>NC_081841.1:6208836-6508836 GCF_963259705.1 Myotis daubentonii
GGGGCCCGTGATGCGCGTGGTAGACGTGCGGGGTGTGCAGGGGCACGGCCCGTGGCGGCCCTTCGTCCCGGGCGCCCTCGCAGGCCCGCGCCCCGCTGCGCTCTGCCGACAGCAGGGACTCGTGCTCGGCCGACAGTGGCTTGTGCTTGAGGCTGTTCCAGCTGGAGCGGCGGCTGGCCCAGGCCCCGCTGCGGCCCCACGGCCCACAGTAGGAGCTCCTGGAGCTGGACTGGGAGAAGCCGGGGCGCTGGTCAGCCCCACGGTGTGACTGAGGCCCTAAAAGGGCCACTGGCCTGGCCAGCGGGTGGCAGACCCAGCTGGACTCCGGAGGCCCTCTCCCCACCCAGCCTCTCCCTCCCCCACATCCATGGCCGTGTGGGCTTGTCCACAGTGTGCCTTCGTCTCCTCCTGCCACCCCATTTCCTTGGAGGAAAGTACCGCAAGTTAGGGCCATTTTCCTCTTCACAGGTAAGGAAACTGAGGCTCAGAGAGGGCTGTGACTTACTGGTGGGATCTGCCTGCCCCCCCCCCCCCCAAGCTCAGCTCTTTACCCTACACATTGGCGCCAAGATAAAAACCCCATTCTCCACACCAGACCCACTGACCCACTCCACTCATTCATTCATTCATTCATTCATTCCTTGCTGTCTGGTCCCACTCTGGCACTGGGAACCCAGAAATGCAACAGAGATAATCCCTGCCTGGTTCCGGCTGGACACTCGGTGCCCGAGGCCTGGTACCAGTTTGAAGCTGGACTGGCAGGCGCCTCTCCCCAGGGTCCCTCCGCACACCCATCAGGGAGCAGCCATCAGAGCCCCCGCACAGGACTCACCAGGGAGCGCTGGTCATAGCTCACCCTCCCCAGTGACATGACACTGCTCTTGCGGGAGCCCAGGGCCACCAGCATAGGGTCCGGCTGCAGCGACAGGCGGGCAGGTGCCGCAGTCCCAACGGGGCCCAGATGTCCACACAGAGGGAGACTGAGGTCCAGGTGCCCATTGGGAGTCAGAGGAATTGGGTAAAGCTTGGGATCTGGAGGGGTGAGATGGAAACAGAGGGAAGGGCAGACAGGAAGCCAGAACAGGAGCAAAAGAAGCCATGAGACAAAGAAACAGACATGGACGGTTAACAGAAATGGAGAGTTTTTCTGGGGAGACCTCCTCCACCAGGAAGTCTTCCAGGTTGGACCCCACCACATGTGCCTCCCCTCTGCCCCGCCTACAGGGCTCTCAGCTTATTTTTGGTTTTTTGTTAGTTTATTGGTTATTTATTTTAATTTTTAAAATTTATTTTAGTTTTCTCGGCTTATTTTTGGATAAGTGACACCCTTGCCTTCTGTGTTCAGGGCAACCATTGAGCTTCACCCAGCATGAGAACCTCCCTGCCATGCCCGCTGTGGAAAGCAAGGCAGAACCGTCCAGCCGGTTACCGAGGACATGGCGTGGACGGGGAGGTTTGCGCCAAGCTGCCCAGTGGTGCCAAACAGGACCAAAACCCAGGCATCCTGAGGCCCAAAGCTCTTCTCAACAGGCCGCTGACTTTTTTATTTTTAATATATTTTTATTGATTTCAGAGAGGAAGGGAGAGGGGGAGAGAGAGAAAGAGAGAGAGAGAGAGAGAGAGAGAGAGAGAGAGAGAGAGAGAGAGAGAGAGAGAGAGAGAGAAAAGTATCAATGATGAGAATCACTCATTGGCTGCCTCCTGCAGGACCCCCACTGGGGATCGAGCCCGAAACCCGGGCATGTGCCCTTGTCTGGAATCAAACCCAGGACCTTTCAGTCTGTAGGCCGACACCCTATCCACTGAGCCAAACCGGCCAGGGCTGGCCACGGGCTTGTTGAGATTTAGCATTTCTCTCCATTATGAATGTAAACAACAAACCGCAGAAATGAGCAACCACAGAGCCTGGGTTTGAGGGGAACCTGGGCCGTGCCCTTGGCCCACCTGGATCTCTGGGGAAGGGCCCTGGCCCCCAGGTGTACCTCCGAGGCTGTCCAGGCCCTCCTGCAGCTTGTCAAACTCCTCCGTGTTCGATAAACTCTGGTCCTCGTCCGAGTAGGAGCGATTGGCGTCACCCTGGGAGACCGGCCCTCGCGTTGGAACTCTGGGTTGTCAGCTCAACCCTTCCTTCCCTCGTGAACGTTTTCATGGGTCCCCCCACCCCACCCCGTTTTACAAATGCGGGAATTGGGGCTCAGGGAAGGGAAGTGAGAAGCTAGTGAGGGCCTAGCCCACAAACCCACGTCTGCCGACTACACGTTCCCCAAAGCCTCAGAGGATGGAGGAGGCGGGATCCAGAGCCCTGGTCTTGGAGACTTTAGCATCTCAGAGATGGAGAGGTCTAGTCTTACCCCCGGGGGAGACGCAGGGACCCCGATGCTGCCTCCGTTTGCATGCTTCCTGTGACGGGGAGCTCACTACCTCTTCTGGAGACTCGCCTGCTAGATGCTTGAATGGCAGCCCTCCCCCGTCCAGACCCCCTCCCCTCTCCCAGTCTCCTGCAGGCCCCCTGGGGGTGCTGCCTCCACCAGGGTCCCAGTCACCTCCGCCTGGAAGCCCTCCACCAGGATGGCCACCAGCAGGTTGAAGAGCACGTAGTTGCCGAAGGTCATGAGGGCAACGAAGTAGAGGGAGGCCCAGGGGGAGGTGGAGGCCATGCCGTTGTAGAGGACGACGTTCCAGTCCTCCTGGGTGAGGATCTGTGGGGGGAGGAGCACGCAGCTCAATACAGGAACGTCCTCAGCCCCGGCCCACCCACGGGCAGGGGCGCCCGCCGGGGGGAGCTACAGGCACACAGCAGCCCACGCCCTCCTGCAGCCTCCTCTCACAGGCGCTGGGGCACTCCCAGGGACCTGGAGTACCACGGCTCTCGCTGGGGTGCGCCCACCGGGTGGAGCCTCAGACTCCCTCCCCCCGCCCCCGTCCCCCCCCACACACACACACACTGCTCGCCTGTGCTCCCAGCTGGCCCACACCCGCAAGCCTGTGCCGCACACTCCTGCCCCGACATTCACTCCCCACTGAGCGGTGCTCCGTCCTAGCTGCTCCCACGACCCCATCCTCCATCCCGCTCATGCGTCCCACCTGCACCCCCAGCACAAGCCCACCCCCTCCCCCGCTCCTTCTGCCCCTGAGCTGTGTGTACGCACTCATTCAGCCACGTCCACGTTACCGGGGAGGAACAGTCTTAGGGAAGACTCTTAACGTGCCCACAGTCTCAGGGTGCGAGCGGAGGGGGCAGGGAGGGCACTGGGCGGGCAGCCGGGCTCCCAGAGCCTGTCCTAAGCCTGCCTGGCCACACACCCCAAACCAGCCTGCTAAACCAGAGTTGAGGGACCGCCCTGTCAGGCCCCTTTTCTCCGGATTCCCTGAGGCTGGCAGCACCAGCAAAAATCGATCCTGGGTGAAACCGCGGCCACACGCACATATGGACATGTGCTCACCTGGAACACCGTGACGATGGCCCACAGCAAGGAGTCGAAGTTCTTCCTGTCGGGGATTGTATCTCCCGTGTCTGTGCGGAGGCTGAATTTGCAGCCAAAGATGTGCATCCCGAGAATGCTGGGGGGGGGGGGGAGGGAGGTGGCTCAAGGGACTCACACACACCAGGCTCTTGCCCATCCGCCTGTGCCATTCCCTAAACAACCCCGCAAGCTGAGAGGGAGCCACGCTGGTCCCATTTTACAGAAGTGAACACTGAGACCTAAAGGGGAAGTACACGCCCAGAGCCACCGGGGATTAAGTGATGGTGGCAGGATTCACACCCAGGTCCAGGGTGTGGCCTGAGAACCCAACCAGCCATGCTCCTCCCTGAGCCCCGGCAGGGGTGGGCCCCGGGGTGGCAGGGCTCACCTGAAGATGAAGATGAAGAGCATGAGCAGCATGCAGAAGGTGGCCACGTTGTCCATGGTCTTCATGAGCACCACCAGCTGGCGCCGCAGCGCGGGCATGAAGCGCACCAGCTTCAGCACCCGCAGCAGCCGGAAGGTCCGCAGCACCGACAGCCCGCCGTCCGCCTGCCCCACGATCTCCCAGATGCTGCCCAGGGAGGCGTCACGCAGGGGTGGGGAGGGGAGAGAGGCAGGAGGAGAGCGGGGCAAAGGAAGAGATGGAGAGTTCCATTCATTCATTCATTCATTCATTCATTCATCCAACCAACAGTATTTCAAGGTCATTGCTGCTCCAGGCACCCTAAGTTGGGGGCTGTTAACCTGGACTCTATGGACCCCCCCCCCAAGATGTCTAGGGACAGAATTCAGGGGTCCACACGGTCACTGAGCTCTTTTTGAGATTTAACTTTCTTTTGAGAATGAATGAAAACAACAACATACAGAGAATTAGCAGCGCCCATGGCCTCGCGGTTCATGGAAATCACTGTTTTTACATCACACGACGGCTGACGTGGATATTTTCGAGCAGAGTTTATGCTCCTCCCTCCTCTGGGAGGATGGTAGTCACAGACCCGCTGCTAGACCTCACCATTCAATGCATTAACCCAGAAGCACGTGTATGGCTAAATCACACATTTTTAAACATTTTTGTCAACGGCACTGCAGTGTGATTGGGTTCCTTTGATCGTAGGCACTTCATTTACAGGCGGGGCCACCCCCTCTTCCCTCCTGTGCCTCCGCCCACGGCCTGGGGAGGGCGGGCGGGCGGGCACCTGATGATGACGATGATGCTGTCGAAGATGTTGTAGGGGTTGCGCAGGTAATCGAAGAGCCCGAAGGCGGCCAGCTTCAGGAGCATCTCCAGGGCGAACATGCTGGTGAAGACCACGTTGCAGATCTCCAGGACGTCGGTCAGCTCCTCGGGCTGTGGGCGGGGGGCGGGGACGGAACCGTCAGGCAGAAGGCAGCCCTGGGACCCTACGGAGGCCCACTGGCTCTAGGACTCCCCCGCCCCCACAGCCCGGGAGGTGGCAAGGCCTGGCTCTGCCACCCGGCTGCGTGGGCTGGAAGGTCAGTGTCCTCGCTGGTGCTCCATCTCCCCGTAACACCGTGGCCTTGAAGACCTTGCAGTTCTGCTGCCCGGATCCGGCGGGGTCCACTGAGATGGTGGGGCCCCTCGGGGTGACCTTCCACGAGTTTGGAAATGGTGCTGTAGCTGCACAGCGAGGGAGGCGTACGAGACCCAGTGGCAAGGGGGACACTGAGGCTCAGAGGCTGGTCAGAGCGAACAGTGGAAGGCAGCGCGTTTTGCAGACGAGGAAGCAGGTTCAGAGAAGGCCCGGTCTGCTCACCGTGGAGCCAGGCTGCTCCCGCCCGAGCCACAGGCACGGAAGGACCGTGTGGCAGGCCTGACCGCGCGCCCACGCTGGGCCGGACACCCAGCACAAGTACGGATGCCGCGGGCAACCTGGGAGGCCGCGGCGGCGGCTCCATTCCACAGGTGAGGAGAAGAGGAGAGGAGGCTCCGGGCAGTGATGGGACTTGCTCAGCAGCACCCAGCGAGGCTGTGGCCGGGCCGGGCCCTGCACCAAGTCGGACTCCCAACGGCTCTCCTGTGACACACAGACCCCACCCGACTCCTCCACTCCCTCCTCCACGCATCCCTCCTGCACAAGTGCACGCATCGCATTCCACAGGCCCGCGAGCCGCCCAGGTGCTGGCGTGTGCTGCCCCGTGGCCCGCGGACTGAGTTGGGACGTTCTTCCTGCCCCTGGGAAGTGCGGGTTCTGGTGGCAAAGCCCCGACACGCAAGTTAACTAACCAACCAGCCAGCAGGAGCTAAAGCAGGAGCGGTGAGGGTGGTGTGGGGAGTGGTGATCCTGGAATCAGGGGCAGCTTCCTGGAGGGAGGGACACCTCAGCGGAGGCCTCAGAGCTGAGAGGAGCGGGTGGCAGGGACAAGAGAAGGCGCCCGGGCCAAAGGACAGCCAGAGTCAGGGCGGGAGGGTGCGGGGCTGCCAGCCATCAGCACCGCCCGCCCCAGCCCAGCCCCTCTACCTGACAACTAGACACCTAAGAGGCCTGACTCTAATTCCGTTTGGGTTAAAAGGAGAAGGAAAAAAAGAAAAACCAACCGTCTGCTTCCCGCCTGGTGCCTGGGAAATAGAATAAAACTGCCAGCTCCGCTCCGGCCCAGATGAAAGGAGAAAGCCCCGCTCCGGGCTGTAATTACATCTGACTCACAAAATGGTCCCGAAAGGGGAGTGGGGCCCCGCGAGGGGGCCCCTCGGCGGGGAGGGCTGGGCCCGCATCAGGGCTAAGTCGGGGCCCAGATGCTGCTTGGAGCCACCAATTTCCCCGCAGGCCACACAACGCTCGACATGCGGGAGATGAAAAATGTGGACGCTGACAGCCCATAATTGCACATCGCCCCGCTCCGAGCCCCACGCGCTGCACGCGCACTCCGCCCACAATTGATGGCAGAGCCGCCGCTCCCGGAAAGGTCACCCGCTCGCTCCCCGACTCCCTGGCAACAGCTGTTTCTCCAGTCAAGTGCACACCTGTTAATCTTTTCCTAGTGCACCATCCATCACTCCCGCAAGCCTTTCTCTGGGAGAGAGACAGTGAGTGGGAGAGACAGACCGACAGACGTAGACACAGTGAGATCTATTGGGGTGAGTGAAGAGAAACGGGGGCAGCCATGCGAGAGATGGGCAGAGAGAGACCGACAGACAGACAAACATAGGCATGGGCAAGTGAGAGGCAAAGGCAGGGTGTGGAGAGACAAGACGGAAAAACACAGATCAACACATAATGGGCCAGGATCATGATACTGTGGGAGTCAGGGAGAGAGCAGGCAGGGCAGACAGACAGACAGGCTGAGGAGAAGCAGCAGAGATGGCACAGACCCACCCAGTGGAAGAAGAAAAGCCAGGTTAAGCCAGAGGCAGGAGGGTAGAGGGCAGGAGAGGGGCAGGGGCAGGGCCAGCTCACCCCTGCCAGTGCCAGGGGTGGGAGGCACCAGGCAGCCCGGCCTCTGGCCATTCCTGCAGAGGCAGGTATAGGACCAGCTGGGCAGGGGTCTAAACTATTCCCCAGGCCTTCCCATGACAGTAACGGCAGCTGGTATTAACGTCTCCCGCACGCCAGGCGGTGCTGAGCGCTTTCCATGAATTACCTCATGTCAGCCTCAAGCATTACCCTGTGGTGTCCCATTTTACAGACAGGAAACCTGAGGCTCAGAGAGGAGAGGTGACGGCCCAGGGCCATGGCCGGCCAGTGGCGGCATCGGGTCTCAAACCCAGGTCTCCTCCCCGGGCCCACACCCCTTCACCTGCCCCACTTTCCTGGCTGGAGGGTCCAGTTCAGCACAGACATGTCACCGCCCCGCCTACAAGCCTTCCACGGTTCCCCACCGCCCTAAGGACAAAGCCAGCCTCAAAGCCCTCCATGGGTGGACAGCTCCCCCCCTCCTGGGCTGGCTGCCCGCCCCGTGTGCACATCCTCCTGAGGACTCTGGGCCCTTTGGGTGGAGCCTGTGCCTCTGGTCCCTGCTCCTGCCCCTCCTCTGCCTCACTGATGGACCCAGGTCACCCTTCAGGACCCATCTCCAGTATCACTGACTCTGAGAAGCCTTCCCTGACTGCAGCCCGTGGTGCCTCCCTCCCTCAAGCCACCACAGAGCTGGACTGTTGGGCACTAAGCCACCCCATCCTCATCTTCCCAGGGTCACCCCAGACCTGGGTCGGCAGTGACTTGGGGGCTGCTGAAGGGAGAATAGCGCCTGCTTTAACCCACCCGCTGAGCTGGAGGCCTTGAATACAGTCCCCGGGGAGCTGGGGCCAGGGGACATCCCCCGCCTGGGTCACCCCTGCCCAGGAGGCTCCCTGTATGCCTGTCCTGCTGCCCATTCAGCCCCACCCTCTGTGTGCTGTTGTCCAGCTTGGCGACCATCCTCCAACTCCAGGACAGTGGAGCCCAGCTCCGGAGGGGTCGCTGGCCTAGACAGGTGACTGCCGGGAGAGGGAGAAGTGCGTGTCTCCCCATCCCACCTCCTGTCCCCTTAGTGGAACCTCCGATTCAACCTCAGAACCCCAGCGCCGGCTCTAACAGCTGCTCACCGCCACCTGGGCAAGCCATCCCCACTCTCTGAGCCTCAGTTTCCCCATCTGCCCAGGGGATAAGACGCCCACTCTGCCTACCGCCCAGGGCTGCCATGAGGGTCACCCCGGGAAGAGATGTGACCAATCCTGACAGCAGGTAACGATGGCGGCTCTGGTGCCCAAGCTGACCTCACCCACATGCTTGTCACTCAGCCTCAGTTAAGGACAGTCTGGGCCCACCCTCCCCGCAGGATGGTAGGGGGAGGGAAGGGTAGATGTCGGCACCGTCTGACCACCTCGTGGGTCACAAGAGACCCCTGCCCGCTGACACGCCTTCACCCCTCTCCCAGGCCGGCCCCTGAAAGGAGCATCCTCCTGAGGACTCTGCAGCCTCGAGGAACCTCGAGAGGCTCCCTCGTGATTTGGGCAGCAGTGGCCACCTGACGGCCACGGGGACCTGTGATCTCACCTCTCATTTGAGTACTGTGACCAGAGTGGCGGCAGCCCCCCACTTTACAGATGGAGTAGGGCAGGAGTGCCCAGGCTCTGTGCCCCCTCACCGCCTGCCTCCGTGGTGGCCACACCAAGGCCCCTGCCAGCACAGTGGGCAGCCGCAGCGTGGCGGGGCCCCTAGGACGCCTCCCCTCAAGGTCATAGCCCTGCAGGAGAGGGGCTGTGCTCACCTGCCTTCTCCCCTTCTCTCCCTGCTCCTTCCGGCCCTGGGCCACCTCTCTCTGCAGGCGCCTCTCAGACAGGGCAGCTCAAAATAAACACAGGGCGGGCCGCTCCCCACTGAGCAATGTCTGGGAGCCGGGGAAGAGGGAGCAAAAATACCCCGCGCAGAGCTCTGCCGAACAATGGCCGCCACGCGGAGCTGCTTTAAAAAGGGCGTTTTAAAAATTCTCCCTCCCCCTCACTTTTCCTTCCATTGATTTTTGAGGTTCCAGGCAGCAGATGGTAAAGTCACCCTGAACGTGGTGGTGTAAGGCGCCAAGAAAGGATTCAGAAACAATTCCTAACTCGCGAGCACCTACTATGTGCCAGGCTTCCTAACGCAACTCACCCTCCCAGCCACTCTATGAGGAGGTTGTGAGGACTCCGTGCACCACGCAGGCTCCGGGCCTGCCGCGCAGTAGGTGCTCAGTTAATGGGAGCTGACCCCTATGAGGGAAAGGGGAGACACCGAGGCAGACCCTATGGAGGGGCAGGTGACTTGCCAGGGAGAACAGCTTCTCCCGGCCTGAGGGGGGCCCACGGGGTGCCTGCAGTGCCAGGAAGAAGAGGCTCCACCACATCCGAGGCCAGAAAGCTTGCTCAGGCAGGATATGGCGGAGGCGGAGGCGTGGGCAGGGACCCCAGCCCGGCCTGAGGCTGGAGCCCGACAGGTAGAGGGAGAGATTGAACCCAGAGCACAGAGCGGTCCTAGCTGCTGTGTTGCCCTGGAAGGGACCGCTGAGAAGACAGGGACCCGTATTATCCTGGCAAACAGGCCTCTGAAGAACAACCCTCACGGTAGCATCCGCCAACTTCCATGGTGTAAACACTCCCTCCACGGCCAATTTCAAGCTCCCAGCTGTTTCTAACAATGGCCTTGCAAAATTCCTGCGTGAGAAAATTGCTCCTGCCAGCCGGTTCCAGCAAGCCACTGGGGGACAGTGCCCAGGCTCGGTGACAGGCCCCCTGGGTGCCGCCCCACTAGCACCAGCACCCAGAGCTCCTGTTCCCTGTGGGGCCTCCCCCAGAAATGCTGGCCTCTCGCAGGCCTGAGCCGGGCAAAGGCCACAAGGCTGGACCCCAGGCCAGGGGTCGGCTGCCTTCTCCCCAGCTCTCCCCTGCAGAGCCTTCCCCGGCCTCCCGAGACCTTTGTCATTAAGCCAGATCGGCTGGCAACCCAGCAGCTCTGCGCAGTGTCACGGCAGCCCCGGGGGCCGCATTGAAGTAAATGGAATGGGGCCTGCGTTTGGCAAACTAACGAAGAGGGAAATGAGAGTGTGGCCCACCGCGGGGCGCTGCGGGCGGGCGGGGCCTCTGCAGAGGGAGGGCGGCAGGGGAGCCAGGGCAGCATCCAAGTTCTAAACCTGCAGGGACTGGCAGGGGACCTGGGGCCACTGACATCCCTCCCTGGCCCAGCTGTCAAATGCCCTCCCAGGGCTGGGGTCACCTATGGGCTGGGGGACACTGGGAGCCAGAAATAGATGTTTTTCCAAATGGAGCCAGGGCTGGAGAGGTCATCCAGGCTGGCACTGTGGACCGGGGACATCTGGGCTACAGCCCTCCACCCTGTGTCCCTGCCACCTCCTGGGAGCCATCTCTCTTCCAGGTGCTATTCCCCCTGGGGGACCCCTCCTCTGACCTCCTCTCCCCTCCGAACCCCAGCTGTACACCCGATGGCCTGGGACACACCATGTGGCCGAGGAGGGAGACGGGTGACAGCCTTCACAGGGCAGCCACAGGACACCCTCAGTGCCGTGGGCTGGGGAGGCTGGGGTGAGTGGGGCACCAGGGACAGGGCACGCCCTGTTGGCTGAGCGTACGTTGTGGGCAGTGCACGAGGAGAGGTGAATGTCAGGGGAAAGGTCTGTGCTCGGTGCCGAGGGCGATGGGGCGCTGCAGAAGGTGTGGGCAGGGGAGAGCGCAGCCTCAGGAAACCTCACCCCAGCTGCCCCGGGGAGGGTGACAGGAGGGCTCACGTGGAGAAGCCATGAATGGGAGTCAGATTTGCAGGGACTGAGGGGGTGTGCTGTGCGCGCCTTGGCGTCCCTGCTGAGCTGCTGAAGAGAGACGACCCGATCTCCCTTTCTCCCCCAAGAAGATGAGCCCCAGAACTGCTGCACTCGGGCACCCATTCACCCACTCACACCCTGTCCTGCCTGGTGCTTGGCCCTGGGCTGGGCACTCAGGCCACATGGCCGAACGGGACCCAGACTGGTCAGGGGGAGACAGACACACGTGGGTGTTCCACACACCCAGCTGCCTGGGTGGCCCGCCCCGCCCCGCAGTGCCCAGCCCGGCCCTGGCGCCCGTCCCACTGGCCTGCTCGTGGTGCTCGATGCCCATGCTGACGGTGTTGACCAGGATGGCCATCATGATGCCCCGATTGAAGTACTTGCTGTCCACGATGCCTCGCAGCTTGGCGCGCATCTCCCGCCACACGTCCCCACAGAGCCGGGCCGCCCCGTCCGCCTGCTCCTCCTCGTCCTCCTTCCCCAGCCCCGACGAGGCCCCATCCTCGCTGCTCCGGGCCCCGTCCCCACCGGCCTCGTCCTCTCCACCGCCGGAGCCCCCCGAGCCCGAGCCCTCCTGCCCCGAGTCGGTGCTGCCCAGGCCCGAGGGCCGGTGGCCCCCTCTGTGCTGGCAGCGGGGGCAGCCGGTGGGGTCGGAGGCCAGCAGGGCTGAGATGGGCTGCATCAGCATGGGGGGCGTTGGGTCCAGGGGGCTGTGTCCCGGGCAGAGCTCTGAAAAGCAAACAGAGGGCAGCGTCGGTGCCTCAGGCCACACTCAGGGCTCTCAGAGGCGGCAGCACCTGCACACCAGGCCCCGCCTGACCCCAGGCCCCGCCTGACCCCGGGACATAGCTGCTAGTGCTCCAGGCTCCTGTGCCCACGGGGTCTGCCTGGAGCATGCCAGCCCCGCAGGAGGCCAGGTGGCCTGCGGTTCCTAAGGAAATGGTTTCGCCTTCTGGGCTTTGCTGGTCCTTGTGCAAAAGCATAAGCCGGGAGCACCCACCACACGGGGCTGCGGGTTCTCTATCAGCTAGTTTGCATGATGTGCCTAGAACAGTGCCTGGGGCACACATACGTGTTAACTGTCCTTGCGGCATCACTTCCTGGCCTGCGGCTGTGCACTGAGCAGACCCTCCCCGCCACCCTGGTTGCTGACGTTGTGGTTTGGGAAATGGCTGAAGAGCTTCTCTAAGAGCCAGGCAGGGGCTGGGGGTGGGTGGCCTCAGCGTTCCTCAGGCTTCCTCTGCACACGGGGCCTGTGTCCCAGGGAGGGAAGGCGGCAGGAGCCCTGGGCAGGGGGCAAGCCCTCAGGCCCCAGGACCTCCCTCCACACAAGCCAAGAGTCAGGCTGGCTCCGGGGAAGGAGGCAGGACAGGCCACTGGGCCCGGGGTGAGGGTCGGAGCTGCCCAGGGGGGGGCCGGGACCTGAGTCATGTGATCTGTAAACCCTTTCTAGGAGCCGGAGGGGCTCTCCCTGGGTGGTTTGGTTTCTTCTTCATGTTTGTCTGTATTTCCCTAGAATGAACACGTTTTGCTTGTGTAAGGGGAAGAAAAACATGCAATGCCGACTTTCACTTCCACACTTGCCTCCGAATATCTCCCAACGCCCTGGACAAGAGTCATGCCCAGGAGCCGGGCCAGGTGTCAGAGCCAAGGAGTCGGTCCCACCTCAGCTGGCAGACAGGGCAAAGCCTTCCCCCCTCCCCCAACCCCCCTTCCCCACATGGACTCTGGGCTGGGCTCCCTGACACTTGTGTCCCAGGGGGGAGGGGCAGGCACCGAGGCCCAGGGCAGGAGTCCCCTGGGACTTCCCTCTGTGCAGGTTCCCTGGAGAGGGGCATGGGCAGAAGCAGGAATCTCCTTGCAGTAAACACCCTGCCCCATGTCACCCAAGAATGCTGGTGCCAGCCTTGCCCAGAACCCAGCTAGCTCCCCATCCGAGTGCTGGGCCTGCCCACGGCCACCTGGAGCCCCCCCAAGACTACATCTGGACATGTGGTGCCCAGGCCGGTGGCTCGGAGCATGAGTTCTCCGCCTGCCTCCTAAGAATCCCAGGTGCCCGGAACGTGAGACCCCAGTGCACAGGGTCTCACCCTCACTTTTCAGGGGGCTACTGAGGCCCACAGAGGGGCCAGGGCTGTCCCAGGTCGCACACCTGCGCCTGCTCCGGGCACAGTGCTGACACCTGACACCTGCTGACTTCCATCTTGGCACCAACTGGGGCGGGACTGGGCTGAGGTGGGGCCCACCTGCTGGGGCACATTTCTCCACTGAGCCCAAACTCTGACATCCCTGACACTGAGCTTCTGTCCCTGACATACTGTGCGACCTCAAGTGGCTCCCTTCATCCTCTCTGGGGACAATACTGCTCACTCTGCCCCTCTCAGGTCTGTGACAGTCAGGTAAGCGAAGAAATGGGCCTAAGGCAGGCCCTTGCAGGTGGCCCGGCCCCTTTATCCCTGGTGGCCAGGCGTCACTGCTCAAGCGTGCTCGCAAGCATGGGGTGGCAGCAGGAGCCCATGCTGGGGTGACTGCAGTGGGCGGGTTTTACAGAAAACCATTCCTGTCTCTCTGGGAATGAAGGGGCGGAGCCTGAGTCCACCTGCGAACCAGACTGGGGAGGGAATTCCTCCAGGGCCGGGGCTACGTCCCCTGAGCGAGCCCAGGGCCAGCCCAGGCCAGGCACTGGCCGGTGGTCAGGAAAGAGGGGGAGGGCACGAGGGGTCGGGCTGGAGCCCTCAGGGGAGATCTGGGATCTCAACCTGCCGGACTGGCCAGCTCTGCTTGTGCTGGGGAGACTGGGGGACGCGCTTGCGAACTGTGCTGTGGCCCCGAGGCCACGGGAGGCAGGGCCACTTACTGAAGTGCCTGGGCTCCTTGGCGTGGGGCGCGGGCTTGGCGGAGGCGGGGCCCCCCGGGCCCAGGGCCTGGCGCCGGCTCCGCAGGGCCTGGTAGAAGCCCAGGGCGCGGCGCTTGGCCTTGCGCAGGATGTGGCAGACGTACTGGAAGATCTCCTCGTAGCAGTCGCCCGGCTCGGCGTAGCTGGCCACCGTGCTGGAGGACAGGTAGCGCTGCCGCTGCTCCAGCATCAGCCGGTGCTCCCGCTGCTTGGTCTCCGAGAACTGGGTCGCTATGACAACGAGGCACAGGTTGATCATGAAGAAGGAGCCCACCTGTGACCAACGGGAGGAGAGGACAGGGACGGGGGGACAGAGGGTGGGAGAGGCAGCAGTGAGGGTGGGGCGAGAGGGAGACAGACAGGGAGACAGACAGGGACGCAGAGATGGAGACCAGTGAGGAGGCAGAGCAAGAGCAGAAAGGGCGACAGGAGGAGGCGCAGACACGGGACAGGACAGGGGAAGGACCGAGCGGGAGGCAGACGACCAGGGACAGCAGGTGCACAGAGAGCAGAACAAGGAGAGACACCAACAGAGAGAGAGAGAGAGAGAGAGGGAGAGAGAGAGAGAGAGAGAGAGAGAGAGAGAGAGAGAGAGAGAGAGGGGGGGGGGCTCAGAGAGGATGGGGACAGAGGCCACGGGAGACGCAGAGACGCAGTGACGGGGCAGCAGAGGGAGACGAGGAAGGAGGTGGAGGGCCCGGAGAGACGGAGAGGCACAGCACAGGCAGGGACAGGAAAAGAGCGCTGAGGCCTTGCTCCCAGAGGATGTCAGGGCCGCAGGCGGCCGTGGCCCAGGCAGCTCCCCAGGCTCCACGGGGACCTGCTCCAAACCCGCTCCCCTCGGACCCCAGCTCTGGCCTCACGGCCCTCCCACCAGGGACTCAGCACTGCGGCCCCTCCCAGGCCTCCCGGGCCCTGAGGCCCACGTCAGCCCTGCTCTCTCTGACCTTGCCTTTGGCCCCAGCTGGGCATCCGGACAAGAGCAGAGGAGCATCCCTGAGAAGCTTTCGCTGGTGGGGCCCTATCTGGGCTTGGATGGGGTGGGGGGGAAGCAACCCAGTGGCGTTAGGAATTCCTGCCACCTCCAGTCCCAGGGCTCAGCTCCAGGGGGCCCTCCTGCTCTGGTTTCCAGAGGGTGGGCCCCTGCCTGGCATTTACTAAGCCTTTGCATGGGCTCAGGCCCTGCCAGTGAGGGGCTGGGTGGTGGCTTTTCACCCTCTTCCAGGCTGCCCACCAGGAGTTCCTGCAGGCTGAACCCGCCACTGACTCACCCTTCCCGCCTCTCCCCGACAGCATGGCTGGGGAGCTGGGGTTCTGGGGCCATGAGGTGAGAGCTTCCAGGCCGAGAGGACTCTGGGAAAATTCCCAGGGAAGAACAGGCCCCACTCGTTCACACTTCCTGGGGACATGCTCCGTACCAGCCTGTGAGGAGTTCAGATCCTGCCCTCTGGAGCTCACACCTGTCAGCCTTCTACCCAGCCTGCCCCTGCAGCTGCTGCCCCGGGGCCTCCATTTCCCCATCTGTAAAATGGGAGGCTCAGCAGGACCAGCTGAGGACTTCTGTAAGCAGAGAGAGCCCTGGGGATCTGGGTCTGAGGACCTCTCCGGGGTGCCGGCTCCTCCTCTGCAGAGCGAGCAGGTGGCCCTGCGTGGCCAGGGTTGAGGGGGTAAATGCCCGCACAGCCCCCCAGGCTCTGCCTGGACTGGCCCTGTTCCCCATTTCACCATGAGCTCAGGAGTGGAGGAGCTTGCTCTGGGCCACTCAGGAGTTACTGACCCAGAATCGACCCCAAACTCCGCCAGGAGGAGCAGCCAGAGCATTCCTCAGCCTCCCTCTGGAATCCGGGGCTTCTCTAGCCACCCCAGTGGGTCGTGTCCCCTCTGCAGGAGGGTCTGCCTGCGTCAGGGCCTCTGTGACACCCCCCCCCCACCCTGAAAGCTGTCCCTCGGGCCGTCACACCCACCCCCGCGCCTTTAAGGCTCAATTCTGGTGTCACCTCCTCCAGGAAGCCTCCCACTCCCCCACCCTCCTCTGAGCTGGCTTAAAGCCTTCTCGGGTGCCCCACTATCATGGCTCCCTAGATGCTGTCACTGTACCCATCTTCCCCATGGGACTAGGAGCTCCCCCCGGCAGGGCCTGTCTGACCCCCGGCTCAGCCCCCAGCTCTCTGCCCAGGGCCAGGTGCAGTGCAGGCCTCCCCGAATGTGCCGGGGAGACACTGAACCAACCAGGGGGTGAACGGCGGCTCTGAACAAAGCCTGCTCCCGCCTCCTTTCCCCCCGGGTGTCTCCTATGGGCCCAAGGCCCCAGCCTCCCCAGGTAGGCACAGAGCACAGCCAACAGCAGGTATGTCTCAGGTCACCTGTCAGCTTGTCCTGAACCCCCAAGGTCCTACCAGCCCAGGATGGGGTGCTGCCCCAGAGGGTCAGTGTGGCCTCTCCCACCCCAGAAGCCAGAGCAGCCAGCTCACAGCAGAGGGCGCCGGCAGCCACTCCCCCAGGAGTGAGTCACCTTGACATTTGGGGACTGTGTGCGGACAGTGGCTGCAGCTGCAGTCAGACAGGGTGGATGCGCTTCTCGGGGGAGACTGTGGGGGGAGGCAGGCGGGACTGGCCCGGAAGGGGGGTGAGGCGACGGAGTGCCTCCTCGGTCTCCAGGTCCCCGCACAAGGCAGGGCTGCCTGCGAGGGGGGACCCTCCCAGAGTCTCGGGGAGCTCCGCCAAGTCACGGCAGGCTCGGTCTCCTCTCCAGAGCCTGCTCGGGAAGCAGCCCGGGCCTCGGCCTCAGAGCAGCCGGGACAAGTGGGCTAAGCTGGAGCCGGAGAGCTTCCATCCTGGGGCTGCACCCGGCTCAGGTCAATGCAAAGCATGTTTTCCCAGGGACGACGAGGCCGAGAAACAGGAGCGGGAGCCGGGGGTGGACTCAGATGCCAGAATGAGAAATGAAGACAATCGGAAGTGATGGATGCCTCCAGTACCGCCCCTGACAGCTCCCTTCAATCACCCGCTGCTGAGCTGCATTTAAAAAACTGCTCCCCCCTCCCCCGTTCTCTCCCACCCAGTCTTTCTGGCTCTGAGGAGCTCCCCGGGGACTCCCAAAGGCCCCCCGCCTGCCCCCTGGCCCGTGGGTCCTCGAGCTTGCCCGGACAGCCCCGGCTCCTCGGACACTTACTATGATGAGCAGGATAAAATAGATGAAGTTGTAGAAGGAGTGGGCATCCATCACGTAGTACATGATCTCCACCCAGCCTTCCAGAGTGATCACCTGCAGCCAGGGCAGAGCAGAGGGGAGGGCGAGCCTGAGCCAGGCTGATTCTCAGGAAGGGCAGGCAGCAAAGGCAGCGCCCCAGACAGAGGCCCTACTGTGTGCCAGGACGCTTGACACGCATTACCTCTCATACAGGCCAGCCGTCGTCATCCTCATTATACAGGTGAGAAACTGAGGTTCAGAGAGGTTAGGGCACCTGCTCAAGATCACACAGCCAGGGAGCAGAACAGAGGCTTGGTCCGATCCCTGTCGCTCCAGAGCCCACCCCCTTCCCAGTCTACCACACCCTGCAAGTAGGGGACCCTGGTCTCCGGCTCCGGCTCTCTCTAAACCTCAGCTGCTTCTCCTCCGTGTATGGGGCTGATGGAGCCCACCCGGCAGGGCTGCCTGAGCTCAGCAGAGCCTTGGAGTGTGGCAGTGATGAGGCTGGTGTGACTCTGTTCCCACACACTCCTTCCGGGAGAGGGAGGCAAGACACATGCAGGGGCCTCCTCCCCAGCTCTGCTGTCTGCTCACTGCTGGGCAGCCCGCCTCCCCTCTCCAGCCGGAGGGTCCCAGGGTGCAGCGCTGGGCTGTGGTCACATCACACCTGGAAGCTCTGAATTCTGTGGTCCTGCCGCTCCCCAGAGCAAAGTGAGCGGAGCAGCCCCCCAGTAAGGCCCACCCCCTCCTCAGGGGCTTCGCGCCACCACTCCTGCTCCTGCCCCTCCTTCCTGCTGTCCTCAGTGACCTGACTGAGCACTCCCCGCACACGGGGCTGACCGCTCTGCCCACATCATCCGGCCCATTTTTCTCAGCCATTCAAGGTGGGGGAGCTGTTACCCATTTTAGGGATGTGAAAACTGAGGCACAGAGACATCAAGCAATATCCCCAAGCTCCTACAGCCCTTTCTTTGAACCTCAGCTGCTCTGTCTATAATGTGGGCATGACAGTGCCTATCGTGCCAGCAAGTCGGGCAGATTTCAATGAAGGAAGTGGCAAATGCCGAGCACAGAGCCCTGGCGGCCAGGTGAGCTGCTCAATCCACCCCACCCCACCAACCCCCAGCCCCCAGCATCGGGGCTAGTGTCTCACCTGGAAGATGACGATCCAGGCATAGCCGATGTTGTCAAAGTTGATGGCCCCCTTGTGGGGGTTGGCGCTGCCCGTGCGGCACACGTTGTAGTAGCGGTTCCAGTTGACACAGAGCCCGCTGGCGTTGAGGTCCTGGCGCCCCGCCCCGAAGTCGTAGACATCGTCCTTGGACAGGCAGCACTCGCGGCCCTGCTCCTTGAGCGGAGGGATCTCATGGCAGCCCATGATGCCGTTGTCCCCCGAAAGGGAGCAGATGAAGGGCATCTCGTCGTCCTCCTCCGGCTGGTAGTAGGGGGGCAGGGCCACATCCCCTTGTCTGTCCACAGGTGATGGTGGGCAAAAGAGGAGAAGGGGAGGGGTCACTGCTATGGCCTCCAGGCCTTTGCACTTGCTGTTCCCTCTGCCTGGGATACCTTTCCCCACCTCTGCCATGGCCACAAAACACAACCCCCCACCCCCACCCCCCGGAACCACTGTGGTCAGTTCCAGGGTCACCCACCCCCCAGGAGGATTCCCTGAGGGAGCCTTCTCAGGACCAAGCAGGACTGATCCTGGGCCCCCTGTGGCCAGACTATACCCTGTACACGCCTCCACTATTGCTCCTGGGGCACATGCACTCAACTCCCCTGGGAGGCTGGGCTCTTTTAGGACAAAGACTGGGTCTCAGTATCCCTAGTCCCCACACACTGTTTGGTCAGCACAGAGTAGGTGCTCAATGAACAGATGCTGAAATTTACTGACCCACCCTCCCCATTTATGGGCCTTGGACTGGTCACTTCCTCTCCCTGGATTTCCATTTCCTTATCTGAAAAACAGAGATAACAATCCCTGCCCTGCCTCCTGCAGGGGTCATCTGTGATTCACCAGAATGCCAACCAAAATCTCAACAGGATTTTGTCTATGGAACCTGGCCAGATAATTCTAGGATTTATCTGGATGAGAACAGTCAGGACAATTTTTTAAAACAAGAAATATGAGTGGCATACAGCCCTGCAAGACAGCAATATACAAACTATGAATACAGTGATATTGTAACCAGAACAGAGAGAATCCTGGAACATCACAGTGCATAGGGGAAAGCCCATGTTTAAAAGAGAACTTAGTATATTACAAAGATGCCTTTTCAGATCCATGGGGAATGGAAGGACGAAACAATAAATGGTGTTGGGACCATTGCTATCCATTTGGAAAATAATAAAGATAGATCCCTACCTCACACCGTACATACAATAAAGCAAGTTGGAGAAAAGAAAATGTTATTAAGAAAATCCTGCCCTGGCTGGTGTGGCTCAGTTGGTTGGGAGTGTCATCCCGTGCACCACAGGTGCATGGGTTCGATTCCCAGTCAGGGCACATACCCCAGTTGTGGGTTCGATCCCAGGTGGGGGCCTATGTGGAGGCAACCGATCAATGTTTCTCTCACACATTGATGTTTCTCTCTCTCTCTCCCTTCCTCTCTCTCTAAAATCAATTTGAAATTTTCTTTTCTAAATAAAAGAAAATCCTAAGGTTCATCTTAGGATTTCACATTGTCACAAATCTCCAAAAAATGTCCAATATATTTCTCAAAAAACGACCTGTGTATAAGTGGACCCATGCAGTTCAAACCCGTGCTGTTCAAAGGTCACCTGTGGTTTGCTGCTTCCACTCTGCTGGCCCTGACTCCCAACTGCCAAGTGAAAACCGTATTCAGTGAGAGTCACTAGGAGCCGAATGAACGTCTCAGGGCCTAGTTCAGACGGGGACTTGGCGATACCAGTTTTGAGAGCCCAGAGGCCTTCGTGCTCATTTTAGCATCCAGCCATTCAGAGGAAGCCCACCACCAACTCACCTGGCGCATCGTTGGCCTCCCTGCACCCCTGGGAATAAGGATTGGGAACAGGTGTTCAGTGGAGAGACCTTCCTGGCCCTAAAATACTCAGCACCACGGGTGCCCCGGGTGAAGCTGCCTGCTGGGAGCCGCCTGGGGGCGGGGCGGCCCGCACTCACATGGTGAAGTTCTCCTCCAGGAAGCAGCGGTTGCGCAGCAGGCCGGCCCAGAGCTGCACGCCGATGATGCCAAAGATGAAGAAAACGAAGAAGCAGAGCAGCAGGACGTTCCCCAGCATGGGCAGCGTGTCCAGCAGCAGGTTCACCAGGATCCGCATGCCTGCGGGGGCGGGGAGGGGAGGGTGGTCAGGCAGGGAGCAGAGGGCCCGAAGAGGAGCCAGGAGAGCAGGGCGAGAGGAACAGAGAGAGGGGAGTGGGGGGAGAGGTGGAGTCATGCGGCCCAGACCCTCTCCTTGGTATCTGCCCCTCCGAGACCCAGGGGCCATGGAAATGGCTCTGGGCCCCACCACACTTCCTCTAGATCAGGGGTGGGCAAACTTTTTGACTCGAGGGCCACAATGGGTTCTTAAACTGGACCAGAGGGCCGGAACAAAAGCATGGATGGAGTGTTTGTGTGAACTAATATAAATTCAAATAAACATCACTACATAAAAGGGTATGGTCTTTTTTTTCAATAGTTTTATTCATTTCTGCCAAAACCGGTTTGGCTCAGTGGATAGAGCGTCGGCCTGCGGACTGAAAGGTCCCAGGTTCGATTCCGGTCAAGGGCATGTACCTGCGTTGCGGGCATATCCCCAGTAGGAGATGTGCAGGAGGCAGCTGATTGATGTTTCTCTCTCATCGATGTTTCTAACTCTCTATCTCTCTCCCTTCCTCTCTGTAAAAAATCAATAAAATATATTTTTTTTTTAAAAATAGTTTTATTCATTTCAAACGGGCCGGATCCGGCCCGCGGGCCGTAGTTTGCCCACGGCTGCTCTAGATTGTGGGTGAATAAGCAGGCATTGGTGAAGCACCCTTTATGTGCCAAGCACTCTTCTGGGTAATGCACAAATATGGCCTCTCTCAGTCTTCGTGGCAACCCTGTGAGGTTGGTTATTTATTCCTATTTTATAGAAGAGGCACCTAGAGGTTCACAGAACTGAAGCTCCCTGCCCGGTCCCACAGCTAGAAAATGGCCGCGTGTGGGTTTAAACTGGGTGTCCGGACACCAGGCCTCGCACTCCTTCCAGTATCCAGGGCCTGGGACCAAGGCTGGCTGGATGGGCACAGCAGGTGCCTAATGAGTGTGGCCCGAATGCCCTTCATCTCCAGGGCAGTCAGCGGTCCCCGCGCAGGCCAGGACACACCAATACCAACCAGAACCACCCTGCTGACTCAGTCCACTGCATGATGGAACCAGGCAGAGCCACCTACAGAAGAGACATGGCCAGCGAGGGACTCAGATCTGGCCTGATGTCCTGAGAAATGAGCCAGCCGAGCCAGCAGCAAAAAGAGGAGAAAATGGGGAAATGGGAATGGAGACAGGAGTCCCCTGGGAGGGCGACCAGGTGACCTGAGGCGGGTGTCAGGCAGGCGTGGGGAAGGCAGTCAGTCATACCCTGGAGGGGCTGACATCCTGAAACCCAACAGGTGGGGAGAGAAAGCCTGTGATTTAGAGAGAGCCTGGTTCAGATCCTGCCCTGCTGGCCTGTGAGGCCTTGAACCAACCCTTTCCCTCTCGGAGGGTAAGGACTCTCAGCAAAGGGGCCCAAGAAGACACAACCGCCCTGCAAAGGGCCACACCAACTTTCAGCAAACCCTGGGGCTCCCACGCCTGCCCCCCTCCCCCCTGCCCCCAGTGAAAATGGAGAACAGAACACAGCAGCTTCCAGCCTCACCCCACACACTTACTCTTCACATCTATCTCCCCATTCTTCCCTTCTGCTCCTCCTGCCTGGGCTGACCCATCTATACCCACCATGCCTTTTCTCTCTCCACAGGCTCATCTCCCTCACCCCCCAGGCCACCCCCTACCTGTGAAATTGACCTGCTCTCCCTAGAGGGATCACATGGCCTAGGCCTGGCCAATCAGCATTTTCTGTGACCCCAGCCAGAACCAATGAGAGTCAGCCCTGAGACTTCTGCTGGAGGAAAATGCTCTCTTTCTGCAGAACAGGAGTTGGGCCTTGAACTGCTAAGGCCATCTTGCCTCCGGAGGGTGGTGCCTGCCGGGGGTGGAAGCCAGACCAAGGAAAACTGAGCCCGGGACAGAGAGGGGACGACTCCTGACAACAGCCACTCTCTAGAACTCAAATCTGGACATGTCACCACCATGCATGACAATCTCGGGCTCCCCTCACCCGTGGAAGCTGTGGGGGGGGCCCTGGGAGGTGGTTCATGAGCCTTATGAAATTGCTGTAAAGGATGAAGGTGTGATGCCATGAATTTTTCCGGGAGAAGGTTCACACGCAAGTGTCTGCGGCCCCAAAGAGAGTCAAAAGTTGGTGTCAGCCTTGATTGCACACACACACCCCCAAGATCCTGTGAGATCCAAAACTGCCTACTTCTCTAGATTCATCTCTCTCCCCCGCTTTCTCTCTCTCTCTCTCTCTATCTCTCACCAGTTTGCACCCCTATGCAATACCAAATTATTTGAAGTTCCCTAAACATACCATGGATTTCACACCTCCAAGCTTTCACTCACGTGTTCTCTCTCTTTCTTCCGTCTCTCCTTTGCCTGGAAAACCCCTGTTCGGCCACCACAGCCAGGTGAAGCTCTACTTTCTCTCTGAGAAGCCTTCCCATCGCACTTCCATTCCATCCCACGTAGACTTTATCCCTCTCTCTCCTGCCCGGGGCAATCCCAGCCCCTCTGACCTGGCCGGGGCTGCCATGTGCGTGTGCAGGTTGCATGCCCCACAGCCATGAAGTGCCCATCAACATCTAGTCTTCTTCCAGCGCTAGGGTGCCTTCCCAGCTCCTCCTCTGGGCTGAAAGCTCTCAGGGACAGGCCTGTGTCTGAGTCACCTCGGAGCTCCCAGAGCCCAGCAGGTCCCGGCCAGAACAGGGGCTCGGCCAGCATCTGTGGAACGACTGCTTGTGAATGCATGAAGCAGAAGTCACGGGGAGATGGAAGATTGGAGAGGAAAGGAGGGAGAGATGGTGGTAAGGAGAACAGTGGCCCTGCCCAGAGTTTTGCGTATTCCGGGGGTGATGCTGATGTGGTTATTCACACGGGTAATTATTTGAGATTTGCATCATGAGCTCTATGTGGAGTGCTTTCCAATCAATAATTAATACCTAGCCCCACCCTAACCGGTTTGGCTCAGTGGATAGAGCGTCGGCCTGCGGACTCAAGGGTCCCAGGTTCGATTCCGGTCAAGGGCATGTACCTTGGCTGTGGGCACATCCCCAATAGGGGGTGTGCAGGAGGCAGCTGATTGATGTTTCTCTCTCATCGATGTTTCTAACTCTCTATCCCTCTCCCTTCCTCTCTGTAAAAAAACAATAAAATATATATATTTTTAAAAGAGCTTGGAAGTTAAAAAGAAAAAAATACCTAGCCCCATGCTCCCTCCTCACAAAATTCGGTCAACCTCCTCTCAGGAAAGGCTCAATACCCCAACTCCCTGCATCCACACCCCCAAAGGGAAGCCAGGGGGTGTTGGGAGGAGGGAAGCAACAAAACAGAGGAAGCGCCCTACAACCCGTCTGAATGTCACGGGAGTCATCACAGGCCTGTCTGGTGTCCCACCATCATTCACCCATCAGACACCGATAGCGCTGCGTGCCAGCGCCATGCTGGCCACATGGCTGGTGGTCCAAGGATGAACAAGTCCCATTTCACCCCCTCAGAACTTGCAGTCTAGCAGCAGGGGACAGGGGGCCACAGTGTTGGGGTGAAAGGACCATGGCCAGGGAGTGGGCAGCTCTGGGCGCATTCCCGGAGGGGCAGACATGCGCTGGGCCCTCACCTGGTGGGAGCCTGGGGCAAAGGCGTGACCATTCAGTGCACACAGGTTGTGCTTGGGGGTCTAAGGAGTGTGGGGCTCTGCGCCGGGTGACTGGTTGGGGAGGCCGGTTGGCAGATTTCTAAGCAGACCGAGCCCAGATGGGTCTGGGGTTAAACAAGAAGGGGCAATCCTGGAGGCCGGGACGAGGCCGGATCAGAAAAGCCTCTAGGGCAGTGGTTCTCAACCTTCCTAATGCCGCGACCCTTTAATACAGCTCCTCATGTTGTGGTGACCCCCAACCATAAAATTATTTGCATTGCTACTTCATAACTGTGATTTTGCTACTGTTATGAATCGTCATGTAAATATCTAATATGCAGGATGTATTTTCATTATTACAGATTGAACATAATTAAAGCATAGTGATTAATCACAAAAACAATATGTAATTATATATGTGTTTTAGATGGTTTTAGGCGACCCCTGTGAAAGGGTCGTTCGACCCCCAAAGGGGTCGCAACCCACAGGTTGAGAACCGCTGATCTAGGAAGCAGCGCAGGACAATCCCTGCCTGGCTGCTCCCCGGGGCCCAGCCTTTTTGCTCAATTAATTACATTTCCCTTGTTCTCCAGGATATTGAAATTCTGAAAGGCTCCTGAAAACCTGCCCGGATGACTTCCCTGAATGGCAGCTGATCCCTCCTCCCTCCCACCTCCCTCTACTGAGCTGGGTCCCAGCTCACTGTCTTCCCTGGGGCCCCGGGAGTCCCAGGGCCATGGAGCCAAGGCATAATTAGCTAATTAGGAACTGAGAACAAATCCATCATTTCCGTGCGAGGGACAGTGAGCCATGGAATTAGGGACTCCAGGAGGACTCGTGAGACCCTAGCTAATCCTCTTTTTATGCCCACAGTCAAGGAATTAGCCAAGGCACTGGGCACAGGAGATGGAAGCAGAGAGAGGAGAGAGAAACAAAAAGACAGATAAAGAGAAAGTGAAGAGACAGAGAAACATGGAGACAGAGGACAGAAATGGAGAGAAAGAGAAATAGACAGAAACACAGAGGCTGCCTTCAAGACCTGCCACCATCTGCTTCAGACCACTCCTCTCCCTCCACATCTTCCCCTTGCCAACTCCTCCTCCTCCAGGCAGTTTTCTCGGATTCCCACCCCCAGTTAGCCATGAATCCCTCCTGGAGGTTACTCGTTCTGCTCTCCTAGTGTCTGGCCTTTAGCCTAGCGTAGGAGCCAGGTGGGCCTTGACGGGGGGCAGTCTGCAGGCAGGGAGAGAGTATGGCATGTCCTGGGGGTGGCACCAGGGTAGAGACATTCTCTGGATGGCGTTTATTTTACTTTTAAATATGTTTTATTGATTTCATAGAGGAAGGGAGAGGGAGAAAGGAATAGAAACATCAGTGATGAGAGAGAATCATTGATTGGCTGCCTCCTGCACGCCCCACACTGGGGATCGAGCCTGCAACCTGGGCATGTGCCCTGACCGGGAATTGAACCGTGACCTCCTGGTTCATAGGTCAACACTCAGCCGCCGAGCCACACCAGGCGGGCTGGATGGTATTTAAAGTCAGGCGCTGGAAGGAGACGGATGACAGATGGGCAAACTGCTGGAGCCGCTCAACCACTTCACCCCTTTTCACCCGGGACCCTAGACAGGACCCTCTGTTCTAAGGGAAGCTGGGCAGCAGCCAGGCCGGGGGCCCTTTGGTGGCAGAGAGGGACCTGGGAGGAGATGGCGGATGTACTTCCTGACTGGCACCGCCCCTGGAGGTCCCGGTGCTCTCCGCAGACAGGAGCTGCCAGCCCAGATCAGCGCGGCCGCTTTGCCAGGTCCGCTCATGCAGAAACAGCTGGACTCGCAACAGCCTCAGCCGGGGGCACAGCCCACAGCCAAGAAGGGGGCAGTCAGGCCGAGGGCACGGAGGCCCAGGCTGCAGCCTGACCACGGGGCTCCCCCTCTTCCTCTGGTCTAGACAGGTGAGTGGAGGGTGCTGAGTGACCAGGAAAGGCCGAATGCTGCTCCTGCCACTGCCAACGCCAACTAATGGTGGGTGCCCAGGAGGTCAGGCCAGGCAGCATACGACCCAGCCGGAGGGCACAGCTGCAGCCCCGGCCCAGCGGGGGGCGACGGTGAGCTGATGAGGGGCCTCAGAGCCCACACCCCAGGCAAGGAGTGTGCACCCTTGCACCCTCCATCCCAGGAGAGGCCTTGGGTTCCTTCCCAAGGTCATCACGCTCATGCGCTAGGGCCGTGGTCGGCAAACTGCGGCTCGCGAGCCACCTGCGGCTCTTTGGCCCCTTGAGTGTGGCTCTTCCACAAAATACCCCGTGCGGGCGCGCACATACAGTGCGATTGAAACTTCATGGCCCATGCGCAGAAGTCAGTATTTTGTGGAAGAGCCACACTCAAGGGGCCAAAGAGCCGCAGGTGGCTCGCGAGCCGCAGTTTGCCGACCACGGCCCTAGGGTGTGGGTCCAGCCCATGTCCCACTGAAGGTGCCCACAGCCACCGTGGCACAAAGATCTACTCATTCTTCAAACGCCCTCCCCCACCCAAAGTTCCTGGGGCCCTCCCCCGGGGCCCCCGCTGCCTCCATTAGAACACGTGTCCCACGGCCCACACATCTGCCTGCAGAGAGGAGCTGGGGTGCCTACACGCTAAAAGGAGAGAAAGGGGGTCATGAAAAGGAGCAACACGCTCGGGGTTGTGCGAGCACAGGTTCCAGCCCTGGCTCTGCTCCGGGCCGGCTGCGTGGCCTCCGTTTCCCCATCGGTAAGGGGGCCAGGACCCTAGGGCTGCCGTGGAGGTGAAATAAGCTCACCATGTAAAGCACCCTGGCGGCCTGTTGTAAGCACCCGACACATTGCAGCCATTTATCATTCGCAGAACTTTTCTGGAAGATTCGGAAGGTCACTCCCGCTCAGCCCACCTGCAGTCCCTCTGCCAGGGCCACACTACTCCCAGGCCGGCTCCTCTTCTGCCTTTGCTGTGGGGGTGGTCTGCCAGGAACACCCACTTAACCCTCTTGCGCTTGGTGAGCGTCTTCCAAAACCCAGTTCCGCAAAGGCGTCCTGTCCGGAGTCTGTCTGCCGCCTCCACCCTCAATGCTCCCAGCCCCTCTTCATAATAACAGCACCGACTCACCACTGACTGCGCGCCAGGCTCTCCGCTAAGGTCTTTACACGCATTACGGCATTGCACCCTTTCAAAACCGCATGGAAATTGGTATTACTAACCCCATTTTATCGTGGAGAAATGGAGGCCTGGAGAGGAGCGTGGCTTGCTTGCAGCCAGTGGAGGGACTGACAATGCAGAGCAAACCTCCAGTTCCTGGGCCTGCAGTTGGGGCGGGACAGCGGCCTTCCCCCTCCTGCCCCCCATCCGCCCCCCCCCCCAGCTCATCAGCTCTGCTGCCCTGCCCATGGACCTGCCCTGGGAGCTCTCTCTCCACCTCTGCACCGCCCACCCCAGGCCCAGCCCAGAGGCCTCTGCACGGAAATGAGCTGTTGCTGATCCAGGGATTGTGGCTGGACGGGGACCTTGGGGGTGGGCAGTGGCCCAGCCAGGCTCAGCATCTCCCCCAGCTGCCCCTGAGCTCCCCAGGCCTCCGTACCCGCCGCCACCACAGCCTGGGCCGGGGTGTGCCGTGGCCAGGTGTACATGGGGCCAGCAGCTCAGACTCCACTGGCTCAGGCCTTTGCAGTGACTGCCCTACTTTCTCACGGGAGAAAAAAGCAGCCTTTCATATTTAAATGGCTGGGCCAGGAGGCTTTGGAAGGCACTGCACAGGCTTAAGGGGTGTGTAGGCCAGGCAAGGCAGGAGTCACCGGGTGCCAGAAGGGGGCACTTTTATTTATTTTTTTAATATACATTTTTTTTTTTATTTCAGAGAGGAAGGGAGGGGGAGAGAAAGATAGAAACATCAAAGATGAGAGAGAATCATTGATTGGCTGCCTCCTGCACACCCCACACTGGGGATCGAGCCCACAACTGGGGCATGTGCCCTGACCAGGAATCAAACCGTGACCTCCTGGTTCATAGGTTGACGCTCAACCACTGAGCCACACCGGCCGGGCAGAGGGGGCGCTTGTAGAGATAATCCAGCCCCATCGTGCCAAGGCCAGAAAGAGCCAGTGACGTGTGAAAGGTCACACAGCAAGGAACCAGAGCCCAGCCTCTGAGGCACAGTCCAGTGTTTCCTTTTCTCCGTCCTGTCTCCTTTCCTTTACCCATCAATGGTTGCGTGGCCGGGACAGAGACCTGCAAGGGTGGGCTGGAGGGACACCCTTTGCAGGGTTTCATAAAGAGCGCCATGACTTCCAGGTCCCCGACCCAACCTGCACAACGTTTAAAACCACGCATCTAGTCGAGCCCGGCCCCCTGCTTTGTGCAAGGGGGGAAACAGGCCCAGGGACACTCGGGGGCTCCCCAGGTCACGCAGCATGCTCCTGGCAGGGCTGAACACCAGGGCCTGCGCTCCTGACAGCCCCACTGCGTCTCCCGGGCGGGTCTTGTTCTTAAACTACTTTTTAAACGGCAGGAGCCACCCGCTCTCCACAGCTGTGTAACTGATAACCTGTCATGTGACTCTGCCCTCTCCCAGCTCTCCAGCCTGCCATCTAGTGGCGGACGTCAAAGCTACGGCCGCTCTAAGGAGGCGACCTTCAGAGGCACTTCGGGGAGCCCGTGTCCCCCTCACGCATCCCCTGGTGACTCGGGCAGAGGGCATGCGCCTGGGCACACAGCTGCCCCTCCTGCAAACGGGGAGCTGGATCGGTGGGCCTGCTCCGACCGCCTGAGGCTCCTGTCAATTAAGTTACTCAAGAATATGCCTTTACCTCAGGTCGCCTTTCCAGGGGAGCAGGGGAGGTTTCTGGTCGGGGGAGGGAGTGCATCGGTTATATTGCGGGTCCCAGAGTGTTTGGGCTCCCAACACGGGCCTCGCCAGTTCTGAGAGAAGATTCATTTGTGAATCGGCTGAGAGGCGGAGCCAGCTCAGGGCGGACACAGCCACTCCCATCTCCCCACCCTGAGCCTCCAGGGCGGCTATTAGCAGGTGGGGGGAGGGGGGGTCCTGAGGAAGGACCCCAGCCCTCTGTAGGCCTGGTCCCTGCAGCCTCCAAAATAGGAGCCTCCAGGTTCGCTGGAGAACCAGGCAGGCTGGCGGGAGGGACTTGAACGTGACCTCCCACCCCAGCTGGTTTGGCTCAGTGGATAGAGTCGGCCTGCGGACTGAAGGGTCCCAGGTTTGATTCTGGCTGAGGGCACGTGACCAGGTTGTGGGCTTGATTCCCAGTAGGGGGGCGTGCAGGAGGCAGCCCATCAATGATTCTGTCTCATCACTGATGTTTCTATCTCTCTCTCCTTCTCCCTTCCTCTCTAAATCAATAAAGGTATATTTTTTTAAAAAAAGAAAGTGACCTCCACAGCCAGGAGCCATCCAATGAGCTCCCACACAGTGGGGGAGGGAGGGAGGGAGGGAGGGAGGGAGACACACGTGCCCACGTGCCCCTTGTGTGTTCATGTCACATGTGCACACACCCCTATGTGCACATTCCTCACACATGCACACTCACATTTGCACACCCCGCACACACCTTCACATGTATATACCCCTCACATGTACACACATACCTTTACATGTGTGCACACAGCCACATGTGCACATATGTGTGCACACACATTCACATGTGCATACCCCTCATGTGTGCACATACCCCTCATATGTGCACACATGCCTACATGTGTGCACAGCCTCACATCTATACATGCACCCACATGTGCACACACCCCTCATGTGTGCACACACACCCCACATGTGCACACCCTTCACATGTGGGTGGGTGATAAAGCTCAAGTTCGAAGTCACTTAGCACAAGTGAGGGAGCCTGGGACCCTCCTTGGTGAAAAGCTGCACAAGGTCCTCCCTCACACTACGCAGCTCCGTTCCACACCTGGGGCGCTGCGGCCGCCACCTCCCCCAGGAACCTCGCTCCTGAAAGCCAGGCTCCCCAGCGCCCTGCAAGCTTCAGGCCCAATACTGGCCCGTGAGCCCTGTGGGAGCAGGACCGACACCTGTCTGGTCACTGGGGGTCCTCTCCCCAGCACTAGCCTGGCCCTGAAAGGGTGAATAGGGTCTCTGGGGGCCAGGGGTGGGGGAGGGGCGACAACTCACTGGGCACTCGGTTGATGGCCTTGAGGGGCCTCAGGACACGCACGGTGCGGATGGCCGACAGGTTGATGTTCTGAAGGTCCAGCGAGTACTCCACCATCCTGTGGGGAGAGGGAAGATGAGGACGGTGCCGGAGGGCCAGGCAGGGCCACGGGCCAGACCAGAGACCCCTGGCCGCCCACACCCACCCATGTGTGCCCACGCCTTCCTGGGAAGGTAAGTGGGAAAAGGAGGTCAGAGTCCAGGCGGTGCCCAGTCCACTGTGTGGCCCCGAGGTGTCTCCTCCTCTGAGAGGGGGTGGGGGCTGCTGACACCACGCTCCCAGGCTGCCCTGAGGATCAGGAGTTGTTGCTGGGGACAGAGGGATGGAGGGGCCGAGGCCTGGGTCCCCACTGTGGGCCGGTGGCTCCTGCCCCGCCTCGGCGCAGCCTCTGGCCCAGGGAGGGTCAGCCCCATTCCTCAGAGGGAGCACTGAGCAGCGGAGGTCCCTGGGCTGGCCCAGATGGCAGCTGGACGCCACGGTCCTCATCTCTGTCCACTGAAACCTTTATGCTTAAGGTCCCGTGCAGTTGCCCAGACGTCCACACTGAGCCAGGCAGCGAAGGGGAAAGTGAGGCCAAGAATGACTCAGAATCGGCCCTCCCCTCAGCAGTACCCACTCGGCAGGGGAGAGACTCAAACCGGGGCCCTCACCATGGCCCTGGTTTTCTTCCTCGGGGGGCCCCCCAAACAGGTCCACCCTCCCCCTGCAGCTCCACAGCATCAGACCTCCACAGGCAGCAGACCTCCAGGTCCCCTCTGTGGTTCCCTACCCTTCCACCAGATCCTACCTGCCCCCCCCACCCCACTGACCCAGCACCTGCAGCCCAGCCTGACCCAGCCCCACTCACCAAACCTTTTCCCCAAACCCCCACCCCCCACGGAGGCCGGCTCCACCTGCCGCCACCGTCATCAGCAGGAAATGAAGGCTTTTTCCACGCACCATGCAAACCTGTCCGATTGTTGTAAAGCCTCCGCCCCCTCCTGCTGCTTGAAGAGTAACTGAGTGAAAGCTTCCTTTGCCTGAAATGCCTCATCCATCCCCCAGCTTTCTAGGGCACAGGCTCTGGCTCAGCGCTCTCTCTCTCTCTCTCTCTCTCTCTCCCTCCCTCCCTCTTTCTGTCTCCCCCTTATACACACACAATCACACACCTGCACACAACCATTGGTGCACACACACTCACCCCTTACACACCCTCATTCACACACACACTCCTTCCAGAGCCCCAATTCCGATGAGGGGGCGTGACCCAAAAAAAGGTGACAGAGGCCTAGAACTAGAGACAGACACCTGGGGGGTCAGAGGAGCAGGGAGGCAGGGAGGGAGGGGTGCCAGGGGCAGCCGCCCTGCGGAGAGGGGGAGGGTTGAGGGGGATGGGGGCCGTGAATGAGGGCAGAGGATGATCTGAGACGGGGGCATCGAGAGAGTGGAGCTGTATGAGGATTCCGCGCGTGGGTGAGCCAAGCTGTCGTTTTCATATTTTGTAGAAAGAGCTCTCCAGGCAGCCAAGGAGATATGTGTGATGAAGGCGCTGCGGGGGTGGCACACATGGGCACACAAACAGGCGCTCTTACACTGATGTGCACACACACACACACACACACCAGGCCTAGGAGAGCCACCCCATCACCCCATCGCAGGCTCAGCTGCTGCCAGCCCCTCCCCGCACCCCTCCCAGGAATGCAGCCTGCTGCCTCCTGCCCAGGCTCTCTCCCTCCTGCCAAGGGGGCAGCACCAGGCCCTGGGAGAGCTGGGCCCCCCAGGCTGTGATGCCTCCCTGGGTGGCTGGAGGTGGGGGTTCCCAGCTGTGCCAGGCTGAACCCACCTGGCTCTATGTTCCAGGAGCCCCAAGCTCACCTGGTGAGGTCCAGCAGGTGCCAGACCAGGATCGGTTCCCGTCCCCATGAAGTCTCACAGTAAAAATAAATAGATGCTTCACCGAGGATGGTGAGCCAGAAAAAGCAAATGGCTTTGAAGGCCTGCTGCCTGCCAGGCCCTGCTCACATTCTCGCCCCGCGTTAGCCTGTGCGAGCTCCCGCACCACCTGGATCGCACCTCCACCCTCTTCATGCGCCCCGGGACCAGGGCAGACCACGGCCACCGCCGCCAGGGCACAGCTGCGGGAGCCCTCAGGCCGACGCTGCCTGGTCTGACTCCCCATCCCTCCTCACAGAGCCCAGGTCCATGGCCACTTAAGAAGACACCCTCCCTTCACCCCGAACTGATGCCCGGATCTTCAGTGTGGGAACACGCCTCCTGCAAAAAGCCCCAGGACCTCCTCAGTTGCAGCCCTCAGGGTCCCCACTGAAAAGCTCCCAAGAAAAATCTCTTGGAAAATTTAGTGTCAAGATCTTAGCTCTGTTTGAGCTTCCTGGCTATCAAGTCAAAAAGGGAAATGTGATGAGTTACTGAGTTCTGAGCAGCATGGAAGGAAGATCTTATGGATTCATCCAGGGACGCCATTAGCCTACACATTCCTCCCAGGTCCTAATTCTCTCTTTCATCTTCCATGAACCTCATGGGGTGTTTGCCGCAGTTGCCTCTCCGGTCTGGGAAACGAGATGAGGTGCAAACGCATTCAGTGACAAAGAGCACATAGTAGGTGCACAGTGAGAACTCAGAAATCCTCGTTCTTCTCTGAGAGGAGGAGGATCCGCAGGACAGGATGGGGAGGGCGGGGGAGAACATGCAGCGGGGAGGGAGGATCTGTGGGTTTCACTCTCTGCCCCGGGAGGCACACCACCCTGATGGCGAATCCATGCACCGATGCGGACAGTCTGCCCACAGCTCCACCACCCCTGCCCGCGTCCGGGAGCCCTCCCTCTCCTGACACCACAGCAGCCTCCCGGCCAGTCTCCTGCCTCCTACCTCCTCCCCAACAGCCCACCTTCCGCAGGAGAAAACCTAAAACTAAAACCTAGCTGTGTCACTCCCCAAGTTCAACCTTCAGTGTCTCTCCACTGCTCTCAGATCAAAGACCCAGCCCCTGGCCCCGGCCTTCAAGGCCCTCCAGTCGGCCTCGGTCCCCCCCCCCCCCAACCCTGCTCCTACTCCAGGCCTCCCAGGCACCACACCAGGCCCAGGAGCTCCCCTCACACACCCTTCTCTGCCCCTGTCCTCTGCACAGTGCCCTTTCTCCTCTCTCATCCTTCCATCTCCACAAAGCCTTGCGCCCCTCCCTGCACCCCAGGCTGAATGCGCCATCTCTGCTCCGGCTCCTTCCACACCCTGCTAGTCTGGGTTCCCCAAGCAGCCCTGAGCCAAGGACTGGGAGCAGCAGTTTACCTGGGAGGGGATCCCAGGAAGCACAGTGAGGGAGGGGGAGGGAGGAAAGCCAGTGAGAGGCTGTTCACCAGCAGGTGACCGCTGAGGGCAATGACGGTGCCATCCCAGTGGGACCCCCCACCCCCCAGAGACCTTGTGGTCCCTGTGAGGGCAGGGGCTGCAGGATTATCCCAGGACTGGCTGACTACTGGCCACGCCCCCTCTCCTCCTCAGACACAGCACCCGCACCAGCCTGCTGCACACAGTAGGCACGCAACACACAGTAGGCACTCGGGGAACCTAGGAGCATGAGTAACACCTGTGACAGGTGCTCTCCCCCCCTCTCCTCCAACCCTGAGTGACAGCTGTAGGAGTGTCCCAACCCCAACAAGAGCAGGTGAAGAGGGGCCACTGGGGGTGAAGAAGCGCCGGGCTGGCTCCCCTCAGGCCCCAAGTTAAGACATCACTTGCGGGAGAAATTAATTCCTAATTGCACAGTTACATTATCACACGGCTTCAGTGCTAAAAGTCTAAAAAAATCAACAAAACCCCCACTCCCTCCTGCCAGCTCCAAGCGCCTAATTAGGTAGGTAATTTTGCTGTGAAGCGAGCACTTCTGTCCTGACACCACCCCAGGGGGAGGAGAGTGGCTGCACCCAGTTCCCAAGTGTCATCCGGGGAGAGGGAGGCGGGTGCAGCCAGGCTGGGGTGGGGCTGCAGGGCGGACATTCACTCTTGGGGCACCGTGAGCCCCACTTAGTCCTGCTGAAGAGCCTCCTTCCCTCCCTGCGCCACCCCTCCGCCCGACCCCCACCCCCACCCCCGTTCCCCTGGATCCCAGGAGAGGCTCAGAGACCCAGGCGAGCCAACCCCAGACGCCATCCCCCGGCCACCATGACTGGCTTGGGATGGGCATGTGAGCCCAGGTAGACCCAGCCCTTGAGCCAGCACTGCAGGGAAGAGGCGCCTCCCTGGCTAAGCCACCGCCTGGAAACCCAGAGGCGCTAATGGCCATCTTGCCTCTGCGGTGGCCTGAGAATTTTGCCAACACAAAGGAAGGCTGAGGCCAGAGCGGCAGAGCGGCAGGATCCTGACCATATGGTCCGACCACTCCCTGCAGCTGTACCCGGACCCCGCACCCGCCCTCTGTGCTTCCCGTCCTGTGAGCCAGTCCATTCCCTCTGGGACTTGGGGCCCGTGTGCACTGGCTTCTGTCACAGCAACCCGGAGTCCTGGCCGATTCACAGGGTCTCCGAGCACTCGCTCTGCGCACCGCTTCCCGTGGTGGGACCAGGCAACACTGAGGTGAGGGAGCCGAGGCTCAGAAAGCTCCAGGTCACATGCCAGGGAGTGGGGGGTCCAGGGGCTCTGTGGGACACCTCCCACACACACACCTCATCAGCCATCAGGCCAGGCCGCCTTCTGGCTCCTGAGCACCCCCCAGATGGCCAGTAAGCACAGCACAGATGGCAGCACACGGGATAGGGCCAGCATGGGGCAGTGTGTCCCAGTGGTTAGAGCCTGGGTTCCCATCCCAGCTCTGCTGCTAGTGCACCGCGTGACCTCGGACGAGTCACCAAACTGACCTCACGGGGGTGTGGGAGGAGGAAAGTGTTCCTTTATGGATTCAGCGCTTAGAACCAAGCCTGGCACAAGTCAGAGCCAAACAGTGTCAGCTAGTCTAAGGCACAGCCTCGTCCGCTGCCTCGGGTCCCGTTTGCTCACGAATCACAGGACTCCCGCCTGAGCCCTTCCCTGGACCCTCAGCCCTTCCAGGAGGCCTCTGGAAGCTCCCTGGCACAACCCCAGCACTGCCCACCACTCGCCCTGCATCCAAGGGACGCCCAAACGTCTCCAACTCCCAGAGAGTGCCATGCTGCTTCCAGCCTACACAACCCAGAGTCCTGGCTGACTCACAGGGCTCTACCTGGACTGCCCTTCCCAGGTTTCCAGATCCCACCCGGGGCAGGGCTGAGCTCTCCTGCCTGTGCCCCCCGTGCCTCTATTGGGGCACCCCTGGCTCTGAGGCCTGCTCTGTCACCGCCCTGTTCCGCAGAGTCGGGGCTAGCTCACTGTCCCTGCTGGGTCCCTAGCATCCAGCCCAGGGCTCCCCCACGCCAGCTTGTCAAGCAAATGACTTGAAGGCCTGGATCGGCGGGGGGGGGGGGGGGGGGGGATGCTTGGAGCTAACAAGAAACATCAATGACTGAGATTGAACGTCTTTCCAGGAAACACCCCTCCCTGGAGATGATTTCTGTGTGTTGCTGATAAAAATAGGGTGTTTCCTCAATCTTTTCAAGGGGCCCATGGGGCCTTTCTTAAAGTGTAGTTTAAGATGTAGCTCATGGGAAGGAAGCTGAGATGCTGGAAACAGCGGATCGTCTGTCAGGAGGCAGCTCTGTGCTGACTCAGGCTGGTAACTAGACCACCAGCCCACACCACTCTCCCCATACCTAGCGCTCAGTAGGTGTTCAGTGGAGGGAGAAAGGGGCGGGGGGGAGGGAGGGAGGACATAATGGAGAGTGAAAATCAGAGGGCAATAACATTAACTTTGGCCAGGACTTATTGATGGATCAATTTCACCCATCTATCCTCACAGGAATCCTATGAGACCAGAAGAACAGGGGTTATTCAGCCCACGTGACTGATAAAGAAAATGATGCTGAAACCAACTCAGGTCAAGTTCGGAGTCAAGGGGGAATCCGGGGTTACAAAGCCAAAGGGAAGGCTGCACAGAAAAAACCCAGGCTGGCGGGAACCAGGGCAGCTCCGGGGACCTCGCGGCAGGAGACCCTGGACCCTCTGCAAGGCTCCACTCAGGTGGCCATGCTCCAGAGCCAGACCAAACACGGGCTGACCAGTTAGGCTTGAACTTCAGATAAATGACAATCTATGATTTTTTAGACCCTGTCCCAAATATACCTCCTGTCTACCTCCCTTACAATTGAGCTTCATTTTGTCAGAGTCTTGGCACCACCACAAGGTAGAGACCCTCTGAGCTCCGTCTACCAAAGCCTGGGAGACATGTCCCTCTCCCGGGACCTCCTCCCTCAGGGCTGGCGAGGCCGCCCGGGTCCCCAGGGCAGATCTGGTAGAATATTGTGGCCTCTGAACTAGCCCAACCCTCACGCTGTGAGGCAGCGTGGGCTCCGGGGCAGCTGTACCCGGGCACATGGGAGATCTGCCTCGCGCAGGCGCTGGGACCGGGGGCAGGCTGCTCGCCTCTCGGAGCCTCCAATTCCTCTCTGCAAAATGGGACTACCAACCCAAATCCTCCAGACGGTGAGGATATAAGAGCGCCCGGCCCAGTTAGCAAACACGAGTTCTGGTAAACCACCTAAAGCAGCGGTTCTCAACCTGTGGGTCGCGACCCCTTTGGCAGTTGAATGACCTTTTCACAGGGGTCACCTAAGACCATCCTGCATATCAGATATTTACATCACGATTCATAACAGTAGCAACATGACAGTGATGAAGTAGCAACGAAAATAATTTCATGGTTGGGTCACAACATGAGGAACTGTATTTAAAGGGCCAGAAGGTTGAGAACCACTGAGTCCTAAAGGATATGGTGTCTGCCTGGCGGAGGTCCTTTCTCTGCTCTCAGGGTAAGAGCCCTGGACTTGCCAAGCCGACCCTCCCCACTCCCAGGCCACGTGGAGTGGACGCGCCTGACCTCCGACCCACCGAGCGCTGCTGTGGGGCTGGATCGAGGTCTGGCCAATCAAAGTGCTGCCTCCAGGCTGTGGTGATTGGCTCAGAGATGAGCATGTGACCCACACCAGCCCGGCCACGCCAAGCAGGGTCAAGTCCGCACTCGCTGGGAGCGGCTGGGGAAGGAGAGAGGGTTTTGCGTTGAGCCTGAGGGAGTGGGCTGTGGACCCCGCGACTGCCCAGCCACTTCCCTCCGAGAGGAAAGCTGCCAGAGATGGAGGTGGGCGCAGAGGAATGAGCAGTCGTGGACTGGGAGGACACACTGACTGGTGATGCATTCCAGGATTCTGGATCAAGCAGGCCCTGAAGAGAGGGACCCCGCGGCTTTCGGTTTGGCGGATTCCCATCCCATATAACTGAGAGAGCCCTGCCGATTCGTGAGCGACTGGCGGCTGGCGCGTCAACTTGTGGCCTGAGAATGTCTGGTGACTAACCCCCCTCCCTCATGGCATCTAGCATCCTGTTTCCATAGAAACGGACCTGAGCAGTGATCACCACTCTCTCTCCCACTCAACTCCATGTGCAAATGAGACATCATCTACACCAAGGTTCCCACTGGAACCTTCCCAGGGCCACACCCACCCAATGGTCAGTTCAGCTCAAGACAATGGCCCCAGACACTCTCCCCCCAGCTCTGCGATGCCTGGACACACAGATCTGAAACAAGCATGTCATGGAGCCTCCTTCTCCAGGCTGGCCAGGGGGAGGACTCCAGGAGGAGGCCTCAGGCTCGGCCCTGCCCTCGGAGCACCCGGTCCTTGGAGCAGACAAACCTGCAGAACCCGGGATACATAAGTCTGTAAAGTCAGTGCCACGACCTGAAGGGGGCCTGGGCCTGCTGGCACACGGATGGTTCCCTGACCCACGGATAATGCCCAGAAGGGAGGCTGGCTGCAGCGGCTTCGGGAAGCAGCCCCGGTGATGACCCTCTGATGCCCTAACCACAGCCAGGTCTGCTGGCAGACACAGCCTCTGTGGAGCTTGCACCGGTCGGTATTTGACTTTAGATTTCTCAACAGATCACACACCCTGCTTTGTCGGAGTGCTGAAGGTCCGGACCAGAGCCTGTAGACATGGTAGGGCCACAGCTTTGGTCTAAAGCAGACAAAAAAATGAAGGCCCTGGGAGAGAAAGGTAGCAGACTCTGAGAGTTGCCCACCCATGCGCATTCTCTTCTTCTAATCTTGCCTGGCCCCAGAGAACAATTCTTGGCTGATTTAGCCAAATTCAATGGTGTTTCCTATTTCCCTAGCTTCCCTTGCAGCTAAGGATGAACACAAGATCCAGTTCTGGCCACGTGTGCTGGGATGGGGGAAAGATCTAGGAAAGAGAACGTTGTTTTCCTGATCCAACTGGACAGGTGCGGCTGGCAGGTCCCTGTCTCCCTGTCTCCCTGCCTTCGATGCAGACATGATGCCCACAGCTTCAGCAGCCACCTGTGACCGTGAAAAAAGACCTAAAAAATCACAAGAACATCCCAGGGACATTACCAGTAACCACTGACCTCAAAACTTCATGTGATATCAGAGAAAACACTCCAGGATTTGCTCGAGCCACTGTTGGCTGGACGTTAGGGTTACTTGCAGCCAAATGCATCCCTGACACCTACACCCCCTGCGAGTTACACAGAACCAGGACTCGATTCCAGCCCAGGGAGCCAAGCTTCCTGCATCCAACTCCTGCTGTGCCCCTTACCAGCCCGTGACCTTGAGCAAGTCACTCCGTGCCCCTGTGCCTCTGTGAAATGGAACTTACCAGAGTCCCTCCCACACAGAGGCAGCTGAAAGATTAGACCAGATAACGCACAGCATCAGTCCACAGTAAGTGCTCGGCAATCAGCAGATGCTCTTATTTTCATCACACCCCTGAATGATGCCTAAGAGGATTCAATTCCCTTTGCTTTTTAAAGTCCCACTGATGGGGCACTTTGGACAAAAGGAACTCTCAGCAAGCAACCGCAGAGGGGTCGTGCCCGCCTGGTCTTTTTTGAAAGCGCTAGCCCAGGGCCAGGGGATCATTCTTATTGACGTTTTCTTTCCCAGGGGCCTGGAAGAGGCAGGGTGGGAAACTGCGTGCTCGGAGAAGATGGTTCCGGAGTGTGATAAAACCCAACCCGCCCTCTCCTTCCCACCCCCCGGCCAGGTGCTGAGTGACTGACATCACTGCTATTTGTGCTGAGATTATTAATAATAGAAAGACTCATGAGGAGTCCCACCGTTCTGTTCACAAAGTACATCTACTTGCCATGAAAATTAATTTAGATCCCGGACGCAGATCAGGAAAGGAGCCCTCCGCACGCCTCTCCTCCTCACGCTGCCAGGGAGGAGCACCTGCGCAGGCCACCTGGGCGTGTGGCTGCCATGCCGGTTCCCAGGCCCTGCCCTGTCTGCTGGGTCTGGATCACTGGCTTCAGACCCAGGAATCTGTATTTGAACATGTGCCCCAGTATGTTTGTTGTTCCTTGAATTTTAAGGAGCACTGAGTCGGGGTGCAAGGCTGTGCACGTGTTTGATTGGGGGTGGGGGGCCGCCCTTCCCCAGGCTGCTCGCACGTGTCCCTCAGCTGCTCCATTCCGTGCTTTCACTGTCGCAGTCGGAAGCTGTAAAAGGCTCTCAGAGTCAGGGCAGCTCCTGTCCCCTCACTCCTCTAAGGCGGGGCCGTGCCAGCCGTGCCCTGGGCAAGGCTCCGCCTCAGCCTCATGGGGGAGCGGTCCCCGCAGCCGGCCCTCCAGTCCTGGCTCACCCTAGAGACGCGGCAGTGGAATTCTTGGGGAAGTTTTTACTATGAAGGTGCCCAGGCCCCTCCCCCCCACAGCTGGCAGTGGCCATTTCCTGGTCTCGGTCAGGGGAGGCGGCAGAATTGGCAGCAGGATGCACCAAAGGGGATATGCAGGTAAAGAATATCTCAAGCTCAACAAGAATGTCATTGACTATTTCATGGCCTCCTAACGGACAAAGACAGGAAAGCGTGGCTTAAAGAAGACAGCGAGGTGGGCTCCGCTGTTAACTATCGTTCCGTCATTTCCAGGGCTTTGTCAGGCACCGGCAGAGGTGCCCCGGGGCTGCTGTCCTGGGCTGACCACGCGCAGGAAGTGCAGGTAATGAGTCAGGTCTCCTAGTGATCATTGTAAGATGAATGTAATAGCAATAAATGCTAAGTCTGATATTTGGCTTTTTTAAACATCAACTGTATTTAGTTGGTTCCGGGGTGGGAGAGACCTGGGCCGCTCAGCAGGTCCCCACAGTCCGACCTGACACTGGGGCAAAGGCAGCCCATTCTCGCGTCATCACTGGGAGGCCGGGGTCCTGCCTCCTCCCCTGTCCGGTGACGAACGGGGGATGTGCTGGGACATTTCACGTGGAGAACAGGAGGCTCGGGGAGGAAGGGAGCCGCCTTCCGAATTCTGAAGGACAGTCATGGGTCTGCCAGGGACGCCCCTGCCCGCAGGCTCCAGGCCCCCCTGTGGGATCAGGTCCGTGCCCCCCTCTCTGGCTTCATTCCTCAGCACCCACCTACCCCTGGGGACCCTGGGCTCCAGCCCTGTGCCTCTGCTCTCCCTCCTCTTCCTCAAGCAGTCCCCCTGGCCCTCTGCATGTTGTCCCCTCTACCTGCGAGGCCCTGGCCCCGTCCTCTGCTTGCTCACCCCCAGGCCTCTCTACCCCATGAGGGGAGGATGTGCTGACACCCCTGCCTAAATCAGGTCCCTACGCCACGCCCTCACGAGTCTCCCTACTCCTTTGCGACAGCATTGATCCCACTTTAGAACTTATTTAGAATTTTATTACCTGTTTTACATCCGTTTTCTTTTTTAAAAAGATTTTTTATTGATTTTTTAGAGAAAGGAAGGGAGAAGGAGCGGGAGAGAAACATCGATGTGGTATCGAGACATCGATCAGCTGCCTCCTGCATGCCCCCTACCGGGGGATCCAGCCAGCAACCCTGAGATGTGCCCTGACCTGGAGGGAAACAGGCAACCTTTCAGTGCAGGGGAGGGTGCCAGCCAGCCGAGCCGCCCGGCCAGGCTCCATGCATTTTCTAAACCGTGAGCTCCACGAGGTCTCAGCGGCCTCAGGCTTCTCCCCGATGCCCAGCACGAGGCCTGGGTCAGTAAATGCGGGTTCTGCCTTGAATCCGCGAATGAATGGCTCCATCGGGTGGGAGCTACAGGAAGACAGCGTTGAGCTCAGTGAAAATCCACTTTCCAACACTCCCGCTGCCCCAGTGTGGAAGCGGCGCGGTGAGGCAGGGCCACCCGGACGGACGGACGGATGGACAGACGTGGAGATGGAGGCTCTGACCTCTAAGGGACCTTCTCGTGCGGAGGTTCCATCTCCTCTGCAGCCTGAAGGAGGAGCCAGTAATTTGGGGATGAGGAGGAGCAGGAAGGAAGAACACAACCTCAGAATGTCAGGCCTGTCACTCGGGGAAACATTTATAGCGCGAGCCTGCCTGGGACCACGGGGGATGGGCAGGCAGCTGTGGGGACAGGCCTGAGTGGGAGCAGAACGGGGGGGTGCTGGACTCTGGAGCCCGGGGCTGCTGGCTCCTCGTCCCCCCCTTCGCCCACACACAAAGGACGGCGAGGACCTTGAGGACAGGGCAAGGTCGGGGTCCTCTGAATCCCCAGCATCCCACACGCGGGTCTCTGTTCTTCCTGCGCCCCGCCGGGGCCACCCACATCATCTGGGGGGCCTGGTGCTAAATAAAAAGGCAGGCCCCCCTTTGCTCAAAATACACAAAGAATCTTTAAATGACAGCAGCATCGCATCAAACCAAGCGCAGGACCCTCTGCGGCCCCACATCACCCAGCTCTCCTGCACCCCCGGGAGGATGCTGGGCTGTGGACCCGCCTGAGGACCAAGAACAGAGACCCAAGAGGGACCTCACCACAGTGCTGAAGCCAGGCCGGGTCTTCGTTTATAACTGTGAGCAGACACGGGGTCACTAAGCAATAGAGAAGCCAGAAGGGCAGGAGTGGGGGCGGGGGCGGCAGGAGTGGGGGGGCAGTGCGTGGAGCCAGCAGGACAGATGACTTCCCTGAAACAAGAGTTAAGAAAAATTCTCCTAAACCTGGGAAATCGGGCAACGGGAGGGCGGTATTTCCTGCACGCAACGTCATTTGGGAGCCTTAACAGACTCCCCTGAGGATGATTCCGTTAGGGGAGCATACGTTTCACTTCCCATTTACCGTTAGGTGAAGGCCTGGCTGCTATGGATTTACATATTAACGTGTGGATTTAGTAGTGATTTCTTCCCAACAGGAGAGATGACTCCACAGGCTACAGTTTTGCGCCCGGAGTTGTTACTGACCAGCTCTGATTGTGAGAGAGCGCGCTCAGCCCGCCTTTCTCCAGCGCCCGCCCGTCTGTCTTCCTAACTGCTGATCCCGTCCTGCTGGCTCCTCGCTCGTGAGCTGAATAGACCCCGGGTGCCTCCTCCTCCTGAGATGGAGTGAGGGTCGTTGCTTAAAACTATTTTGAAACGATGCCCTGCCTTCGGGATCAGAGAGGATTTCCAAGGAGATTCGAGGGAAACTGCATCCATAAACAAGAACAGGCCCAAACTGCCCTGGATAATAAGCACAGAGCAGGAAGTGGGCAGAGGAGATGAACCGTGGGCGGGGGCGGGGGGGGGGCGGAGGACATGGTCAGTGATGGAGAAGATGGAGGCCAGGAATTCCCTCCTCACACAGAAGAATCTGCGAGGGGAAGGGGGCCCATGTGGCGAACAGACGGAGGGAAGGACCCATCGCGTGGGAAAGTCAGGAGGGACCGGAAGAGAACGGACGATGATCGAAGAGGAAATCGAAGGGTTTCCCTCCCCTGGAGTTCCGGAAGGTCCCACGGGAGCCTCTTCACCAAGGCCGGCCCAGCGAGATGTCTGAACCGAAGGTGAGGAGAAGCCTGCGGGCCTCCAGCGAGGAAGACGCGGCCGGCTGCCCAGAAGGAGAGGCAGGCCCGTCCGGGCGCCCCTGGCCCCACGGAGAGCGAACGGCGCTGCGTGCCGGGTTCTGAGGGACGGAAGTGTGAGAGCAACACAGACAAAAACCACCCTCACTCGCCAAGGTCAACGGAAAACACGTGTGCAGAGGCAAGGCTGAAAAATGACACCACTCAAATACCCGTTCTTTAAATTAGAGAGAAAACCACACACACATGCACACACACGCGCGCACACGCGTGCACACATACATGCACACACACACACCGACTTAAGGAGACCCTGAGCCACATCAGAACGGGGATGAGACGAGGAACTTGGCAAAGGGAGGGGTGGCTCCCAGGAAACCCGTGAACCCAGCATGAGTCCCAGCGAGGCCTACACCACTCTGACCACGTGGTGGCAAAACTGAAACACGGTCTTAGAAAGGTGCCTCGAAGAGGCGTGACATTTCCTTGAACACGAGTGGACATGTCCTCTCACTTCAGAACTTATCTGTGGAATTCCACACAGACTGAGTGGGACCGACTCCCTCGCAGCCACGTGCCTGTCTGCCCTCCCTGCCCCTTCTCGCTGGCATCACACACGTGCATGTGCGATGACGCCCACGCAGGCCTCCAGCCTTCTCCTCTCCCCCTTGTCACTTCTGCCCCAGGGCCCCCTTGCTGGGCATGGCTGACGCCTGCCTGTCCTTCGGCTCCCGCGCCACTTCCCTGGGAAAGTCCTCGAGCCCCGAGCCCTGAGCCCTGAGCCTGGCTCAGAGATGCGCTCAGAAAACCACAGCACCTGCCCGGCTGGTGGCTCTGTGGATTGAGCATCGTCCCATAGACCAAGCGGTCCCGGGTTCGATTCCTGATCAGGGCATATGCTCAGGCTGTGGGCTCAATCCCCAGTAGGGGGAGTGCAGGAGGCAGTCAATCCATGTGCTTCTCTCATTGATGTTTCTCTCTCTCTCTCCCTCTCCCTAACTCTCTATGTAAAAATCAATAAAAACTTTTTTTTTTAAAGAAAGCCACAGCGCTTTGCCCAGAGCCTCATCTGTGTGCGTGACACGTTCCCATGTAGCATTGACTGCCTCTCCCCAGACGGGAGCCGGGGAGGTGGAGGCCTGTGTCCAGGTGTGCTGTCCTCCATGCCCCTCTGTCCTTCACAGTCCCCCAGCGCAGACACGGGGAGCTCGCCCTCCCCTGGGGGTCGGAGGGATGAGCCTGGCTGGGCCCAGGAAAGAGGAGCCAGGCCCAGAGCGGAATCAGACACAGGCGCTGCGAGGGGCCACGCTGGGACCTGGCCTCTGACTGCAGCTTCTGTCTTGGTAGAAACAGTCACAGTTTGGAGTCAGTGCGTGACTCTGTGCTTCTCTCTGACTTGCTGAGTGATCGAAGGGTAATCATACTGCAGCAGCCAACACTTACTGGGTGCTCATTCTGACGCAGCTACTCTTATCATCCCCATTTTACAGATGAGGAAACTGAGGTTCAAAGAGGGTACCTGGCTTCCTCAAGGTCAGGCAGTTCATGTGAAACAGACCCCGTAGCCACTGACAGGGCAGGCGGACACACGACTTCCCGGCGAGGGAGGAAGGGGTGTCTGTCGGCCCCAACATTACCACGCGGCTTCGCCATTGTCACCAGGATGCCCCACAGGTTACTGGAACTCCGTCTGGCAAGCACCAGAGGCACTACCTACCCAGCCATGACGATGAAGAAGTCCAGTCGGTTCCACGTGTCCCCAAGGTAGCACTTCTTGCCAAAAATGCCCAGGGCCACCATCTTGAGCACCATCTCCATGGCAAAGAAGATGAAGATGAAGTCGTCAAAGACCTGCAGGGTGGGGGGAGGCGAGAAGCGAGGGACAGAGTGAGGCTCCGCGGCAGGACCCAGAGGTTGCAGCCACGGTGTGAGTCGGGGACACAGTCGTGGACACAGGGGGCAGAACGAGAACTCAGAGATCCTGTTCCAATGCACTCATCTCACAGATGAGGAGACTGAGCCCAGAGGGAGGAATGAACTGCCCAGGGTAATGCTGGCCATTCTATTAGTTCCCTAAAACCAGGTATAAGGACAAGGGACCCAGAAGGGGCTAGAACAAAGAGGCCCTTCTGAATAACTGCCAAGCTCTGGGCTGCATACCTGACTTCCATTCTCTCTTCTAAGTCTCGCAATGACCCCATGGAGAGTCCATTTGACAGATGAGGAAACTAAGGCTCAGAGAGGTTAAGCAACTTGCCTCAGGTCACACAGCAGGTGAGTGGCAGAACCAGAACAGACTCTCAGGTCTCTCTGACTCCAGAGCCCACAGGGAAGGAGCTCTCTCAGAACAGGCCTGACCCCGGCACGAGGCGCAGGTCTCAGCGCTGCCTTCCTCTGCCCAGAAGGAGGCCCCAGGTGGTCCCTGGTCATGGGCTCAGGTGAGAATACATTTCCTGGGGAACAGGGCCTGGGCGGGACTCCTCCTTCGAGGACAGACAAGGGCTGCAGTCAATTCAGCTCAGCCAACGAGCACGGAGCACCTACTGTGTGCGGGACAGAGGCCGGAGTCGCGGACACAGAGACAGTCCTCAGTGAACTCGCCCCTGGAAGGGGAGCCAGCCAGTACCCACTGAGGCTGGTCAGCAATAACTCCGCTCGGCTGAGGGGCTGTCACCACCTGGACCCCCGCCCCGCCCCCGGAGATGCTGATTCTGCAGGTGTGGGAGGGGCCAGGGCTCAGGGTCTTTAACAAGGGCCCCAGGGGGCTCTGAGGCCCTGGGACCCGCTGAGCCCGTGGCAGCACAGGAGGCAGAGGGCAGTCCCGCCCGGGGGGTTCCCTCCCCAGGGGGCCCACTGAGTGCTTCCATGTGTAACATGGGCAGAACCCCAAGCCCTGCACCACGGGGCTCACGCACCGCACGGGCCACGGAGGTACCGCGGTTAGCCCCACCGGGGCCCGAGGAGACGAGAGCAGGAGGGCACAGGAGGGACACGGGCCGGCGGGTGCAGGGCACCGAGGACCAGCTGCGGAGCTGCCCTTCCTCCCAGAGCCCTGGGGGTCATGGGCAGGCGTCCTGCAGAGGAGTGGTGGGGTCACTGCACACTGGGGAGACCAGGAGGAGGAGGTGGGGCCTGGACTTGGGGCAAAGCCCCGGAGATGAAGATGGTGAAGGAGAATGGGTGAAACCGGCCGGGCGTGAGGAAGAGGCGGCCAGTTTAGCAAGGAGAGGTAGGGGTGTGTGGCTTGGCTGTGCTTGGCTGTGCCTGGTGCTGGGGGGTTGGGGGAAGGGGGAGAGGCGAGAGCAGGACATTGTGGGTAAGTGGGTGTGGCATTGTGTGCAGGTGGGTGCAGGGTGGGGAAGGGTGTGGCATTGTGTGCAGGTGGGTGCAGGGTGGGGGTGGGGTGGGACATCGTGGGCAGGTGGGTGCAGGGTGGGGGTGGGGTGGGACATCGTGGGCAGGTGGGTGCAGGGTGGGGGTGGGGTGGAGGGCATCGTGGGTGGGTGGGTGCAGGGTGGGGTGGGGGCATCGTGGGTGGGGTGGGGGGCATCGTGGGTGGGTGGGTGCAGGGTGGGGGTGGCGTGGGGGCATCGTGGGTGGGTGGGTGCAGGGTGGGGTGGGGTGGGGGGCATCGTGGGTGGGTGGGTGCAGGGTGGGGGTCGGGTGGGAGGCATCGTGGGCAGGTGGGTGCAGGGTGGGTGCAGGGTGGGGAGGGGTGGGGCAGGGCGGGGCAGGGCGCCTCACCTGCAGGATCTTGCAGCGCTCGGACAGGCAGTCCATGTCGTCGCACGGCTGGTACATGCCGAGCGTCACGCAGTTCAGCAGGATGACCAGCATGCTGACACATTCGAACCACGTGCACAGAGTCAAGGACAAGTCAGTGGGGGCCGTGGCCATGGGGCTGAGTGCTCCCCGGAACGTAATGCCCCCCCACTCACAGGCATACCCCCCACTCCTGTTCTTCCCCTCTCCCGCTCCTTCCCTGCCCGAGTTCTCAAAAGACCTTGGAGCCAGCCTCCCCCCTCACAACAGACATGCCCACACGTGCCAAACCCACCAGAGAACCCAAGCCCCACCGAGCCACCCCTGCCGGGACCCCCACCCACCCCCTCGCCCCAGCCTCAGCGTTCCCAGGAAGGAGGAGGCCCCTGGGCTTGGCTGGCAGCCATCTCTGACCTATCCGGGCATCTCCACCTCTGACCACCTCCCTCTGACTGTCACTGCCTCCCTCCCCCCGCCCCGCCCCCTGGCCACCTCTCCCCTCCCCTGACCCATGCCCCCTCCACCTCTGCCCAAGGCCTGATCTGGAGCCTGCAGAGGCCGGTCTGTGGCTGAGACTGGCTGGGCACCTCAGACCCTCTCTCCTCGCCTGCGATCGGATTAGAGCTCGTCTCCAGGCTCCGGGATATCCGTACCCAGGGCTCCCCGGCCCCTGCGCCCAGCGAGGTGGGGCCCAGCCCAGGTGGGAAGCCTCCTGTGGCCAAGGGAGTAGGGAGCATCCTTCACCCAGCCCTGGGCGGGGCCTACACCCCAGGGGACAGGGTTTGGCGTTCACGGCTGACAGGGACGGGCACCTAGTAAATGTCTGTTGCATAAATAAGTAAATCTCTCTGGGCCCTGCCCACGCGGGCACCCTGTGATTCTTCAGTGTCTCCGTCACTCCATTTCCCAGCCTTGCTCCAAGCTCGGAGGCAGCCACACCGGCCTGACCCTCAGCCGGATCCCACCCAAGGGGCGCTGAGCACCTCTTGCCTGATGGGAAACTGACTTGGTTTCCTTGGAAACAGCCTCCCTCCCATCCCGGGGCCCTGGCTCACCTTGGGATGCTGCCGTCCCTCCTCCTCCGCTCAGACCCTCCTCGCCCCAGCCCTGCTCCTTCCTGCCCGCCCCATCCCGCTGCCATTCTCCCGCCACAGCCTGTAATTAATTTCCGTCGCTGCCAGGGCCCCTTCTAGCCTGAGCAGCGCTCCAGCACAGCTTCATCATTAATTAACTTTTCTAAAGTTCAAACGTTCTAATTACCCATCCCCCAAGCTTTCCCCCCTGCCTGTCGCACTCGCTCGCCTTCAGCCTCCTCCTCGGCTCCCTCTGCCCTTCCTGCCAGTTTCAAGTTCAACATGCACTTAACAGGGGTCTCCCAGGAGCCTGGTACCCCCACTTCTTACTCAGGACCCTGAGCCCATTGTACAGATGAGAAAAACTGAGACCCGAGGGGCCTCTCCTGCATCACACAGCTGGGAAGTATGAGGGCTGCGATTCACACAGGCCTGCTGGCCTCCAAGGCCCGTGCTCTCCTCCGGGACTCATGGCCTGTCCCTGCCTGTGACCTCCCTCTGTCCCCTGAGCCTTCGGCCCATCCATCCTCAGCGCTCTCGCCTCCCCTCTGCCCTTCTGATCTGTCCCACACAGTCACCAGGCCCCCTGTGCGCCCCACACTGTCAGAGCGCTTCCCAAGTGTTAACTCCTTTCATCCTTGCAGCACTATTTTTACAAATGAGGCAATGGAGACAGAAAGGGGAGTGTGATTTGCCCAAGGTCACCAGCTGGGAAAAGGCAGAGCTGGAATACCAAACCAGAGCCTGCTTTTCTTGTCCCCGCGCTATGCTGCCCGATTAATCTGCCTGAACGGCTCTGGGTGCCTCTCCCGTTCAGAAGCCTGCCATGGTTCCCCGCATCCTCCTCAGCTGGACACGCAAGGCCCCTAGCCTGGTCTTAGCGAATTCCTGTGACCACCTCCCTCTGGCCTTGGCATGCACTGAACTGTATATACATATATACATATGATTGGCTGCCTCCTGCACACCCCACACTGGGGACCGAGCCCGCAACCCGGCATGTGCCCTGACCGGGAATCGAACCGTGACCTCCTGGTTCATAGGTCTACACTCAACCACTGAGCCACGCCAGCTGGGCTGCACCGAACTCCTTGCTGTCCCCAAGCATACCCTGCGTGCACGTTCCCTTCCCTCTACCACATCCCCCAGGCAAACTCCTACGCATCCTTCACAGCCCAGTTCACGTGTCACCTCTTAAAGCGTCCCTTGAAGCACCTCTCACCACTCACAGGGCCATGGTCCAGCCTCCTCTCTGGCAGTGCTCCCTGCTCGCCTGGTCTAGCTGGTATCGTAGTCATGAACTTGGCAGTAACCGCTAGGGACATGGCCCCAGCTGTCACCACACCCGCTGGGGGCAGGGGAGGAAACAGGCCTGAACAGCTGGAGTGACTTGCCCAAGGCCACACTGTCCGCGGGCAGCCCACGCGGTCTGACTCGGTGGTGCCCGCAGCTGCCTCTGTCGTTCGTCCAGCTCGCCCTCAGCACCGAGCCCCTCAAGGGGCCAGATGGATCGGCTTTCACCTCTAGATGGCTCAGCGGCAGACACGCAGGGACGGACAGTCTCAGCCCGGCCCTGAGGCGCTCGGGGAAATCCCAGATGGCAGAGCCTGGGCCCTTTCCAAGAGCCCGTGAGGCTCAGGAGTCAGGCCAGAGCTGGCATCGCTGCCTGAGGTTCCTGACATGCTCCCCACGGGCCCAGGGATCAAAGGCAGCAGCCCTGGAAGCTGGACCAGATCACAGGCCGTGGGGAAGGAGCCTGGCAGGGCGGCGAGGTCCAGGCCGAGGGGCTCCAGGGCCTGGCCCGACGCCTGGCGTTTCCGCCATGAGTCACCGGGGAGCTCGGAGAGGCCGCTGGGCAGGCTCTGGTGCCCTGGGACACTTGAGGGAGGACAGAGGCCCCGAGAGGGCGGTCCAGGGTTTCCGGGCGATCGGGAGGCAGGGCCTTGAGTGCCAGCTCCTCACTGCCTCACACAGTAAGGCTCAGAGCCCCCCGCCTGGCATCTGAGGCCGTGCAGGGGACGCCCTGCCACCTGGCCTACGCATCGCTCCGACCTCACTTCTGCCGGGGTGACCTTGTCACAGAACCACCCCACCGAGTCCTCAGAGCCTCCGGTCCGGTCGCCCGTTGCACGTGGGAAACGGAGGGCAGAGCCAGCAAGGAGACACGGCGAGCCGAAGCGAAGGGACCTTCATTCAGACTCCCCACCCCGGGGGTCCCTGAGCCGGGCTGGGTTCCGAACCCACTGACACCCCAGGTTCCCCAGAGCCCAGGCTCCGTACGTGTGCCGTCTGCTCAGCGTGGCCGCGTTTGGGCATTTGAAGCCATCAGACCCCTGACGGGCAGGGTGCTTTGAGGAACACAGATGGGGAAACATCAATGGCGACCCAACAGATAGTTCCCGTGGCAGGAAAGCCTTCCCAGCAGCCACCTGGCTGGGGAGAAAAACAGCCAAAGCATCCTGGGGCTGCTCTGAACCCCACCCCACTCCCACCCGCACCCACACCCCCGGCTCAGCCCCACCTCCAGCCAGCCCCCACCCGTGGCCAAGGCCATAACCCCCCTAAGCCTATTCCCCGCCCCCCCCATTTCCCCGCCCCCTCACTCTGCCCAGGTTCTCAGGTCCTCAGAACTGGGGCCAAGGAGCCAGGCCGTGAATCAATGAGCAGGTACTGAGTGTCCGCTATGTGCCAGGCACTGGATTAACAACAGCAAAAATGGCAACAATGGCAAACATTTCTCAAGTGCTCTTGAGCGTTTGTATGTCGAGGAGCTTTCTAATCAAAATGCACGTATCATCTCATTTAAACCTCACAGCAAACACACGAGGCAGGGAGCCCAGAGGCCCCGGACACAGGGTCCCCGTAGCCACCTGTGCTGGCAGCAGAAATAGCCCCTCTCTTTGCCTACAACAGGGCCCGGGGTCTCTCGTTCTTTGGCCTTTGGGGAAAATAACAAAACAAAACTCACCAGCAGAGGACTGAGAACCCCCGGCTGGCGTTGTCTGCCGATTACATAACGGGGCCTCAAGTAGAATAAGAGACGCTAGGCCAGCCCCTGGGACGGACGTCTGCCTCGCGGCGCGCCGACTCTTCACGCACAGCCTTTCGAAATTCCGATTCATTCAGGCCTGGCAACGAGGAAAGTCGCCCAGAACTTAAGCAAAGTTCCCTAAAACTGGCAGGCACTACCGTTACCCCCATTTTACAGATAAGGAAACTGAGGCACCGAGAGCTGGTTCCAGGGCTCCCGTCACACATAGCCGCCCGGGTTCACACAGCTGGTATGTGGCAGGGCCAGGATTTGAACCTGCCTCGTGCTGACTCCAAATCCCACATTCTCAGCCACCTGCTCTGTGGACCCCAGGCACGGGGCCTGGAACGCGAGGCCCCTGGACCAGCATGCGTTTGGCGGACGACTCATTCGCTTTTCCTTTCTCGCCCACACTGACGCCTCCCGAGTGGGCCTGGGTCAGCGGTGAGCCAGCAGCAGCCCATCTGCCGGTGCCTAGTGGGGTCAAGAACGGACTGTTCCACCCCTGCGTGGTGGGGAAGGAGGGACCTGTCTGCAGGAGATGGAGGGAGGGGTGCTGGTCCCAGTAAGAAGCTGAGCTGGATCAGAACCCGAACTCCAACCCATGGCCCCCCTGCTGAGTCTTGGGAAGGCTGGGCTGTGACTTAGGGAGACAGAGTCACCGGGAAGGCACCACGCCAGGGGTCCCCTCAAAACTCCCACTTCCCAGAGAGAAGAGTGAGACCAAATGGAGGGCCAGTGCCTGACACCCCAGCAGGCCCCTCGGGCCAGCCTCCTCTCCAGGAGCCGGAGCCAGAGACCTACATGGTCACCATGGCAACCACCCCCCTCCATCCTGTGGGCCCAGCTGACAGTCACGGTTTCTGTCATTGGGGGCGCTCTGGAAGGAGGGGTGGGGGTGAGAGTGCTGGGTTGGCTGGGGCGGCCATGTTTGTTTTTATAGCTGTCAAATCTGAAATCTAATCCATTTCCCAGGGTGGGCCTCCGTTGTCTAAAGGAACCAAGTAGAGAAAGGGGGCTGGGGCTGCATCCTCTGGACCGGGAGGCAGGGGAGCCTGGCCAGCCTGTGCAGGGGAGGCCCTCCCCGCTGGTCCCCAGGGGCTCCGAGGGTGGGAGCCCAGTCCGTGGGCCTTCGCCGGCTGGGCCTGAGGCTGGACTCCGGGTCTCGGTCCAGCTTCGTGCTCCTCGGGCCAGGTCCACACGCTCTGTGTCCGTGTTCTGAGACGAACCAGGCTTATTCCCGCCCGGAGGTGCCCCGAGCGTGTCCCTGTCCCCGGGCCCCGTGTGTGTGAGGCCGTAGAGCCTCGCTGTGGTAACAGTGGCTACCAAGTTGAAGGTGCTCCAGGCCCTGGGCTTTAAAGAGGATATCCACTCACGCATTCATTCACTCATTCATTCATTCAACTTATCTCTATGAGCAATGACCACTGGACGGCTCCTTGGCAGCTTCTATTTAAGCAAAACAGAGGCCCTCGCTGGGACCAGGGGTGCCACTCCCGGGCCCACACTCCAGTGAAATGCCCACATAAGTCCGCCGAAAGGCACACGTTAGCATAACAGCCCCGACCAGGGAACAACACAAGGCCCCCCAGCAGGAGAGTGAGTCGGGCAGAAGATTCCAACCAGGGATGAGTTTGACCCCAAGGGACATGTGGCCGTGCCTGGAGACATTTTGACGGTCACACCTGGGGAGGTGGAGCACGGGCAGGTAACGAGTAGAAAACAGGGATGATGCTAAACACCCTGCAATGCCCAGAACAGCCCCCCACAAAGAATTCTCCAGCCCCAAACATCGACAGGGCCAAGGCTGAGAAACCGTGGGGCCCGCCCACTGAGTGGAATACTACACAGCCAGGAAAAAGAACAAGCTACCAGTACATGCAACAGCATGGATAGCGTCGAAGAGCAAACAGTGTACGCACCCAAGTATATAAGTGAAAAACCAGGCAGAGTTAACCTACAGGAAGGAGGTCTTGGCTGCCGTGATTTTTAGGGAGCAGCCATAGGGGTTGGGGGGGGGGGGCGAAGAAGGAAGCTTCCCGGGCTAGAGACATTCTTCTTGGTCTGAGTGGAGTCACAGGAGTGTGTCTATGAGGAAAGATGCCTTGAGCTGGACATTAAGATTTGAGAGCTCTACTGCATGCAGGTTTGACCTCAATAAAAAGTGCAACAAAAAATAATGAAGCGCAGCTGCCATAAGGAACGATAAAAATGCAACAATTAAAGACAGCACCAGCACCTGCTGGGGCGCCGGCTGTCGCAGCCCCCGCCGGAGCCTTCACCGCAACCCCGCGAGGGCGGGGTGTCATCCCCGTTTCACGAACCTGGCCAAGGCCACGTGAGGGGCAGAGCCGGGGTCTAACCACCCCCGTCGCCCGTGTGTTTAGGGATTTGTTCTGCTCGTGCCCTGGGCGGCCTTGGGAGACAGGCATGGCCGTCCATCACACCCACTTCACAGATACGAAAACGAAGGCCCAGAGACGGCAGGACTTGCCCACGGTGACACGGTGGCCGAGCTGGACAGAAGTTGCTTCACCAAGTGGACAGGCCTGCTGGGCAGATGGTCCTAAGCCTCTCTCCACTCCCACGCCTCCAGCGACGAGGATCCCCCCACAGGCCGCACAGCCCTGCCCAGGCTGACCGGCTCTGCTTATAAGCCACGGAGCCTCCTCGGTGGGCTGAGATCCCTCCCGGGGAGGGGACCAGGGAGTGAGCTCCCCCTTCCTTCCCTGTCCCTGCCCCCCCACCCCCCGCCCCTCCCCGCTTCTTTAATCACCCATAATTTGAAAACTCATTGTATTTGGCCAAAGTGTCTGATTCCCAGATGTCCGCAGGCCGCAGTGCCCAGTGCGACAGCCGGAGTGGGGGAGTCGATGACGCGGGGGGTGGGGGGGGGGGAAGGCTGCCAGCAGGGAAGGGAGCCCAGGGCGGATGGTCCCCGGGACGGAGGCTCCAGCCGGGAGACGCTCCAGACGCCACCGCTTCAGCCACTGCTGAGCACAGGGGCCACGGTCCCACCGCCTGTGGGCGAGCCAGTCTCAGGAGCCCCCACCCACAGGAAGAGGCGCCCGCGGGGAGCCTCCTAGAGTCCTGGGTGGGGGTGGTAGCTGCCTCCCCGGGCCCCGCAGCACCTTGGACGCCCCCCTCCCCGTTATAGCAGCTCTGAACTGAGTGTGGTCTGTCCTGGCCTCTCACCCCACCAGGCTGAGCTCTCCGTGGGCAGCACGTAGCCATCCTCCTCTGTGCTGGCGCCCTGCCTGGGGCAGATGCTCAGGGGCGTGGCAGCCTCGGGAGGGAGGGAGACCCCTGTCAGTGGGAGGCAACAAGGAGGCTGAGGCGGGATTTCTGTGCTGGAGGCTGCGCAGCCCCCTCCCCACCCTGCACTCCCCCTCCTCTCCTCTGTAACATGCGCCGCTCCGCATGCATGTACTCAGCACCCCTCACTGGGGGAGGCCTACCCTGGCTCTGGGAACCCCCAAAGAAGAAGCCAAGGCCCCTGCCCCCCAGAAACTACGAGCACACACTCAGCGGAGACACAGAGAGGTCCCGGGCTGGATGGAGGGTGATGACATCCTCCCTCGGCCTTCTGGGCTCCTGTCCCCACCACACGTCTCCTCTGCCTGCCCCGACCACATACGTGTACACATTCACACGGGCATCCCTTCCCGCACCCTACACACCACCACACGTGACACCCTCCTGGCCCGCCAGGCCGGCAGCAGCGGGCACGGCCCACCCACTCACCCGCAAGGCGCCTCTCACCTCCCCTGTGCCCCTGGGAAGCTCACGGGCCCCTTCTCGGAGTGATGTTTGCAGTGCAGGGGTTTTTATGCTCAGGGTTAGAAAGGAAGGAAGCCAGTTATGTTAAAATAGTTGTCAAAATATTTTTTACAAAAACAAATTTGTGATAGAGAACTATACGAGCTCCATTGTCAACACAGTGAGCAGGCGGGGCGTCGGCTGGGGAGCAGCGGTGACAGTCCCGGGAGCTGCCACCCCCCCTCTGTGGTTCGTCACCTCCGTTGGCGACAGAGAGAAATGCTACATTTCAGTCCGAGGTCAGGGAGGAGAAACATGCGACCTGTCCCCATCCAGGTTCACAACCCTGGGCTTCAGACCCTTGTTGTAGAAACCCTCTCCCTTGGACTCCGGGGACCCCGCAAGGCCCTGGGCAGGTCCTCCTCCTACTTTGTGGGTTCCGTCCCTTAAATGCTCCCAAGCCTCCAGGCTCCCCTCTCCTGTCCCTGACCTCACACCCGCTCCCCAGCCTGTCCCAGCCCCAGGCTTACTCACTGCTGAGCAGCAGGCCTCCCAGACTCCGGGACATCCCTAGGAACCTGATTCGCCGTGTCCAAAATGGGTGTGTCGTACTCTCCCGACCACCAAATTCCCCCCTGCTCTCCCCACCCCCATGAATAAACCCCAACCACCACCAATCCCGGAAGTTGTCCAGACTAGCACCCTCCAGTCTCCCTCTCCCTGGTGCCACACCCATCTCAGAGACCTGTCCATCTCAGCACCTAAATCCCTCCTCTCCATCTACTCCTCAGCATCCCCACTGCCCCAAGCAGACGGCACTCTCTCGCTCACGAGTCTCCTCCTCCACCCTTGCCTCCTATGACACATCCTCCACACGGCATCCAGGGGGCTCCTTCAAAACCAAAGGGCTTCTGTGGCTCCCTATGACTTCCAGAGAGTTTCCAAACGCCTTGGCTTGGCATTCAAGGCCTCTGTATAAGAGTTCTTGGCTAGACAGTGGAGAAGGTAGGTGGGTAAATGCATGAATGTAAGGGTTGGGTAGATGGATGGGTGGGTGAATGGAGAACTGGAAAGATAGATAAATGGAGAGATGGATAAGTAGGTGGGCGGATAAACGGATGGGTAGGTGGGAGCCTTCTCTACCTCTCTCCTGGAAAAGCCAGGCACAGCCTGTGGGCACACTGCTCTGTCCACCTCCACCCCAGCCCGCCTCCCCCCAAGCCCTCACACTCACACAGCACCTCACAGTCATCAGCCTCCTCCTCCTGCTTTCCAATCGAGATGGAAACTGGTGCCCAGAGAGGCGGGTTGTTTCTGGGTGTCACACAGCAGTGAGCTGAGCAGCAGGCCTCCCTGAATGTCAGGACGTGAACTTGGGGAGAGAAGAGGGAGTCCGGAGGAGCAGAGCTCCACAGGACAGATGGGGACAGAATGGGGAAGGCGGCCCCACAGGAGAGCTGCAGCGAGGTTCGCAGGAAGACATTCCGGCTGATTAAAAAGACATATTGATTTCTCTCCGAGGGACACAAATGGGGCTGTTTTTCTCCCAACAGGATGGCGACACGGTCTGAGGGCGGCCACGGGTCAACGCTGGCTTCTCACACAGAAGCCAGAGCCCAGGCCCGATGGACGAGTAAAAATCCAATCATGTTTTAAATGCCCCAGGAGGGGCGAACTCCTCATTAGCCAGCCAGCCCTCTTCCTAATTCTCTGCTCTAGATCAATTACTACAAGACTTCCTGGCAGGCCTCCCGGGGCCCTCGGGGCAGCGCCGGCCAGGGCTCTGGCCACGCCGCACTCAGTCATCGCCAGGCTGGGTGGCCTGGACAAGCACTTCACCTCTCTGGGCCTCATCTGTCCCGTGGACAATCTCTACTGCCAGCATGAACTGTACCCAGCGCATAGTAGGTCCCTAATGACCACCAGTGCCCTTCCAGAATCTGGACACCAAATGTCCTTCCATACTCAGCCCACACTCCAGGCTGTTATCAGAGTCCCCGGCGACTTCCGCTCAGCTCAGAGCCCTCGACCAGGCTGTTCCACTCAAGTCAGGAACAGTGTCCAACACATAGCTGTCTTCAATAATCACTTGCTAAATGAATGAATGCATCAATCAATCAATCATCAATCAATCAACCAACCAACCAACCAATATATGTTGCAAGAGCCTCCTGCCTGGTCTCCAGATCTCGTTCTCTCTCCCTGAAGCAGCCTTCATTTTACTCTAGGGGCAACCATTCTAGTAAATGAATTTTCCCACGCCCCATCCCTGTCGGACACCCATCAATGGCTTCCCAGTGCCCACACGATCAAGCAGCAGCTCTAACAGCCTGTCTCACACTGTTCCAGCCACACTAAACGCCTTTCTGTCCTCAACACTGCTCCTTCTGCCTAGAATGCCATTCCTCCACTGGTCTCCTGGAAAACTCCTACTCACGCACCAAGACCCAGGCCAAATGCCTGCAGGCTGGTCAGGGGCAGCTTCTGCACCTGCGCTCTCTTTACACAGACATTTCCATGTGACAGTCCCTGAGACCGCCCTGTGGGCCAGGCTCTCTCTGGCCACCCCGCTGCCCTGCAGCATCCGCTCGCCGCCATGAGCACCCCCTGGGCACGGCCCGATGCTGACTTTTACTTTGGAGAAAAACAACCTTCTCTACAGCAGATGGAGGGAAACGGACAATTTCCCAGACATGTGTTGCTCCTTCCAGCACACTTGTCGCCCGTCTGGGTGTTCCCATTAGGCCAGGGCTGAAGGGGAGGGGACAGCCTGCCCCAGAGAACCCCTTCCCCAGCCATAAGCAGGCTGGGTGGGCACAGCACTGGCCGGAGAAGCTGGGGTCCTAGGCTCCAGCCCACCCTGGCATTGTCCACTACTTAACGTGGGTAAGTCATGCTCCCTTCCTGGGCCTCAGTCTCCCTAGCTGTACAATGGGGAGTTAGCACCGCCCCGCCCTGCCCGGGCCTGCCACCACTCAGGTGGTGCTGGGAGAATCTAAGAGGACAACCAGAGGGAGCCTGGGAGGCCTCAGTCCGGGCGAGGGGAGACTAAAGTGGGGGTGACCGAGAGCCCCTGAAGTCTCTGTGTGAGGAAAGAATAAACAAAGGAAAGAAGGCAGGCAGGCGGGCAGGGCGGGGGGCACAGCACTCGGCAGTGTCCGGAGGAAGGAGTGAGTCCAGGGGAGAAGTGATCCCCCAAAGTGACACAGCTTTGGGCTCCTGGCCAGGGGTCTGTCCCCTGTGCGGGGGAAGAGAGGGAGGGTGACACCAGCCGCCACGTGGGACAGGAGGGGTGAGATCCAGGGAGCTGCCCGTTTACATGGAAGGGATGGAAGGACTCAGCCCCAGATGCTCCCGATGGCCACACCACAGGGAGAGGGCTCAGGACAGGAGGGATGGGGTGAGGGGAGGGGAGCTTCCTGACAGTCAGGAGCCCCCAGAAAGGTCCCCCAGGCTTGATCCGGGGCCCGAGGCCCGCGAGTGCGGCAGGACTGAGAGGCAGCCTGTGGAGGTCACCGGGGCAGCCGGGCCTCTCAGACCATCAGCAAGGACCTGGGGCCCAGCTGCCCACCGGCCATCAGGACCCCGGTGGCTCCCGCCAGCTCCCCGTCAGCCCCAGCACGCAGACAGCTGCCCTCGGCACGCAACAGTTTGCCCGATCAATTCTTGCCCTGGCTTCTCACTTGACCCCTTGACGTTGCCAACCAGAGTCACTGTGACGCCCATTTCACAGATGAGCAAACAGAGGCTAAACAGAGGCAAGAGACTGGTCCATGGCCGCCGGGCCACGAAGCCAGGACAGGTCTGCGTTCATGCAGCGACCAAACCACAGACCCTGGGCCACCATCATTGCTCCACCCCACAGGCGCCTTCTCACGGAGGTCTCCCCAGGAGCCAGAGTGGCCTCCCCTGCACAGAACGGCCCTGGCTGGCCTCTGCACCCGGTGGCACACGGCCCGTCTCAGTAAAGCTTCTTGAATGACCTCATGAGTGGGCGAGTGAATGATGGGTGAACAGGAGCCCTTCACCCAGTAAGCACCAGAACCCTCACAGCGAACAGCTGAGGATGAGACCGCGGCCCCGCCCTCTTCCTGTCCCAGGATGGGCGAGGTCAGAGGGTCCCAAGGCAGGGATCTAGGTCAGGTTGATTGGAAGTGAGAGTACCCACAGAGCCTGCCCTGGCAAGCCGAGGGCCGGGGCAGAAGCAGGCAGAAGGGGGCAGAGGGGCAGACGAAAAGCAGGAGCGCAGCAGCAAAGGCACAGGCCGAGCCAGCCCCCCACAAGATACGTGGAGCCCGGGAGACACCACTGAGACGCCTCATGGGAAACCGATACCCGGGCAGCCCTTCTGGGCCTCGCTGCCCGACTCTCCCATCCTGCAGACAGGGAGACTGAGGGCGAGTGAGGGGGGTGACTTGGCCAAAGTCCCTGGCAGCTGGCACCTCCTGCCTCCCCACTCAGACTGGCAACCTCCCCCTGCCCAGCAGCGAGGCAGCCTTCACAGATGACTGGCTTCCCGCCGTGCATGGATGACTCGTGCATGGATGATTTGCAAGCAGCACAAGTGCTGGCTCAGCCCTGGCGGGAGGGGGAGGCAGCCCAAGGATGCCGGGGTGGGGGGGTTAGGGTGGGGGTGGGGGTTGCAAGCTCCTCACGGGCGCGGCCCCCAGCAGGCCACAGCGCAGTGGCAGCAGAATGTAGATGCTGGAACCCACGGAGACCGGCCTGGAACTGGGAAGCAAACCGCCCTGCCCCATGGGGTGTGGAGAACCCGTGCTGCCCCAGGCTCCCCGGGGCCTGGATAAAAGCTGAGGCTGGGGGTGCAGAGCAATGGAGGCCTTCAGCCCAACTCTACCACTCCCTGGCTGTGCAACCCTGGAAAAAAGTGACTGCACCGCTCTGAGCCTCACTTTCCACGTGTGTAAAAGGGGGCACCTCTGGGTGGTGATAAGGGTTGCAGGGGATGATGCAGGCAAAGAATGCAGCGCAGTACGTGCCTGAGCTCCTGGTTGCCACACCTGTGCTCCTCCTCTGTGCTGGGTCTACAGGAACCATCTAACCGTCTAACCCTCCCGTTACAGAGATAGGAAACTCAGGCTCGGGGTCGGGAAACCAGAGCGAGGACACGCACCACGGCCTTTCTCCCCCTGCCCCCCGTTACACTGAGAAAGGCTCTCAACATCTGATCTGGGTGGAAAATAGGTTTCCAACTGATTAGTTCTGCGGCCGGGGGCGCCCGCTGGAGGATGCCGTGATGGATTAGCCATGTCTGCACGGGTGAGGGCATGGCTACCAGCAGCATAACCGGCACAAATTTACCTAAATAACGGAGCCTGAATCTGATTTTCCCTGGAAACGATGTCCTCTGAAAGCAGTGTGTTCTACCTAAAGCCTTGATGCCCAGTGTCTTACTGAATCTGCCAAGAGCAGAGAGTTTGCTCAGACACACAAGGGCCCCGCTCACCTTTCGGGCACAGAAAATGAGAATGACGGCTGCTTTTTCTAGTCTGCCCGCGCCATCGTCACATGTTCCCTATGCGGCTGCTCTGGTCTTCATTGCCATCCCGGGACCTGGGGATGACCACCCTTTTTGTCAACTGGGGAGCCTGGGGCTCAGAGAGGTTAAGAAACTGGCCCGCCCTCATCAGTTTTTCTCAGTGGTTAGAGTGTCAGCCCTTGGACTGAAGGGCCAGGGGTTCGATTCCGGTCAAGGGCATGGACCTCAGTGGCAGGCTGAATCCCTAGCCTCCGTTGGGGTGCATGTGGGAGGCAACCAATCGGTGTGTCTCTCTCACATTGATGTTTCTCTCTCTGTGTCTCTCCCCCTCGCACCCCCCCCCCTTTCACTCTCTCTAAACATCAATGGGGGGAAATATCCTCGGGTGAAGATTAACAAAACAAAAACAAAAGAAGAAACTGGCCCATGGCCACACAGCAAAGCAGAGGCAGAACCAGCCCCTGGATCTGCCTGACTCGGGTCCGCACACTGAACCACTCCCCCAGGAGTCCAACAGGGCCACCAAGCCTCCGACATCTCAGACCCAGAGACCTCCCTGCTGCAGCCCCAGCTGCCGACGCCTGCGCCAGGCCGGCAGGCAGACAGCACTGCTGCCTTGCGGGTGAGTGGCCCGCTCCCCGCGCCGGCCCCGGGTTCTCCGGTGAGTCAGGGGGTGACTCAGGTCTGGCCTGGCTGGCTGAGGAGCTGAGTCAGGGAGCACCAAGCCTGCAAGGGCCGCTGGCTCCAAGCCAGGGCCCCCCAGCACCAGGGACCGCGTGCGGAGGACAGCCTGTCTGGGGCCGACCTCCCACGCTGCCCCGGGCCCGCTGGGCTGACCCTGCGCCTCCCACCCGCGTTCCTCGGGGCTCTCGATGGGGAGCAGACGCCTGCAGAGTCTGGGGAGGTGGAGGGTCCTTCCTGGTTGTCACAATGATGGAGGAGCACTGCCTACTAACATCACCACACGTCCCGTAAGGGACAAGGCAGCCAGGACCACAGAGCAGGAGCACAGCCCAAATGCCAACAGTGCCCACTGAGGGGCACCGGGTCAGCGCTGCCCCTCCCTGAGCTCCCTCGCAGGGAAGCATCCTAGAGCCCTCAGCATCTGATCAAAGACACTCACACACACACACACACACACACACAAGCCCCCTAAAACCCAGCCTGAGCACCCCCGGTCGAGTCTCTGCTGCAGGAGCCCCTGTGGACGCCAACGTCTGCCGGTAGACACCCAGCTTGGCCTCTCTCCCACGGACCCACTCGGGCTGTGAAATCTCAGCATCGCGTTCACAGGGGGTGCCCAGAGACACGGGTCCTCAGCTCCCAAACAAGCACCGCGGCAGCCGGACGCGTATTTGAAACCGAACTTCACAGTTTGGGGCTCACAGAAGCCTAGAATGTGGGTGTCACTGAACCTTAAATGTGAAGTGTGAGCCTTGGACTCAGTCGCAGAGTCTGGAATCTGAGTCGTCAGCTCTCTGGTCCAGAAGACAGCTCAGCGGTCAGGTGGCCACTTCAAGCCGAGACCTCCATCCCTCGCGCCAGCCTCGGCAGCCTCTATCTGTGGGCCCCGGGGAGCCCGAAGATGCTCTGAGCAGGTCCCAGTGCTGGGGTGTCCTCCTAAAGAGGGGCCCACAGCTCTGCACTCCACCCACTCCAGCAGAGACCCTCAGGTTTCCCAGATCTGGGGCGGGAGGGGGGGGTGGTTCCAGGGCCCATCATCACCTCAGCTCCCAACTCAGCAGGGAGGCCAGCAGACGTGGGCTCAGCATGTGCCTCCCCCAGCCTTTCTGGGGTTAGCCTCATCACCCCGCCTGCACCCAGGCACCCCAGGCATCTAGGACAGGGCTCAGGCCCCATGCTGTGAGGCCTCAAGCACCAGTAAGGACTCTGTCTTACTTGGTGGACCCCAAAAACCATAAGGCCACCAAGCCTGGGTCCCAAAGCCTCCACCTCAGCAGCCCCCAGCCGCAGGCTCACCCCTGCAATCCATCCTCTTATCACGGCTCAGTGGTCCTTCTAATGCAGGTCTCACCACATCGCCTCCCTGCTTTAAACTTCGCCGGGTCTTCACGGCCCTCAGGACACAGGCCAGCTCCTCACTCAGCGCAGGGAGCCTGCAACATCTCCCACTGCCCCGCCAGCCTCACCTCCCCTCTCTGCCCCTCACTCACCCATCCCAGCCACACCAACTGCCCTCAGGCCCTCTCCTTCCCAGGCCTTCGCTCCTGCCGTACCCCTGTCCCCACTGCCCTCTCACCTAACACCACACGTTACTGGAGGCTCAGGTCAGACACTGCCGATGTCTGCCCAGCGAACACCAAAGGAGCACCATGTGCTGGGCACTGGGGTCCAGCAGTGAACATGACAAGCTGAATCCGTGTCCTGGTTATGTGGTGGCACCCCCGGAGGAGGCCAATGTTAGGTTCAGGTAGTGACAACCAACAGAGTGGCTGAGGGGAAATCCCAGAGGGCTGCCCTGAGGAGGTGACACAAGCTGTGATTTGAAGGATGCAACAAAGGACTTGCCCAGGTGAAGAGAGCAGGGAAGATCGTTTCAGACAAAGGGAAGAGCATGTGAGAGGGCCCTGAAGCCTAGAAGAGCACAGAGGATGCAGCGTGGAAAGGCTGGTGAGGGGCACACAGGGTCTGGTGGGCTGGGTCAGGACTTGGCTGAGGGCAGCGGGAAATGAAGCAGGGGGGTGACATGAGCAGACGAGAGGCAACAGTGAAGGCAGGCAGATTCGTGAGGGGCTGCTTGCCGCTGCCTCGGGCCCCAAACAGATGCCTGGGGCCCATGCCCATGGGTCCCCGTTTCAGCTCTCATCACCCCAGTGGTCACCATCCATCAGATGGTTCAGTCACTGGGAGCTGGGCCATGGGCCAGGGTCTGACTTAACTCCGTCCTCAGTTCCAGGGCAGAGCTGGGGTTCACCCCTGAGGGCTTCCCGGGCCAGCCGGCCACTGGCAGTCAGCAACTTCTAGAATGTTCCCATCAGCAGATCCTCATCAGTCCGACCTCCATGCCTGATGCCTCCCCAGAGCCACCACTAAGCTCTCTCCCCACCAACCAGGCATGGCCAGCGGCCTCAGGCCTCCCAACCAGGGCAGGCGTGGCCAGCGGGCTCATCAGGGAACAGGGTGGCCCAGGCAGGGCCCCGACAAGCCCAGGCCGCACAAAGGATATGGGTTACACACCATCTTGATACACCAGTTCCGGGGGCTGGTGGTCTGTCGCAGGCAGAAGAAGGCAACGGGCGCCAGGTCCGGGTGAGGGACGTCTGCGTTGGCTCCATCCTGGGGCTCCTCCAGGCCCGGAGGGGAGGGCGGGGGGCTCCGGGGCCCCGGCTGCTCTGTGACCCCCGGCTCAGGGGCCAGGGCCACAGCAGAAGAGGAGGGCGGCGAGCAGCTCTCAGCCATGTCAGCGCCGAGCAGGGAGCCTGGGGGAGAAAAAGAAGTGACTGGGACACGCTCCCCAGCCAGCCTCCCCCGAGAGGCGGCAGGCCCCCAACCTCGCCCCCTGGGCCCTCAGTTCTTTCCTAACCCCTGGCCACGAGGGGAGGAATGAACTGCGGGCCCATATGCCTCCGAGTGGGAATCCACTTCCAGGCTGGGTGGTCCAGGGCAGTCCGGTCAACCTGTTTGAGGAGATGAAGAGTGGGGGCAGCAAAGCCTTGGATTGTGCCATGGCTGGTGTGGCTCCGTGGATAGAGCATCGGCCTGTGGACCGAAGGGTCCCAGGTTCGATTCCGGCCGAGGGCATGTACCTCCGTTGCAGGCTCCTCCCCTGCCCGGCCTGGGCTCCTGCAGGAGGCAACCAATCGATGTGTTCCTCTCACATCGATATGACTCTCTGTCTTTCCTTCTCTGGTCCACTCTCTCTAAAAATCAATGGAAAAATATCCTCAGGTGAGGATTAAAAATAATAATTTAAAAAAAAAACACTTAGATTGCAGTTGTGATATTAGTTGTGTATTTACTTTATTATGAGACTAGAGTTGTGTATTCATTGCATCATCAAAGGTAAGGAAAATTCGCAAGAAAAAAGGGAAAGTTACTGTAAAGACAGACATTATTGCCAGGATGACACGTGTTACAAAGGGAGAAGTTGGGGTGCTGTGGGGCCAGAAACCGGGGGGCCTGGGCAAGCAGAGAGGAACTCAGGGCAGGCTCCCCCGGGGACAGCTGAGCTGAGCCCTGCACTTGAGCCCAGGGTCCCACCACCACGGCCTCACAGAGCTGAGAACCCAGAGACCTTAGGCACCAACCTCTGGTTTACAGATGGAGAAACTGAGGCCCAGAGAAGGGACAGAACAGATAACACAACCAGATAACAGCAGAGACAGGACTCCCTCGGGGCCAGCTTCCAGGGTGTCTGACCTGTGCAGCGCCCAGGGCCCCACACTCAGAGGGCCTACGCTTGCTTTAATGCTCTGCCGTCACCAACTGAAACTTAATAACTTTTGATCTGGGCCCTGCAAATCGTACCGCCGGTCCTGACTCTATCTCCGGGTGCTTCCACTTCCTGGTCTTGTCTGAGGCTCACAACCCCAGCAGGGTTATTGTGCCCATTTAGCAGACAGAGAAACTGAGGCCCCGAGAAGGGCGCGCCATGCCAGGTCCACGCACTGGGGCATGTTTAGAGGCCAGAGTCCCAGCACCAGCCCTCCAGACGCAGCAATGACTGACCGTGCCTCGCCTGTCCCCCTCCACCGCTGGACAATGCCAGGGCGGGAAGAACAGCGCTTTTCAGGGCCTGCCCCTCAACATCGCCTCCAAGAGGCTACCAATCCCTGAGTCTTTATCCACAGGGTTCTCCTGAACCCCCGAACCCTGCCAGTGCCAGGCTGGGCAGTGGGAGTTGGAGATGAGGCCCAAATGCCTCGCGCCCACCCGGCTGCCACCCGTGGCTGCTGAGCCGTCTGCTGAGCTGCCCAGAGCTGATGCATTTGGACATTTCCCTGGCTCCCGGGGACAACAGGCGGGAGTTGGCACCGCCTGTCACTTCGCCCGGTTGGTCAGGGAGGCACCGTTTCCTCTCAAGCTTAAGGCTTTGCTCTTGGTTCCAGAAAAACAACCACAGGCCTTACATAAGCTCCCAGGCACCTCGGCCGCCACGTGCCAACCCCTGGGCTGAGAACTTCCTCCCTGGGGTGGCTCCAGGTCTGCCCACACCGTGCCAGCCTCGGAGTCCACAGGTCCCTCGCTCCAGCCAAACGCACCTCCTCAGGTCCCGGAGCGCGGGCTGCCTCCTCCGGCCTCTCCCTGGAGCACGCGCTCCTTCATCTCCCGTGCCCTGTTCTCCCAGGCCCTGGAGATTCATTCATTTGTCCAACAATATTTCCTGAGCACCTACTATGTGCACAGGCTGTGCAGGCTACGCTGGTGAATGAGCCAGACTTGGCACCAGCCCTCGTCCACAATGCCAGCACTCCAGCAAGGGAAAAAGACACGAGTCAATTAATCTCTCTCCCCGGGTTCCCATCGCTCTTATCACTACCAAGCACACCATCTCATTTATGTATTTCCATCTTTATGATTTAGTGTCTGTCTCCTCACCTGAAAGAAGGCTGTAAGACAGCAGGGACTGTGGTCTGTTTAGTTCACTGCTGTGTCCCGTCCCGCCCCCCCCCCCCCCAGTGCCTGGAACAGTGCCTGGAACATACTAGGTGCTCAATAAATATTTGTTGACTAAAGTAATAAGAAGTGCTGGGAAATAAATAAACAAGAGAGAAAGGGGGAAGTGGGGAGAAACCACCTTGTCCTCTCTAAAGAAAGAGACATTTAAGATTAAAACAGGAATCAGAAGCCCAGCCGGTGTAGCTCAGTGGTTGAGTATCAACCCATGATTCCTCATCAGAGCACATCCCCAGGTTGCGGGCTCGATCCCCAGTAGGGGGCGTGCAGGAGGCAGCCGATCAATGATTCTCCTTCATCATTGATGTTTCTATCTCTCTCTCCCTCCCCTTCCTCTCTCTGAAATCAATAAAAACATATTTAATAAAAAACAAGAACCATAAGGCATCATCATGGGGGTAGAAGGAATCGCATATGCAAAGTCCGGGAAGCTGGAGTAACCTCGGTGCGTTTAAGGAACAGAAATGAGGCCAGGCTGGCGGAGCCTGGGGCAGGGAGCAGGGTGGGAGTGGAGGGTTCAGCAGGGCCCGTTGTGAGGCCATAGAAGAAGCTTGTGTTTCAGTCCGAGTGCAACAGGATCCGTGGAAGGGGTTTATGTAAGGAGGGGTGCGCTCTGGTCTGGGCCTTTAAGCCATCCCTCTGAGGGTGGGAGGGAGGTGGGTGGAGGGGCAGGGGTGGGGCAGGGAGGGCCACTGGAGGCTGGAGAAATGGGCTGGCCGAGGCTGGGATGCTGGTGGAGGTGAGAAGGGAGTGAATTTGAGATAAATTGTAGAGGCCAGAAGAGCCAGGCCTTGTATCGGCCCAAGGCCACCCCACCCACTTCCGCCAAAACCCTTCCTGCACCCACACAGGTGGACAGAGCTGCCCTGGCCTCTGGGGTCGCGTGTGACCACGCCCTCTCCCCACACCCTGTTTAAAGCTGATGTGGGTGGATGTCCTTTGTCTTCCCACCTCTCCGCCCCCCTCTGTGGGGCTACTTCTGATCGCAACTGCCAAGGCCACCCCAGCACACACCCCAGTGACCCTCCTCCACCCTCAGACCTGTCCCCCACTGACCACCCCTCCTCCACCCACTGACCACCCCTCCTCCACCCTCTGACCTGTTCCCCACTGACCACTCTCCTCCACCTTCTGACCACCCCTCCTCCACCCACTGACCACCCTCCTCCCTCTGACCTGTTCCCCACTGACCACCCTCCTCCACCCTCCGACCTGTCCCCCACTGACCACCCTCCTCCACCCTCCGACCTGTCCCCCACTGACCACCCTCCTCCACCCTCTGACCTGTTCCCCACTGACCACCCTCCTCCACCCTCCAACCTGTCCCCCACTGACCACCCTCCTCCACCCTCCGACCTGTCCCCCACTGACCACCCTCCTCAACCCTCTGACCTGTTCCCCACTGACCACCCCTCCTCCACCCTCTGACCTGTTCCCCACTGACCACCCTCCTCCACCCTCTGACCTGTTCCCCACTTACCACCCCTCCTCCCTCTGACCTGTTCCCCACTGACCACCCCTCCTCCCTCCGACCTGTTCCCCACTGACCACCCCTCCTCCCTCCGACCTGTTCCCCACTGACCACCCCTCCTCCACCCACTGACCACCCTCCTCCACCCTCTGACCTGTTCCCCACTGACCACCCTCCTCCACCCTCTGACCTGTTCCCCACTGACCACCCTCCTCCACCCTCTGACCTGTTCCCCAGTGACCACCCCTCCTCCACCCTCTGACCTGTTCCCTAATGACCACCCTCCTCCACCCTCTGACCTGTTCCCCAGTGACCACCCCTCCTCCACCCTCTGACCTGTTCCCCAGTGACCACCCCTCCTCCACCCTCTGACCTGTTCCCCACTGACCACCCCTCCTCCACCCTCTGACCTGTTCCCCACTGACCACCCCTCCTCCACCCTCTGACCTGTTCCCCACTGACCACCCCTCCTCCACCCTCTGACCTGTTCCCCAGTGACCACCCCTCCTCCACCCTCTGACCTGTTCCCCAGTGACCACCCCTCCTCCACCCTCTGACCTGTTCCCCAGTGACCACCCCTCCTCCACCCTCTGACCTGTTCCCCAGTGACCACCTCTCCTCCATCCTCTGACCTGTTCCCCAGTGACCACCCCTCCTCCACCCTCTGACCTGTTCCCCAGTGACCACCCCTCCTCCACCCTCTGACCTGTTCCCCAGTGACCACCCTCCTCCACCCTCTGACCTGTTCCCCAGTGACCACCCCTCCTCCACCCTCTGACCTGTTCCCCAGTGACCACCCCTCCTCCACCCTCTGACCTGTTCCCCAGTGACCACCCCTCCTCCATCCTCTGACCTGTTCCCCAGTGACCACCCCTCCTCCACCCTCTGACCTGTTCCCCAGTGACCACCCCTCCTCCACCCTCTGACCTGTTCCCCAGTGACCACCCTCCTCCACCCTCTGACCTGTTCCCCAGTGACCACCCCTCCTCCACCCTCTGACCTGTTCCCCAGTGACCACCCCTCCTCCACCCTCTGACCTGTTCCCCAGTGACCACCCCTCCTCCATCCTCTGACCTGTTCCCCAGTGACCACCCCTCCTCCACCCTCTGACCTGTTCCCCAGTGACCACCCCTCCTCCACCCTCTGACCTGTTCCCCAGTGACCACCCTCCTCCACCCTCTGACCTGTTCCCCAGTGACCACCCAGACTTGCTCCCTATTCCCAATTCCCTTTGCCTGTGCCTATAGCCCAGCGCCTGTCACCAGCTGCCCACGTGCCTCTGGCTGGAAGCCCTTGGGGACTGGCAGCCGGGCCACCTGGGCACCATCCTGTGGGCAGATGGAGCCTCGCTGAGTCGAGAGGACTTGCGCTAAGTGGCAGCGCTGGTAGATTCAAACTAAGGTCCATCTGGCCCCAGTCACAGCTGCCTCCGCACGCCAGTGTCCTTCCTCTGGACGCTCCCGGGGGTGGGTGGTAACTGGGCTGGCCTCCATCAGCAGGGGCTGGGGCAGAGCAGCACCCCCCGTGCCTGGAGCATACACCCACCCCCGACTCCATCAGCCTCTTGGCGTCTCAGCTGTCCTCCCTGTAAAGCTCAGCTCCCTTCCTGCCTGCCTCACGGGCCCTTGTGAATACATGATGTGGATGGGCGGGCTCTCTAGGACCCAGGAAGGAGGATGTGCAAGCATGCATGGAGCCAGCTAAGCCATCCCCAGGGGCTGCCACCCCCGCCCTCTCTCCACATCACTACTATCTCTACCACCATCATCACCCCCACAATCACCATCACCATCACTATTACCATCATCTCCATCACCATCACCTCCATTGACGCCATCACCATCACCTCCATCGACACCATCACCACCACCTCCGTCAACACCATCACCATCAGCTCCATCGACACCATCACCACCATCACCATCACCTCCATCACCTTTACCTCAATCACCATTACCTCCATCATCACCATTATCATCACCATCACCCCTATCATCATCATGACCTCCATCACCACCATCACCATTACCATCATCTCCATCACCACTATCACCACCACCATCCACCATCACCTCCATTACCATCACCACCATCATCACAGCATCATGGAGGCTCTATGTCTGACTGTGCCAGGCGATGGGCAAAGGGCTTTCTATGCGTTGTCTATGTCGATTCCCACACAGCCCCATGAGGTACAGGCCATGGTTATTCCTACTTATGTGGAAGGAGACTGGGGCCCAGGGAAGTCCAGCAGTGCCCAAAGTCACCCATGTGGTACAGGGCAGACTCTGGTTCCCAGCTCAGGCCACTCCTAAGCCCAAGCAGTGACCCACTGCAGGCACCACGCTGGGACAGGGACAGGTGCCCTGAAACCAGGCCTTTCCTCTCGACTGAGTCACCAGGCAGTGGAGTTATAGCTGCTGGTCCAGCGAAGACCCCCAGTGTGGGCAGAGAGACCCTCCAAGTGTCCCAGCATCTGTGGGGAACCTCCTGGAATCTTCCAGCTGGTACTGCGAAGGCCTTGGAATGAGGTGTAGGGAGGCCTGAGCCTGCACAGCTTGGGGTCTTGGTGGAGAAAGACCTGAGGCCTGGCCTGGTCACCCCAGACAGGGTGTGTGTGTGTGTGTGTGTGTGTGTGTGTGTGTGTGTTCACAGGCACACACAGGCAGGCAACTTGCTTATTCCTTTGTCAACAACCACACATCAGCTAATGTCACAGCTAGAAAAACAAGCAACAAATTCATTCTGAGAACACAAGAATCCAGGACACTCAAATCATAATATCTTAGAACCACTCAGAACCTCAGAGGCCCAAGATATTAACTACAATAACCTTAGACTCTATAGTGTGGTGTTTCAGAGCCTGGGCGCCGGAAGCCAAAACCTATGCTGAAGTCCCAGCTGACACCAATCCACCTGGCACACGACTCAGCCTGGCAGGGGTCCTCGATGGCCCTGTGTATACACTGAGGGTGACCACTGCTCTGGAGCAGGGCTGCTGTGAGGATGAACTAGGGTCACACACAGGAAGCCCTGGCCACACACCAGACACTGGGCCAGCCACAGGGAGCCCATGGTGGTTGCCTGCGTGTTGGCGCCATCAGCCATGGAATTCCAGAATCCTGGAGCGCAGGAGCCTCAGGACACAGCGCCTGGTGTCAGACTCTTAGGACCTTCACACAGGGAATCTCTGAAAAGATGGACCCCGCAGTGGCCTGCTGTGTCAGCACACAGTCACACACACAATACACAGATGCACACTACCACGCAGACGCAGACATCTCACTATCACACTCACATACACAGTCAGATATACACTCACACACAGATACACACACTCTCACACTGACACACACACACACATAACGCCTACTCACACAGGTGCACACCCCTCACTCACTCACACACACGCCAGTGCAGAGGCTGCCTATAGAGAAGTCCTTGTGAGGCTGCAGGAACCTGCCTCCCGGAATCTTCCAGCCGCCGTCCCCGAGCCCCTGGAATCCACTGTCTGCTCCCTCTTCCACATGACAGCGCCGCAGATGCTTGACGACAGCCCGCCCGCCCCCCGCCTCATCTGCACAGGCCTCTTGTCGCCAGCTTCCTCATCCATTCCTTGGGTGACAATTTCCAGATCGTCTGCTCCTTGGGACCCCCTCCCCAGTCACATTCTCCTTTGCCTATTTTCTGCCACAAAGGCTGGACCAGGTTTGCACCAAGTCACCCAGAGCAGAGCAGACGACTCACCTGCCTGGCTCTGCAGGGAGGCCCTCTCTTGATGCAGCCTGGGAGCCCCACAGCCTGGCTGGCAACCCAATCAGACTGCCGCACCTGTGGGGCATGTGGTCCACTGGTCTCCTCAGATCTTCTTCGGAGGAACTGTATGTAGCAAAGACAAGGCTCCTCTAGAGTACAGACGAATGCCTGCAGTTCGGCCCCTACCTGCGTGACCTGACACAAAACGTGCTCTGGTCTGGCCAGCTGAGCCTGCCCGTGTACTGCAGCCACTTTGGTCCTGTCACCACAATCAACAGCGAGCCCTCCCAGCTTTTCGATGTTCAACGAGTCGGGTTGGCAGCCCCTCCTATGACGGCCAACAAGAGCTGTAGACACCATTCTTTGTCCAGCACTGACTATGTGCCGGGCACCTCGTTACAACCCGGTGAAGAAGCGATTTTACTCTCTCCACTTTATAGATGAGGAGACTGAGGCGCAGAGAGGTTAAGGCATTTTCCCAAGGTCAAGACGTACTTGGCGAAAGAGCTGGGATTTGGATCTGGGAGGCCCAAACCCAGGTCACCAGTTCAAGGGCAGGCCATGGACAGGAAGTTGCAGCCCACCACCCAGGGCTCGGACCGAAGAACCCGGCTGCGTTTGACACGTGGGGGTGCAGATCGTGGAAGGCTGTGAAAGGCTAGGTGTTCGGATGCCCTTGAGCAAGCGCTGGGTGCCTGTGGGGCTCTGAACACATGGCTCCCTGTCCATGTGTCTGTCACTAGGCGTCGTTTGTTTGTCAGCTCTCAGCCTTATGACAAGTGCCAGCAAGTGAGGCTGTTTGAGTCTTCCCCAGAGTGTTTGAACATTTCCCAGCAGGTGACTGCAGATCAGCTCTTACTCACTCTGCAGTAATTAGGGCCGTGGGTCTGACTTCAGCTACAAATCAGGGTGAGCATGGTCCCTGAGGGGAGGAAGGGTGTCCTAGCAGAAAGAGCACTGGGTCTGGAGTCCCAGGGCCCAGGTTCGAGTCCCAGCTCCGCCCTCCCTACATCATCTAGTCTCATCAAGCTGTGTTTGCTCTTGAGTAAAATGCAAACATGTTTCTCTCTCTCACAAAAAGGATAGCAAGCTAGAAAGGAGATGTGGAAAGTACCTTTGTGAAAGAAAAGCCGTTTCACTGCACCAGGCCCGTGCTGGGCACTGTAGAGACAGTTGCAGGCCTTACAAAAACCCTTTAAGGTAGAAGGTACTGTCTCAATTTTACAGGAAGCAGACGCTCCGTGATGCTAAGTGCCTTGGCTCTCTGGGTGGTGGTTGCAATCATGGACTTGCTCCTTCCTCTCCAGCCAGGACAGGGGCTGAGTGATCCAGGGAGGACCACCAGAGAGTGGCTGAGGCCCTCACTGCCCATCAAGGCCAGCGGTCAGCGGCGGGGAGAGGGAAAACCCTGATGCTCTTCTCATAATGCATCATGAGCGAGAGCCCCGGCCAGAGCGCCGGGGGAGGGGATGCTGGCAGAGGTAGGGCCTCCGAGGTGAAGGTGGAAGGTTTGTGAGGCAGGGCCAGGCCCAAAAGACCGGGGCCTCCGCCCCGGGGAAACCACTTCCTGCTCATCCACTCCTGCTCCAGGGCGGCCAAACCCCTTGTGCTTTCACAGCCTTTATGGTCCGCACCCCCATGTCAGGCACAGCCTAGGTCTCCCCTCTGAGAGCACAAAAGGAACCCAGCTCCCGTGGCCACGTGCCCGCATGGCACCTAGCACAGGGGTGGCCCCAGGCCCCGCCCACAGGCACAGACGCTCCAAGAGGGCAGGTTTTGTCTATTCCCTTCTGTTCACTGTAGTGCCCACCAGACACCAGAACAGGACTTGGCACATAGTAGGTGCTTAATAAATACAAGAGAGACACGGAAATCAGATGTGTGTTCTCCCTTACACTGGCAGCCATGAGGGGGGACGACTCAGCCCACATCTTCCTGAACATCAGGATCCACAGGCCCACAGACCTATGGACCCCCAGACCATGGAACCACCCTCCACAGGTTCGCAGACACAGCCACCCACAGACCTGCAGACCCACGGACCCCTGGACCTTAAGGTCCCCAGACCCCACATGCTCACACGTTCACAGAGACCCGCAGACCACAGAACCCGAGCATGAGCCCACGGGCCACGCGCCCCCAGATCACACACCCACAGCTCCCTCAGCCCAGCCCAGGACTCCTGGGGGCGCAAGGGAGGGCACAACGCAAGAGCTCATCCTGTGAATGTGTGGGAAGAAAACATTCCGCAGAAAAAACAGGAGGGAGGGAAGGGGTCAGACGGAGCGGAGGCTGGGAAGGAGGACGAGAAAGGAAAAGGAGGGGTGATGGAGACAGAAGGAGGACCCTGCAGCCGGGGGGCGGGAGGGGGGGTCTCCCTGGAGCCTGCACCCAGCCCAGCATCCCCTCTTCCCAGATGTAGTGTTTAAGCACCTGGGGTGGAGGGTGGGCGCTCAGAGAACGAGCCAGCCGAGGGAGAGACAGAGGGATCAAGGGGCCCCTAAGAGCCTGTTTCTTACCTTGCACAGCGCTGGGAGCTGTTTGCGGGGGACAGTTCCTCCAGGGCGGGGGGAGGGACAGAGTGGTGCCTAGAAACAGACTCTCCTAGGAGGGCTGAGGCCCAGGGGAGCCCCGCTTGGGGCTCAGGGTGAGGGTGGAGGAGATGGCACTGGAGGGGGACTAGGGGCGGGGAGCTGGAGGTAGCCCCCGCAGGTTCGGGGTGTGGATCTGGGTTCAGAACCATAGAGAGGCTGCAGTCACACTGGTCGCTGAAACTGCCTCCAGCTGGGCTGTAGGCTCACGAGGGCCAGGCTGTCTGCAGCCAGTGGCAGAAGGTGGGAAAGGAGGGGTTCTCCCAGCAACCTCAGCCTCTACCGCCCCATCCAAGGTCAAGGAGAGTCGGGGAACAGGGACAGGGAAACTGCTGCTTGGGGCCCCCTGGTGGGTCTAGATTCTCTAGAAGATGCCCTCTCAGAGCAGCAGGAAAGGGGCCTGAGGAGAAGGGTGCAGAGCCCCTCCTCCAGGCTGGCCATCACGGTCCCGGAGGTAAGCCTGGACAGCTCTGCGCCGCCAGGAAGGGCGCTGGAGGCGGCTGGTGCCGGGCCCTGCCGTGGTTTGTTTGGTGCTAGTTCAGCCCCATTCCCACCATCCCCTGTGACCTTCCCTTTCCCTGCCTCCCCCCACTGCAGCCCCACAACTGTCCCCACTCAAGTCGCCCTGCCCTGCCACCCACTGGCATCCCCTCCCTCGGGCTCCGAGTGGATGGTGGAGGTGGGAAGGGGGCGGGGGGGGGGGGGGCTCTAGACTCCCCTCCATCCCCATCCCAGCACCTTCCTGGAGCCTGAATGGAAAGTTTGTCCTGTAGGGTGGGCAAGAGTGTCCAAAGCCAGGCCATGGAGCCGAGGGAAGACATCGATCCAAGAGGTGGCCGGACAGTGTGGTGTGGGCAGGGCCTGAGGACTGCAGCCTGAACTCCTCCGCCAGACCTTTCCCACAGGGCAAAGCCATGGACCCTCACCCCATCTTCACAGCATTCCAGCCTGCACGCCAGTGCCTGCTGGGGAACCTCCCAGTGATTAGAGACAGGACAGGCTGGCTCCCTGCTCAGGCAACCTGACCACTCCAGCCCCTAGGACACTCACACCACCCGGCACAGACGCAAGCAAGCGCTCTCTCTCTCTCTCTCTCTCTCTCTCTCTCTCTCTCTCTGACACACACACACACACACACACACACACACACACACACACACCTGGCCCAGAACACAGACTCCCAGAATCAGAATATACATATAGCTCAGGGGTCTCCCCACAGCCAATCTCAGCCACAGTTCAGGCGCCCAGGGACCCTGAGAGGGAGAAGACACAGCAGAGCATTGACGGGTGCCTCCGCACGGCCCATCCCAGAGCCCCCTCCTCCAGGTAGCGTGAGCACCCCCAGGCCTCCTCGCCCCCCCCCAACCCCCTACACACCACCCAGTAGACAATTAAAACCCAATCATCATAAACACTCATTATATAACCACCCCAACCCGCTGAGGACTCTTTTACCCCCTAAAGTCTCGGCTTTGACAGGGCCTGGCTTCATGCAGCGAGGCCTTGGGCACCCCCTGGTGCTGACCAGGGAAGGGTCGCACCGCCTGAGCCTCGGGAAAGTTAAACGTTGCCCGGGATTCCCCCGTTCAATCCCGGCCGCCTCTCTTCCTCCCCAGCGCTCCAGCTCGGCCCCTGGACGCCAGCCCGGCCCGGTCCAGCCGGCCGCAGAGCCGCAGCGGCGCGGGGCAGCGGGACAGACCGACAGCCTGGGCCCCGCCGGCGTCCTGACTTGTTGAATAAATTTCTGCAGCGCTGACTCCGCGGGCTTCAGCCTTGGCACGGAGAGAACTTTCATGGCCTTGGAGAAGGGACCGGTCAAAGTTTCCGGTCCTTCCTCCCAAGGCACCTGCCGCGAAGGCACCGGCTGGGGGGCGGCCTGATGGGCACGCGCGGGTGGGGGTACAGGTCCCCAGAAACGCCTCCATCGAGAAAGAACCGACGCTCCGAGAAATTGGCCTCGGGAGCTGCGCCCTCCCCTTTCCCCTCTCCCCACCCCACCCCACCCCCACCTACCGGGCATGGACTTGGGGGGGCGGCGGCGGGTGGTCCAGGTTGGAGACGCGGGGGCGATGCGGTGCCCCCAAGCCTGGAATCCAGGGGGACCTCCAGCCCTGCCGCTCGCCCCGCGTCAATTCAGGATCAGCTGCGCCCCCGGGGCGCCAGGGGCGGCGGGCGGTGGGTGGCGGGCCCGGGGGCCCCGGCCATGACGCGAGGGGCCGGCGGCGGGCGGACCAGCCGCGGTCGGAGCGGAGTTGGAGCGCGCGGCGGGCGGCGGGGGGCGCGCCGGGCCGGGGACGGGGGCGCTGCGGGGCTGAGCGGCAGGCAAGTGCCCGGAGCGGACCGCGCAGCGGCGGGCGGCCGGCGGGCGGGCGGGGCGGGGGCACGGGCACGGGCAGGGGCAGGTCCCCAGCCTGGATCCCTGGATCGGCTCGTGCCTCCGGCCGCGGGCTTGAGGCGCGGGGGCCGCGCGGCGGGGGCTGCGGAGGAGCGGAGCGCCCGGCGGTGCGGGGACGTGCGGCGGCGGCGAGACCCAGCCGCGCCGCGTGCGAGGCAAAGCCGTCCTTATACTGACACCAAATGTCTTCGGGGGAAGCTGCAGGCGCGGAGGCGACAGACAGGCTGCCGGCGGCTGGTGAGCCCCCGCCCGCTCTGGGGGGCCAGAAGCCCCAGCCGGTGGCCACCCCCTTAAAATTCAGGGTCGCGCCTGGGGAGTGTGCTACCCCCTCAGCAAGGGGGCTGCATCATGTGAAAAAGGGAAGGGACCCCATTACCGACTACCCCCATGTCTAAGGTGCCTGTTGGCCACCTTACATTCCGGATTCTCATGGAGATGCTGTGAAATGCCAGGGGTGGGCCCCCACTGCTCCGGTGAGGGGCTGCCCCCCAAGGCCACCAGCTCTTACATGGTGGAGCCGGGCTAACTCCACTCCAATGGTCTCTCCAGGGCCCAGGCAGCCTCCCCACTTCTCACCCACACTAATGTGTCTTCTCAACCTTCAAGGCTTGGCTGAAAGACCACCTCCTCCAAGAAGGCTTCCAAGAGGGCTCCCAAGTGGAACAGATGCCTTTTACTCCAGCTGCGAAGGCCCCAGCCGCACCCCTTCCCAGGGCAGGCAGCCTGGGCCACAGGAGCCTGAGAGACCAGGGACCTCAGCTCAGCCATCCCCCTCCTCACCCCACCCCTGCTTCATCTCATCTCCTCGGAGAGTGTACAGCAGAGGCAGGAACAGGGCTGGGGAGGGAGGGGGGCGGGGAGAGATGCTGAGGTCTGCTCTGGGGCCCCTTGGTCTGGCAGATGGGCCGAGTTTAGGAGGAAGGTGCACTGGGGTTTGATCCCAGCTCAGCTCTACCGATTCCCAACTGAGTGCCTTGGGCCAGCCCCTTAACCCTTAAGGTCTCTGAGCCTCTAGTTTCTCATCTGTGCAATGAAGATAAGTGCACGCTTTGCAGAATGGTGTAGGGAGCCTCGGGCTGACCTGTGGCAGGGCCACAAACAAACCCCAGCCTGAGGGCAGAGCTCTCCTAGCATAATTAAGCCTGACCTTGTAGCCCTACTAACTCCTTCCTAAGTAGCTAATGGGCTGTGGGAGGTGCAGCAAGCGTTGCTTGCAGGCTGGGTCTTTTGTGTTCTCATCCAGGCTCGGGAGATCCACCGAGCCCCAGCTGTATTCTCTTGTCAGTCTTTTCTTCAATCCTTCACCGCCCCTGCTCAGGTTCACCCTTGGCCGTGCTGGTGCAGCACAGAATGGAACCAGTCTTAAAAATGCTTAGCACCAAGCCTGGCACATAGTAGGTGCTCAACAAATATTTATCCTGTCCTACCTTCTATCACCTGTCCAGGGAGACAAGGCGAACCTCTGTCACCAGCCCACAGTGCCAGGTCATGTAAGCGTGCTGGAGGCTAGGAGGTATCTCACAGGTGTGGACTGAGCAGGCCAGAAGGCATCCACAGGTGGGATGGGTTGATTTCCAATCAGAGCGGGCTTCAGACCAGGAGTCGTCAGGGAAGACCTCATCACAGGCCAGAGGCCTACACTGTGCCTTGAAGGCTTGTGTAGGGTTGAGATAAGGGGTCGGGGGGGGGGGTGCGGGGGGGTTGCATCCACTAGAAGGGAGAAGGACATAAGCAAAGGCATGGAGGTAGGAGTAAGGTGACACGGGCAGGCACTCCGCATCCTGACCGGCTGAGTGCCCTGCTAGGTAGCCCAGGCCTGGGCGCATGAAGCACTCTGGCAGCAGGGCAGAGGGAAGATGGAAACCATTGCTTTCTCTCCATTCTCCTCAGACAACCTTTTCATAAAGTTCAAAAGGCTGAACTAGACTTTGAGAAGCCAGCAGATGGTGAATTCTCAGGACTGGATCCTTTCCGCTACAGCCTCCCCCAGTGGCCACCCAGCCCCCTGCTTGCATACCTGGGGTGACGCAGATCTCACTACTCCTTGGGGCAGCGCCTTTGTTCTCTGGGCATCTCTGATCGTTCAAAGTTCTTTTTTTTTTTTAATTTAAGGAGGACTCTGCCCCCCCCCCCCCCATGATCCTAGTCCCTTCCCTGTCCCAGCAGGACGAACACCCCCTCCCCTACCTTCTTCCAGCATCCACACTGGCAGGAAGTCCTGCTACGTGTCCAACCTCAATGCTTTATGCTTCCATTAAAGCCTTCATTGTCTACTACTTCACGCTTTTGCACACCACACCCCTCAGCAAAGAGTGGGCTCTGTGGACATGGAGGGGAGGGTACAGACCGGTTAAAGGTCATGAGAGAAGTGGGGCGAGAGATGATCCTCACACTCACAGGGGGGTGGGAGGCAACTCGAGGTCTCAGCAAGAAGCAAGGCTGCAGCAGTCCCTCCCCGGGGCCCTTGCTGGCTGCAGGAGCTTCATGTATCCATTATCGCTATTTATATTGTGCCTGGTGTTTGCAGAGGCTGCAGCCGCCGCACACACTCATTAGGCTCCGTCATGCCCTGGGAGCGGGGAGCTGCCAGAGGTGGGCGATGGGCCCTGTCCTGGAATCCCCTACTGCACCCACCTGGCCCCTGGGCCAGGCTCCTGATCCCCTCCCCCAGAGGCCAGGCCCAAGCAGGCAGGCCCTCATTCACTACTTCAGCAGCGGCTGGGCAGAGCAGCCCGGGCCCGCCTCAGTCTGGAGAACTTTGTAGCAATTATAATGTCCAGAGGGATAAGCAGGCTGGGACTAATGAAAGCTGGGGCAGGATTCCTGCCCCGGGACATGAGATGGGGTCCCTCTTAGGCCTGAAGACCCTAAGGTCCGCAGAGACAAAGATCCCAGCACCCTCAAAACCCACACTGATGTCTTCCTCAAACACCAGGTGCTTATCTGCACCAGGCCCTGGTCTAAGCCCTTGACAAATACTAACACATGTAATTGTTTTCACAATCTTATAAATCTCTTTTCCAGATGAGGAGCCACTGGCACAGAGAAGTTAGGGAAGTTGCTCGAAGTCACACAGCTAATAAATGGCAGCGCTGGGATTTGAATCCAGGGGGCCTGTGCTCTGAAACAGGCTTCTGGGTTTTAAGATTCAAAACTCTAAGAGTCAAGATTTCCAGGATTCCAAACCGGCAGGGTGGCCCCCACTCCTAGAGGAAGGAGGGGCCTGGCCTGAGACGCCCTCACATGGGCCACCCCGACCCGGTGAGAGCGTGTTCCCCCAGGGCCTGGAGAAGGGCTACTCTCAGCCCCAAGCAGCACCCTGGATGCCTAAGAGCCAGGCCCTGAGAGCAGCCCATGGAGATGGGAAGGGGAGGAGCCATGAATGGCAGAAAACGAACTCCAGCTTTCCAAACGCTTTCATGAAGCGTCTACCAGGTATCAGGCATGTGCCAGAGCCGGGGGACATTACCAGATGGAAAAGTTCAGAAGTGCCGACTGTGGGTGAAACAGGGAGGGGATCTAGAGTCAGATCAGAGGGTGGGCGGGCCAGACACTGGGCAAGTCAGCCAGTCCCTCCCCCAACAGGCAGAAGCAAAGGGCAGAACCAGAGGAGCCTCTGGGGACCCTGGCATTCCTCCAGAGTGGCTGTGGTGACAGGAATCCGGCCCAGGCAGGAGAGTGGGGGTGCAGCGTCTCACCTAGCTAAGCAGCAGGGAGCACCCCTCCCCCTGCCAGGTGCCCTATTACTCCATTAGCCCACTTAACCCTGGCAGAGTCCTGGGTGAGAAGTAGCATGAAGCTCATTTCACAGATGGGAGAGCCAGAATCCAGAGAAATTAAGTAAATTGCCTGGGGTACACAGCTAATGAGGGGCAGAAACAGGATTCTATGCCAGAGGGAGAAAGAGGGAGAGACGGAGAGGGAGAGAGAGGGAGAGAGAGAGACCAGGAAAGGAAGCTGGAGATGGACAGAGGGAGAAGGGACAGATCTCAGGACCCCCAGGTTCCTGCCAGGTGGGAGGCCCAGATTCTCAGCCAAAAGAGGCAGTTGATGGCCTAGAAGCTTCCCTGGGGGACTTGGACCATCCAGTCTGGGGGCATCTGGACAGGGCTGCTAGGTGGCCAACAGTCTGCCAGTGGCGAGGGGGGCATGGAGGGGCAGCGGGTTTATTCCAGCGTGAATGGCAGCGAGGAGACCGACCGGCAGGGGACTGCCCAGACGCCCACCCAGACAGAAACTGGTGCTTGACAGTTGGCACATCGTCTCCTTTGTGCCTCACAACATGCAGCATGCGTAGACGGGTAAGCAGCAGGCACAAAGTATTTGCTGACTTTTTATTTTTTCAATATATTTTTTATTGATTTCAGAAAGGAAGGGAGAGGAAGAGAAATAGAAACATCAGTGATGAGAATCATTGATTGGCTGCCTCCCGCACGCCCCCTACTGGAGATCAAGCCCACAACTTGGGCATGTGCCCTGACGGGTTATGGAATCACCACCTCCTGGTTCATAAGTTGACGCTCAACCACTGAGCCACGCTGGCCGGACCTGAGTGTATTTCTTAATGTCAGGGCTGCAGTCATTTCCAGATCCCTTTTACTGATGAGGAAATTGAGGTCAGGAGAGGTGATATGACATGCCAACAGTCACCCTAGGTCACTCAGTGACACACATTGACCACCTACTATGTGCCAGGCATTGCATACACAGAGACGAAGGAAACTCAGTCCGGCTGGGACACAGCCCTGTGTAGACAGCCTAGGTTAAGCACAGCAGAGGAGAAGTGAGGGCCCCAGGCAGGGCCAGACCAGGAAGGCTTCACACACAGTGACTGAGTGAAGGCTTGGAGGGCAGTGGGCCGATGACACCTCTCCTGACAGACCACGGAAGGCAGGTCATCCCCGGAGAGGCCAAGCCGGCAAGGGCCCGGGGTGTGACGGAGCAACGGCTTGTTGTGGGAACAACAGGATGTCCCGTGTGGCTTTGAAGGCCAAGCCCCATGGGGGGCGGCAAGGTCAGGTCTGCTGAAGAGGTCCTACTGGGTGCAGCCTGAGAGCCAACTGCAGAGGGCAGCGTGCTGCCCGGAGCCTGAGCTAGCCTGGACTGCACTGCCGACGTAGGGACTGGACTGGTCCGGATGGACTTGAGGGATGTTTAGGAGGCAGAGGGACAGAACTTGGAAACCTAAGGAGGGAGGGGAGCAGGAAAGACACAGGTCTCTAACCTCCCCTGGGTGGGTGGTGGTGCCTGATGGGAGGAGAGACCAGCACAGTGAGGGATGGGAAATGTGAGATAAAGAAGGACATGGGAAGAGAGAGGTAAAGGGAGAGACAAGTTCAGGCATAATGGAGCGGGAGGGGGCAAGAAGGGAGGAAAGAAGAGAAATCTACAAGCTGAGGGGCGCCCTCTGCCCTCCGCTTTCTTCTCTCTGCCCTCTCTCTGTGGATCTCTTTCTCCTGTTCCTCTTGCCTGGCTCCCTCCCTCCTAGGCTGTTTCTCTGTCTTCTCCTCTCTCGCTCCATCTTTGTTCCTCCACCTGCTGCGTCCCCACCTCGTGGTCCCCCAGCTCGCGTGTCGGGCTCCCTCTGTCTGTCTCACGCTCCTGTCATGCCCTGTGTGTGTGTGTGTGGAAGTCTCTCACGCCCTTTTCTCTGTGCCATTCCTGCTGCTGGAGAAGAATAATGGGGCAGGCAACTCTTCCTTTTATCCTCTGCCAGGCAAAGGCTGGCACCCTGGTGCCCGCAGCCAGGCCTCCAGGGAGCCAGCTTCAATGGCACCATCAAGGAGAGAGGAGTGGGGCGTGCGGGTGGGAGCGGGGCCCTGCGCTGGGGAGGCTGGCCCAGGCTGGCCTTGACCCCTGCCCTGCAACCTTTTGCCCTCATGGCAGTTCAGGATGGGCATTTGAGAGAGCTTGGCCCAGGGGCAGGGTGGGCAGCCCCTCAGCCTCCCAGACTGCCTGAGATCCCACCATCGGCCATGGCCCTGTCTTTTATGGTTTTGGTCTTTGTTAAAACTGGAATGGCCCCTGGGAAGGATCACGGAGCCCAGAGCTCCAGCCCTGAGGCCAGCCCCGTGCCTCTGCCCGCTCTGCATTCGGAGAATGATCCCCAGCTGCCCTCTGCGTGGCCATGGCCTCGGGTGGGGTGGAAAAGGCTGTCATCAAATGTCACCCCCTGGACCAGTGGTTGGTTCTCAACCTTCCTAATGCTGCGACCCTTTAATACAGTCCCTCATGTTGTGGTGACCCCCAATTTCATTGTGACAAATCGAACATAATTAAAGCATAGTGATTCATCACAAAAACAATATGTAATTATATATGTGTTTTCCAATGGTCTTAGGCGACCCCTGTGAAAGGGTCGTTCGACCCCCAAAGGGGTCGCGACCCACAGGTTGAGAACCACTGCCCTAGACAGTCTTCCCATCTTCAAGCCCAGCTCAGACGTCTCCTTCTCTGGAATCGCACCAGCCAAGTCAGGGTTCCCACGTCCACACGCCCTCCTGTTCTGATGGCCTCCCTCTCTGCCCTGCCCACCAGACGGGAACCCTGCACAGGAGGGCAGAGCTGGGCATGGGGGGGGGCTGGAGGTTGGCTGAACGAATGCATGATTGTCTCACAGGGGGCTGTGGCCGGGCAGCTGTTTCTGTAGCAGCTCCTCTCCGAGCCCTCTGCGCCTGGCACAGCCCCAGGCCCTGGGGGTAGAGCAGTGAACAGGAAGTCCTTGCCCTCGTGGAGCTTATATTGCAGTGACTCCGAAAGATACATGAGGTAAACACGTGCACTACGTAGTGCATCAGCTGACACCAGCCTATAGGAGAAAATAAAGCCGGAGTTCCGGCCTGTGTGGCTCAGTGGGTTGAGGGTCGTCCCATACAACCGAAAGGTCACCGGTTTGATTCCCAGTCAGGGCGCATACCCAGGTGGCCAGTTTTGATCCCCAGTGGGATACAGGAGGCAACCTATCGATGTTTCTCCCTCCCTCTCTCTCTCCCTATAAATAGAGCAGGAGAGACGGGTGGAGAGAGGATGGTGAGGGTTTTTTCAGTGAGGTTGTCAGGGGCATGAGCTGACTCAAAACCTAAAAGAACACCCTGGCTGCTGTGCAGAGAATGGACCGGGGGGGGGGGGTGCTGTCATCAGTGGACACACATCCTCGGCGAGAAGACTGGTGCTTTCTCAGCAGGCCCCCTGGTCTCCGAAGGAAATGGCCCTGACATCTGGGCCCAGTTACCCAGCTGAGGGCCCAGACACTTCTCCTTCCTGGTGACCAGAACCTGCGCCTCAAGCTGCCCCGCCCCCCCACCACCACCACAGCCTCTCACGTCCATCTCTCATCTCTCGTTCTCTAACACCATCCCCGGGGCACCCACATCTCCTCCTGGCAGACCTTTCCAGGAATCCCTTTGTCAGGGCAGGGACACAGGCCACAGTGGGGTGTTAGAGAGGCCTCCGCAGGGAGGGATGGAGGGGGCAGGTGCACCCCCTCCCTCAGCAGACATCTGGGGAGGCGTCATGCAAAGAGGGGCTGTTAAGATATGCCCCGAGCCCAGCCAGTGTGGCTCAGTGGTTGAGCATCAACCTATGAACCAGGAGGTCACAGTTCAATTCCCGGTCAGGGCACATGGCCCGGTTGTAGGCTCCATCCCCAGTGGGGCGGGGAGGGGGGGGGGCATACAGGAGCTAGCCAATCGATGCTTCTCTCTCATCATTGAAGTTTCTATCTCTCCCTCTCCCTTCCTCTCTGACATTAATAAAGACACATGTTTTAAATAGATGTGCCTCGAAGGTGGCAGTGGCTGAAGATGGGGGGCACTTCCAGTGGGGTGTACCCAGCCTCCAGTTCTGTTTGAACATCAGTATAAATTACAAATACACAGCTCAGGAAGCAGCACATGCCAACCCGCTGAGGCACAGAGGCACACACCTGACAGAGCCTCCGGGGTCCCAGTGACCAGCCTGTCCCCGCCATCATCTGCCTGCACCTCCACACGCATGCGTCCCCTTGCGCCCAGTCCCCCACCCTCGTGAGGTGAGCAGCATCATCACGTTCCTCTGGCAGAAGCCGAAGCAAGGACCAGAGAAGCCAAGACACTGGCCCAAGGTCACACAGCAGAAAGTGGCAGAGCCCAAAAGCCAAGCCGGGGTCCCCGCTCTAAAAAGCCTGGAGCCTGTGGCCACCTGATCCCCGTCTATAGGGACCTGGGGATCCGCCTGCACCACCAGCCCCCATAGGAAACTGGGGGGAGGGGAGCATGCACTTCTGGGGCACGGGCGGCCCTCCCCCAGAGAAGACGTACATGAGACACTCCCACTCGCAGGTGTGCACACACGCAGACACACAAACCGGCACATTCACACTCACAGACACCAGACACCCTCCCTCGTACACCCAGACAGATATCGTCTCTGTTAAATACGCCCGCACACCGAACACACATTCACAAGCATGTTCACACTCCGCTCCAGGACACACGGCATGTTCTTCTTATTAAGTCCACACCAACACAAAGACAAGCGCAAATGCGCCCTTTTTCAAACGCACTCCGGAAGCGGGGAGGACATGAACGTGTTAGCGAGGAGGGGAAAGAGAGACAGAAGAAGGAAGACAGGAAAAGTCGAGGGGACAAGAATAGGGAGGGGACGAGCTTAGGGCATCCAAAATGGGGGAGACTGGGGGGGAAAGAGGCAAGGAGAGGGGAAGCGATAAGGAGGCAGCAGGGGCAGAGGACGAAGTGGGGACGAGAGGGGCGAGGTGCTGTGATTGGAGCCTAACTTTAGCTGCAGCAGCACTGGTGACTCACGCTTCGGGGGGAGCGTTGAGTCGGCTCCAGGTTTCTGTTTATATACCTCGGTGAGCTAAATATACAGGCTAAGGGTTCCTCTGTTCTGGCCCAGCAGCTCCTCCGTGTTCTTCCTCCCACCCTCGCTCCCCTCTCCAGCGCGCGCACACACAAACACAGGTGCACACACACACTCACACAGGCACACACACACACACTCACACAGGCACACACACACTCACACAGGCACACACACACACACAGGCACACACACACTCACACAGGCACACACACACAGGCACACACACACTCACACAGGCACACACACACACTCACACAGGCACACACACACTCACACAGGCACACACACACAGGCACACACACACTCACACAGGCACACACACACAGGCACACACACACTCACACAGGCACACACACACTCACACAGGCACACACACACACTCACACAGGCACACACACAGGCACACACACACTCACACAGGCACACACACACAGGCACACACACACTCACACAGGCACACACACAGGCACACACACACACACACCCTTGGTGCTGGCCTGCCTCTCCCCCTTCCCAAGCCCACGGGGCTCTGCCTCTGCCCTCCCCACACACAAGCGCACACCCTGCCCTTGCCTGCCGCTCTCCCCCCAGGAGCTGACCAGGGGACTTGCTCATAAGCTCAGAAGTGACATGGTCCAAACTGCCCCTTCCTGATGCCGCAGTCAGAGGGGAGGGGGTGCCGCTTCCCAAGCTCACACAGCATGCCAGCGGATGAGCCACACCAGAGCCTCCTGTGACTGTCAGGCCAGAAACTCCCCCAGGAGCCGGGGAGGGGAGGGCCGGGGAGGGGAGGGCCGGGGAGGGTCAGGGGTAGGCAGGCGGGGGGCTGGCGAAGAGGGAAGCATGAAGGGGGAGAGAGAGCACTAACCAAGGCCGCAAAGCAAAGAACAAATGGAATTGGAGGGGAGGGGGCAGGGGAAGGAGATCAGGGACTTAGGAGCCAAGGAAAAAGAAAATCCCTTTAGCAAAATCATCTCTGAACCCACAGGGGCTCCTCCCACACCATCACCCCTCACCCCACAGGGGCTCCTCCCACACCATCACCCCTCACCCCACAGGGGCTCCTCCCACACCATCACCCCTCACCCCACAGGGGCTCCTCCCACACCATCACCCCTCACCCCAAGGGGGCTCCTCCCACACCATCACCCCTCACCCCACGGGGGCTCCTCCCACACCATCACCCCTCACCCCAAGGGGGCTCCTCCCACACACACCATCACCCCTCACCCCACAGGGGGCGCCTCCCACACCATCACCCCTCACCCCAAGGGGGCTCCTCCCACACCATCACCCCTCACCCACGGGGGGCGCCTCCCACACCATCACCCCTCACCCCACGGGGGGCTCCTCCTACACCATCACCCCTCACCCACGGGGGGCGCCTCCCACACCATCACCCCTCACCCCACGGGGGGTTCCTCCCACACCATCACCCCTCACCCCACGGGGGCTCCTCCCACACCATCACCCCTCACCCCACAGGGGGCCTCCCACACCATCACCCCTCACCCCACAGGGGTGCTCCCACACCATCACCCCTCACCCCAAGGGGGCTCCTCCCACACCATCACCCCTCACCCACGGGGGGCGCCTCCCACACCATCACCCCTCACCCCACGGGGGGCTCCTCCCACACCATCACCCCTCACCCCACGGGGGCTCCTCCCACACCATCACCCCTCACCCCACAGGGGGCCTCCCACACCATCACCCCTCACCCCAAGGGGGCTCCTCCCTCACCCCTCACCCCTCACCCCAAGGGGGCTCCTCCCACACCATCACCCCTCACCCCACAGGGGCTCCTCCCACACCATCACCCCTCACCCCACAGGGGGCTCCTCCCTCACCCCTCACCCCTCACCCCACAGGGGCTCCTCCCACACCATCACCCCTCACCCCACAGGGGGCTCCTCCCTCACCCCTCACCCCTCACCCCACGGGGGCTCCTCCCACACCATCACCCCTCACCCCACAGGGGCTCCTCCCACACCATCACCCCTCACCCCAAGGGGGCTCCTCCCACACCATCACCCCTCACCCCACAGGGGCTCCTCCCACACCATCACCCCTCACCCCACGGGGGCTCCTGGGACATTCAAGACCACCCACCCAACCAGCCCCATTCGCTTCCTGAGGAGCCGGAGGCCTGTCGCTGTCCGTGGTTCTGAATCTCCCCAAAGCCGCTGCCCAGCCTGGACAGTGTCCATTCCCACCCAGAGGGCTCCGGGAGCCAGGAGGGCTGAAGGAAGAAGCGGGGGGCGGGGGGAGGGGGCAAAGGGGGGAAGGAAACAGAGAGCGGGAGGCGGGGAGGTGGCCCAGCCAGGAACGTTCAGGGAGAACGAATTCTTCTTGAATTCTGTTTTCCAATCGCCGCAGTGACCAAGACCCCCAAGCGAAGATGGCCGGCACACCCAAGGGAGGGAGCGAGGGAGGGAGGCGGAGTGAGATGTCTGCGACGCTGGGCAGGTGTTGACAGGCACAGGGAACCGGCCGGAGGCGGGCACTGGGTGGGCTGCGAGTAACCGGGAGCCGAGTGGAGCCAGAGTGTCTAGTTTTCCCGTCCTGATGACAAGGTGGGGAGTTTTCACACTGTCAGAGGGCAAACGGAGCTGCGACTTCTCTTCCCCGGGCCCCTGGCTGCTCCCTGTGCTCCTGACAGCTCCATCACACTTCTCCCCGTTCCGACACTTGTTTTCCTCTGGAAACGTAGGGGAGTATAGCCCTCCGTTTCCCTGGCACAGGCCGGGCTCAGGAGCCTCATTCCTGGCACACACATGCCCCCCCCTTTTTTCAGTCACACTTGCCCCATCCCCACACTGTCTTATGCTCTGGGCCTTTGCATATGCTGCCCCCCCCCCAGTGCCTTCTCCCCTCCCCTCTTTCTCCTTCTAGGCCCAGCTCCTCTGTCTCCCCCACAGCACATGGCAGGGCAGGAAGGACCACGCTCATCTCAGTATCCCCAGCAGCTGGCACAGAGCCTGTCAATCCATTCACTGGTCCCTTCCCTTCTAGATGAATGAGCTGAGCCAAAAAAGGCATGGCTAGCAGCCCTGTCTGGGTGGCTCAGTGGATTAGAGCGTCACCCCAATATGCCAAGGTCGGGGCACATACAAGAAGCAACCAATAAATGCATCAATAAGTTGAAGAACAAATCTCTCTCTCTCTCTCTCTCCCCCCTCCCTCCCTCCCTCCCTCTCCCTCCCTCTGTCTCTCGAAATATCAATAAACCAAAAAAATGTTTAAATGCATGGCTAAATATCCTAGGACTGGGGGAGGGGTGCATATGGACACCTTGGAGGTGTTCAGAGAAGCCCCCAAGTTCTTAGACAGGTGCTGCCTAAAGCAGCCTAAAGACAAGTTTGTATGCTCTTCCCACCCTACTTGGTCCCATTTTGCAGATGAGAAAACTGAGGCTGGGAGAGAAAGGGCCTTGGACACGGTTGGCCAGGGAGACAGTGGGCATCCTGGAGCTGCCCGAGGCTGTGGGGGTGTCCTTCTGAGTGGGGGCTGTGGGGAGGGGCCGGCTCCCTCTCCCAGACCCATGGCCCCCGTCGCGGCCACACACACCCCTCAGGAGAAGATATTTGGGCCCCTGGCAGGAAGATGGCCCTGCCGCCCCTCCTCCACCGCCTCACCTGCTAGAGGATGCTAGCCTTTAAATAATGAACCATTCCTAATTTAATTACATCTTTAATTAATCCAGCTCTCCCAGGAGCTTTGAGCTGGAGTCGGAGGAACTGCTCAATAGCTCCCGGGAGGGAGGGGGGATACTCTTTCCTGATTCAGGGAGGGGAGGAGAGCCAGGGTCCCATTGTCCTCTGGGACCGTGTGTGCCCTCTGCTTTCCCTGCAGGGTGTCCCTCCATCATATCTTGGCTTTGAGACAGCGGTGCTGGGCTGAGGGTGAGGAGGCAGCCGGGGGAGGCGGCGAGGGGCAGAGTCGGGCACGGGAGCATCATAAGCATGTGATCCTGTCTTGAGGGTCTTCTCGTGTCAAGCGCTTTATCCAACTTAACTCTAACCTCACGGTAGTTCCGTCCGCACCTTGCAAAAGAAGAAACTGAGGCTCCAAGGACAGGAAGTGAGTGTTATTATTCTTTTCACTTTGCAAATGGGGAAACTGAGGCACGGGCGGAGTCTCTGGCCCTGGTCCCAGCCGGGTCTGCGCCAGGCCATCTGGCTCCAGTCTGTGCTGGGAGCCCCCGTGTTAACGGGGTGGGTGGAAGGTGGCTTGGGAAATGCCCAAGCTGAGGACCCTCCCGTGCCCAGGGGACAGTCCCACAGGACTCTCCCGACCCACCCACCCTCAGAGGGCCTCGTGCTCGCTTCATGCTCTGCTCTCAGCATGGCAATAATTTTTGAAACAAGGGGCCCCGCATTTTTATTTTGCATTGGGCTCCACAAATGCACAGTCAGCCCTGCCCTCAGGGTCAGAAGGCCTCCACCAGTACCCGCTCCTCTCTCCCTCTGGCCTGCCAGCCCTGTCGCACCAAACCACCAGGCACTGTTGGCTGTCTGTCCCCCGCACCAGACACCGCCATGCTGGTGTGGAGAGACGGCTCTGCTCTGTGTCTCTTTGCTAAGCCCAGCACAGGGCCAGGCAATGCGTAGGACTGGGGAGTACGGGCTGGGGCAGACCAGCTGGGTGGGATGGACTGAACCAGCCCTCTTGGGGATCCTGGGTGGAGCTGTGGGTGCAGTTCCCAACTCTACTTTCCACTGGGAGACCCTGCGATCCCCCTCTGGCCACATCCTGACTCCTGTCCTGGGCTCCTCACCCAGACGCAGCCTCTAGGGATAAACCGTTAGGGGGTCTGGGCCCGGAAGTGTCCCCTGCACCTCAGCTCCGCCTGTTGGGAGTGAAGAACCCCAGCCTCTGACCTGTTCCTCCCTAAGTCCCCTCCCCCACCCACCAAGCCATCTCAGGAGCCTCAGATTTCCTCCTCTGTGATTCAGGAAGCGCCAGGGGCCAGGTCAACAGCTCAGCACACCCCATAGGCCTCAAGCCCCAGCTCCTGGCCTGGGGAGCAGAGGGGCAGAGGCCCAGGCTTCTTGTGCCTCTGCATTCTTTTTTATTATTATTATTGATTTTTAGAGACAGAGAAAGGGAGAGGGATTAAGAGATAGAAATATCAATGAGAGAGAAATATCAATGAGAGAGAAACATCATTGACCGGCTGCCTCCTGCCTGCCCCCTACTGGGGATCAAGCCCGAAACCCGGGCATGTGCCCTGACAGGAATTGAACTGTGACCTCTTAGTTCCTGAGTTGACGCTCTACCGCTGAGCCACACTGGCCAGGTGAGCCTCTGCATTCTTGAAGCCTGAGCCTTCAGAGGGCTGGGGTTCTCACAACTGAGCAGACACAGGGCCCCGAAGCCATGGCAAAGCCTGGTCCTCCTTGGTCTTCCTCCGATTTGCCCCTCGCACGACACAGGTCATCCCAGAGCCCCAGCCTGACATCCTGGGGGGTTCAGGGGGGACTGTGACAAAGGGAACTGGGAGGTGTATTAGTCAGGACATGATAGGTTATGCTGCAGTAACAAACATCTCAAAACCCTCAGAGCTTTGCCACCACAATAGGTTATTGCTTACGTGTCACCGTCCTAATGGCCAGTCCCTTGCCATCCACAGTACCAAGGCCACGGTAGCAAGGAAATGAGCTGGAGATTGCAGGGGATGCTTTCAAGAGCCAGGCCAGACTCAGAACTCGACTCCTGGCCCCACCTGATTGCAAAGAAAGTGCAAACCCCAAGCTCTGCCCTCTCCTGATTGGTAAGGGAGTTAATGAGCATCCCCTTCTGGGAACTGAGCCCCATCTTGTTCGAGAACAGTCGCCCCCAAAACCAGCCCTTCAGCTCCCCCCTTGTTCTTGCTGAGATGCAGTCTTACCACCTTAGCCTTAAGAACTCAAAATCAATCATCAGGCAAAATGCCATCACTCCCTCCCCACCCCGTCCTCCCCCTCCCGCAGGCAGGCAGCGCCAGAGGCCACAATCACCCAGCAGCGTAGAAGCTGAAAGGTTTGCACAGAATGGCCCATCCTCATTCTTTTTCTCTCTGTCACAATTGTTCATTTATCATGTATACTCTCAGCTCTTTCTAAAGAAGATTTCCTAAAAAGTAAAATAAAAGATCAAAAGTCATTTAGGGAAGAGGCGTGAGCTAGATGTACTAGAAAGTTGAAATGAATATTTATTACAGTTGAGTAATATAGTCATGCAATACCATAACATAAGTTACATGTATTCCTGTAAAACAGTAATAATAATACTATTCCATCTGAGCTTCCTAGAAGCACAAGCAAAAAGGGAAAAAAACATCCTCCATCTATTCATCCCTTCCTGCTTCTCTGGCCCGTTCTCTTTTCCCTCCTGGAGTCCCTGCTCTTTGACCCCCCTTGTTGATTCACTGAGGGCGTTCCCCCTCCTTTCTTAGACACCCATCCCCGCCCCCCTCCCCGAAAGGAAAGAACAGCAGGAAGCCAAATGGCCACAGGATTAGTGAAGGGACGCCTCAGACTGAAGAACGGAGCCTGCGCAGGACTGCGAGGTCCCTCCACACCATCTCCGGCTCCTCCCAGGATGGAGCAGAGGCTAGAAGTCCAGGGCAGAAGACCCCTTGACCCCACATGGGGAGGGGTCCAGGCCATGGCGTCATCAAGTTCCTGGAACTGCATTTGGAGGGCAGACCCCCTTCCCTAACACCCTGTACAGTAACTCACTGAATCCGCAGGATGACCCTGCAAGAGAGGCCTCTAACGTTATCCCTGACTCACAGGTGGGGAAACTGAGGCCAAGAAAGGAAAGTGACTTTTGCCAGCGTACTCAGCTCCCTTCCCCTGCAGACCCAGCCTCCGGGCAGGGCACCCCCAAGCTGTGGGTGAGACACTCAGAGTCCTGAGAGCGGGAGGGAGCATCCAGGCAGCTTTCAGTTTGGTCAGGAAGGATCAGGGGATGGAGATGGCTCCCCTCTCCCAGGCTTTTGTTGCCATGACAACATGGCCTGCATCCTGGGTGTTTATTGGAACTTTGTATTTTAATGGAGATGTAATTAGAAGTAAAAGGCTGAGGCTAAAAAGGGCAGAACCCATGCCCTCCCCTGGGGAGCCAGAAGCCCCCTCCGACTCCCCACCTGACACTTTCTACCACCGCACTCCCAGTGTCTGTCCCCCCTGCGGACGGGAGCCCTGAGCTGTGTCTTTGGCTGGTCAGGGTGGAGCCATTAAGAAGGTCCCACCTGTAACCCCCACCAGAGTCACAGTCTGACCCCAGATCTCCATGGAGAATTTCCAGCAGCTTCTTCCCGCGTCTTTTTTAAAGATTTTTTAATTGCTTTTTAGAGAGGAAGGGAGAGGGGGAGAGAGAGAGAAACATCAATGTGAGAGCAAGACATCGATGGATTGGCTGCCTCCTACACACACCCACTAGGGATCGAGCCTGAAACCTGGGCATGTGACCTGACCTAAATCAAACCGGCAACCTTGCAGTGGGTGCACAACCAACTGAGCCACACGAGCCAGGTCTCTAATGCCTTCTTAAAGTCAGTCATGCCAATAATGTTACCTTTTCATTCTCAAATCATTAAAAAGAAGCCTCTCTGTCTCTGCCTGGACCTCCGTCAGGGCGGGCCACAGTCCCTGGGTGCCACCCCGAACCCTGCAAACCCTGGGGTCACAAACAAGCCCTCGAAGGGAGCAGAGGCCCGCACTGGCTGAGAGGGTGGCGTGAATGTGTGCGCACCGCCAGGCACACAAGCGGCCCTGTGTTTACCCGACCCACCTCCCTGCCCCGAGCGTGCTCAGCAGATGTGTGTTGAGTGAATACATGACTACGTGGCAGGCCCAGCGGCTGAGCACACTCCGTGCAGCCTCTCACTGCGCCTCGCAGCAGACCTGTGAGGGGGGCACCGCCAGCCCCCACCCAACCCCCACGAAGCTCAGAGAGGTGACGTGACCTCCCCAGGTCACACGGCTGGTAAGCGGCAAAGGCTGCATTTGAACACAGATCTGACCTGCTGACTCCACGCTCTGAGCCTCACTGTGGGCACGGGTCCCACAGGCACACTGCCCGCCCAGGTGGCTGTCATTTCTTTACAGACATATAGCACATACTCTGTGCCCGGTGCTACTTCAAGTGCTTTGTACTCAATCCTCACAGCAACCCTACAAGGTAGGGATAATTATTATATGCAACTCACAGGCTGGAGAACCAGGGCACAAAAGGGTATGTGACTTATCCAAGGCCACACAGCTAGGGAGTGGAAAAGCCAGGATGTACAGCTGCACGGCCTGGCTCTGGAATCCAGGCTCCCCCCAGACCTCAGACCCAGGGGCTCTGGGCCCCCACCCCCCTCAGCCTTGGGAGGAGGGCTGGACAATACTGCTCAAAGCCCAGGGAAAAAAGGCCCCTTGCTTTTGGACACACAGCTCTGTGAGCACCGTCTGTCAGCCCCGAGGATCCCCCTGCCCACAGCCTGCCAACATCTCCCACCCGGACGCACACTGATCCCAGACACTGAGGAGGGGCGTGGTGAGGAGGCAACTTCAAAGCCACCGATGGCAGGAGGGGGTGAGAGGGAGAGAGGGGGCTGCACTCAGCAATAATGCAGAGCAAGGCGGCGGGGAGAAGCGGGGCGCGGACACGCGGAGACCGGAAACACCCGTCCAAAGAGGCAACTGGAAATTCCACTTGGGTTTTCAATTGAAGGCCTAGAGAAGCCAGGGGTTTGGGGGCGGGGGTGACTGAGCAAAGGTGGAAAGAGAGAGGACGCAGACAGAGAAAGGAGAGGACAGACACACGGGAGACAAGAGTCAGAGATAAAGACGAGGAGACAAAGGACACGCAGAGACAGAAGAAAGATGGAGGGAAAAGCAAAGGCGAGTCATAAGACCCCAGGTGCCCCCATAGAGACAATCAAACAGGCCACACATACACATAGAGCACTCTCACACACATGCTCTCACACACATGCTCTCACACATGCTCTCACACATGCTCTCACACATGCTCTCACACACATGCTCACACACATGCTCTCACACACAAGCTCTCACACACATGCTCTCACACACATGATCTCACACGTGCTGTCACACAATGCTCTCTCACACATGCTCTCACACATGCTCCCACACGCATGCTCTCGCACATGCTCTCACGCGCATGATCTCACACACGTGCTCTCTCACACATGCTCTCTCACACATATGCTCTCACACATTCTCACACACATGCTCTCACGTGCATGCTCTCACGCACATGATCTCACACACATGATCTCACATGCGTACTCTCACACATATGCTCTCACACGTGCTCTCTCACACGTGCTCTCACACACATGCTCTCTCACACATGCTCTCTCACACATATGCTCTCGCACATGCTCATACATGTGCTCTCACACACATGCTCTCACACACGAGCACTCTCTCATACATGCTCTCTCACACATGCTCTCACACAGGCTCATCACGCTCCTGCCCAGGACTCAAAGACCTAGGTTCTAGGATTGACTCTGCTCTTTTTCCTTTTTTTAATACGTGTGTGTGTGTGTGTGTGTGTGTGTGTGTGTGTGTGTGTTGATTTCAGAGAGAGGAAGGGAGAGGGAGAGAGGGATAGAAAATATCAATGATGAGAGGGTACTATTGATTGGCTGCCTCCTGCACACCACCCGCTGGGGATGGAGCCTGGCAACCAGCCGGGCTGGACTCCGCTCTGCAAATGCTTTCCAACCTTGCAGAAGGCCGCTTCCCTCTGGGCGCCAGGTCCCCCTGAGCACCGCGAGGCTGGGCTGGTTCCCGGAGGCCAGGGCACGTGGGCACAGGGTCTGGGAAGGCAGCAACCTCACCATGAGGGTTCCTCTGGTGGTGGGGCCCGTGAGCAGGCACTGGGGGGTGGGGAGGGGGACCTGAGGGGGGCCCTGAAGGGGGCCCTGCCTCCCAGGGGCCCAGTGCTGCCGCCACAGATGAGGAGACGGGCTCGAAGCAGCTCCCTCAGCAAACACAGCCGGACTGCAACCCCCTGTGAAGTCCCGTGATGCCCCCTCTGCCAGGGACACGGGCAGAGCAGGAGGGGGCTGCCTTTCCTGAGCCCCCGGGACCCCTGGCCCTCCTTAGGTGCCCAAGTGTGGGCAGCCCGTCCTTGCCCAGAGCGGCAGTGGACACGTCTGTCATACCCGCGCACACAGTCGCTGGGCACCGACCCCCGCTCGGTCCCAGGTGCTTTAGGGTATTAATGCACTGGCTCCTCGCACCCGCCCCGTTAGGAAGCTAAGCCCATCAAACAGAGGAGGAGACTGAGGCACCCCCTGCAGCCTCCCCAGCTGCCCATTCGCACACCTTCCCAGAAGGAGGCCTTATCTCGCCCTGAGCCCCCCAGCCTGACCTGCCTCCACTTCCACACACACCCCGCCCCCAGGCCGTGGGGCAAGGACACCAGGAGGCCGGGGCCACGCGGGGCTGGCTGCTAAGAGCCCGTGGAGACCCAGGGGTGTCCCAATCCCACACTCCTACCTGGACACCCCAACCGGGCCCTGGACACCCCAACCAGGACGGCAGCACAACCAGTCTGAGCCTCCTGGCGCGAGAAAGCGATCCTGCGGCGCCATCTAGTGGCGGAGAGGCCGCCTGGCCCGCGAGCCCGGCTGAGCCGGGGACGCTTCATGCTTCAGGATTCCCCGGCCCAGGCGCCCTCCTTGGCTGGGACAGTGGGATGCAAAGAATTCCTCCAGCCGGGCACTGTGGGCTGACCATCCCAGGTCGGGAGCTGACTCACCCATCCCACGAGCACAGGGGCAGCTCTACCCGCCGCCCTCAGGCGTCCCAAACCCAACCTTCGTCTATCTAATTCGTGCATTTATGAAGCACTTACGTACGCCGAGCACTGAGAGACAACGATGCACAAAACAAGATCCCTGCCCTTGTGGCGCTTAAGGTGGGGCGCGACGCGGAAGCACAGTCAGCAACGAACATAAGAAATAAGAAAACAATCTGGTTATTTTAGAAGCAGGAAAAAGGAGCATGTCTGACACGTCACTGAGCTAATTAGGCTCAATTGGTATTTGACATAGGAGGCAAGAGTATACAATGGAGTCAAGAAAGTCTCTTCGATAAATGGTGTGGGGAAAAGTGGACAGATACATGCAAAAAAATGAAACTAGACCACCAACCTACATCATACACAAGAATAAACTCAAAATGGATAAAAGACTTAAATGTAAGTCAAGAAACCATAAATATCCTAGAAGAATCTCAGACATCCCTTATAGCAGTGGTTCTCAACCTTGGCTGCACATTAGAATCACCTGGGAATCTTTTTAAAATCCTGATTTCTGGGCCTCATCCTCCAGAAATTCTGTTTCTTTGTTATGGGGTGGGGCCACAACATTAGTAACAAAGAAGCAGAATTTCCGGAGGATGAGGCCCAGAAATCAGGATTTTAAAAAGATGCCCAGGTGATTCTAATGTGCAGCCAAGGCTGAGAACCATTGTCCTAGGGCAAAGGAAACAAAGGAGAAAGTAAATAAATGGAACTACATCAAAATAAAAAGCTTCTGCACAGCAAAAGAAACCATCAACAAAACAAAAAGGCAGCCCATTGTATGGGAGAACATATTTGGTAATGATACATCTGATAAAAGGTTAATAATCAAAATGTATAAGGAACTCATACAACTTAACAAAAGGAAGACAAGCCAATTAAAAAAAAATGGACAAAGGACCTAAATAGACACTTTTCCAAAGTGGACATACAAATGGCCAAGAGACATATGAAAAAATGCTCAAAGTCACTGATCATCAGAGAGATGCAAATTAAAACGACAATGAGGCATCACCTCACACCTGTCAGCATGGCTATCATCAGCAAATCAACAAATGACAAGTACTGGCAAGGATGTGGAGAAAAGGGACCCCTCATACACTGCTGGTGGGAATGCAGACTGGTGCAGCCACTATGGAAGACAGTATGGAGTTTCCTCAAAAAATTAAATATGGAACTGCTATTTGACCCAGTGATCCCACTTCTAGGAATATATCCTAAGAAACCTGAAACACCAATCAGAAAGAATGTATGCACCCCTATGTTCATAGCAGCACAATTTACAATAACTAAGATCTGGAAACAGCCCAAGTGCCCATCAGTAGATGAGTGGATAAAAAAAGCTGTGGTACATTTACACCATGGAATACTATGCAGCTGTAAAAAAGAATAATATCTTACCCTTTGAGACAGCATGGAGGGACCTGGAGAGTATCATGCTAACTGAAATACGTCAGCCAGAGAAAGACAAGTTTCACATGATCTCATTCATAAGTGGAATCTAAGTAACAAAATAAACTGATGAAGAGAGTGTATTCAAGACATGGAAGCATGGAACAGAGTGCGGAATCTTGAAAGGAAGGTGGGGAGGGTGCGTGGGTGGGAGGTAATCAACCAAAGAACTTGTATGCATATATGCATAATTCATGGACACAGACAATAGGATACTGAAGGCCTGGGGTGGGGTGGGGGGACAGGTGCTGGCTGGAGAGGGTCAATGGGGAGATAAAGAAGACATATGTAAAATTTTCAACAATAAAGATTTAGGAGACAACTAAGTTGGCAGGCGTAGGTAAACACCTGTACTCCCCGCCTCCCACAACTACATCAAAATTACAACTAAAATACAGAACAACCATCATCCAGAACCGCTGGAAAGCTGGCTGAGTGGAAGTCCTACAACTAGAGAAGTAAAGAAAGCACTGAGACTGGTAGGAAGTGCAGAGGCACTGAAAGGGCTGGTCCGGCACCCACATGGGCTGCTTTTTTAATGGGGAGGGAGATCATCTCTGCAGAGGCCACCCAGAGGAGCAAGGGGTCCCAGCCCCACACAAGACCCCCAGCCCAGAGTCCCAGAGCTGGGAAAAGAAGTCCCTATGGGCAGCAAGAACTACGGACTGTAAAAACCAGTGCGGACTGGGGCTCAGTGACAACAAAAGCTGCTAGAGACCCAGCTGTTCCTCTTAAAAGGCCAGCACCATGAACGAAACTTACAAGGTCCCACTTCCTCTGAGGTCCAGCACCAGGGCAAGTCTCTGGGGAACACAGACACATAGGAGTAGGAACTGGATTGTCTGGCATCAGGGCAGGAACTCAGGTAGCTCGCTCCCAGATGGAAGTGCTCACAGGGATCATTGTTCCCAGGTCGCAGGGCTGAGTGGCAGCCATTTCTGTTTGCTCCGCCCAGGTGATTCCCTAAGACCCCGTCTCATTCAATTTACAACACAACCCAAGCTGAGTGCAGCAGCTTTTGCATATAAATGGCTCAGGCTAAATCTTTGCTCAGGCTAAAATCTCTCAAATGAGTTGCAGCTGGGTTAGGGAGCCCAAAACCTATCAATAAAAGGCCCAAGACCTGGTGCCAGCACCAGCCTGCCTTGCTTCATAGTTCAGCCTCATCTGGGCACTTCCAAACTTAATACAAAGAGGAGGAATCTGCAGATCTCTCTATAGCTCCTGCTGTGTGGCCCCAGGCAGTGGCTGACTTTGTACCTCTCTGGAGACCCAAGAGCCAGTGTACCCAGTGGTCAGTGTCAGACCATACCAGATTATAACTCTACACAGCCATAAGCTCAAGGGGCAGACTCAGTGAGCACCAAAGCCCACTGAAGCAAGCCCTGCCCCATAGGGGTGTTCCCTAAACAGCAGCTTTCCCACTATAGTTTGCAGCTGGTTCTCACAGCCAATTGGCCTGGAGGTCAATTCCTCCCAGTGACACCAACAGCAATCAAGTCTCAGCTACAACAAGTCTGTGCTCACAGCCCACAAAGGCATGCACCTAGAGCTCCCAGCTCAGGTGACTGGGGAGGCTGAGCCACTGGACCCTGTAGAATACTCTATCAACTCAAGGAGACATAGCAGCTCTACCCAATACATAGAAACAAACACAGGGAAGCAGTCAAAATGTGGATATGAAGAAACATGTCACAAATGAAAGAAATGGAAGAAAGCAAAAAACACCCAACCAGAAGAGCAAAAAGAAAAAATAATCAAAAAATATGAAGATAGTGTAAGGAGCCTCTGGGACAACTTCAAACACACCAACATTTGCATGATGGGGGTGCCAGAAGAAGAGAGAGAGCAAGATATTGAAAACCTATTTGAAGAAATAATGACATAAAACTTCCCCTACCTGGTGAAAGAAATAGACTTACTAGTCCAGGAAGCGCAGAGAGTCCCAAACAAGAGGAACCCAAAGAGGACCACACCAAGACACATCATAATCAAAATGCCAAGAGCAAAAGACAAAGAGAGAATCTTAAAAGCAGCAAAAAAGCCCTAACCGGTTTGGCTCAGTGGATAGAGCGTCAGCCTGCCGACTCAAAGGTCCCAGGTTCAATTCCAGTCAAGGGCATGTACCTTGGTTGCAGGCACATCCCCAGTAGGGGGTGTGCAGGAGGCAGCTGATCAATGTTTCTAACTCTCTATCCCTCTCCCTTCTTCTCTGTAAAAAATCAATAAAAAATATATATTTTTTTAAAAAAAGACAAGAGACAAGCAGTTAGTTACCTACAGGGGAATACCTATATGACTGTCAGCTGATTTCTCAACAGAAACTATGCAGGCCAGAAGGGGGTGGCAAGAAATATTTAAAGTGATGGATAGCAAGGACCTACAACCAAGATTACTCTACCCAGCAAAGCTATCACTTAGAATTAAAGGTCAGATAAAGATCTTCACAGACAAGAAAAAGCTAAAGGAGTTCATCACCGCCAAACCAGTATTATATGAAATGTTGAAGGGTATTCTTAAGAAGAGGAAGAAGAAAAAGAAAAAGATAAAAAATATGAACAACAAAATGGCAATAAATACATACCTATCAACAATTGAATCTAAAAATCAAAATAAACAAATAAGAAATCTAATGAACAGAATAAACTGAATAAAATACAATCAGAGGCATGGAAATGGAACAGACTGATGATTCTCCGAGAGAAGGGGAGTGGGGGGTGGGAAGAGAGTAAACAAAGATTTTATATGCATTACCTATGGACTCAGACAATAGGGTGGCAAAGGCCTGGGATGGGGCAGGAACTGGGTGAAGGGGGGCTATGGGGGGAGGGGGAAGAGGGACAGCTGTAATAATCTCATCAATAAAGATTTTTTTAAAACAGGAAAAAAAAAACAATAAAGATTTATTTTAAAAAACTAGAGGCTCGATGCATGAAATTTGTGCAAGAGGCTCAGCCCTCACAGCTGCGGTGGCTTGCCTCGGCCCTCGTAGCCCTGGTTTCATCCGGAAGGTTGTTTGGCTGTCTGGTTTAATTAGCATATTACACTTTTATTATTATAGAAGTCACTGGGCTAGACCCACACACACACCCACACACAGACGCCCATGCACATGCACGCACTTAGGGAAAACTCATGGAGTCTGACGCCAATGAGACTACCCTCCTGTCTTGGCTCCTCTGGGGCCCCTCCTGTCCCAGGGGATGTGACCTCACCATGGGGTCCTCCTGCCTGGGACCCTCCCCTTTCACAAAGCTCTTCTCCTCTGGAGGTCTGTAACCCTCAGGCTTGGCAGGCCCCACCCAGTGCCCAAAAGCTCAGGCCAGGCTGTCTTGATTCCCAGCTCTGATACCACCTGTGACCTTTGCTTCTCTGTTTCCTCATCTGTAAAATGGGGAAAACAGTTGCTCCTACTTCACAGTCATGGGGAAGGGGGGAGTGAGTTAACAAACACTTAAAACAGCATCTTGAGATAGTTCTGTCATCATTAACGTCTATGTAGGTGCTTCTCTCCTGCCTAGCGTCGCTGATGGCCGTTAGACAGTGAGGTCATGCAGGAAGGACCCGCTGGGTCATCTCCGCGTCCCACGCTCAGTGTCAGGCATACAAAAGGCCCTCAGAACATGTTTGCTCAGTGAACTCAGGGCGTCCTCCTCCCGCCATTCATTTACTGAGTGCTTCTGCATGCCCGGTAGCACTGGACTAGGAGCTGCAATGCAGCAGTGAGGACAGGCTCCCTTCCACTGCAAGAAGTCATTTCTAGGCCAGCAGTTCTCAAATTTTTTGGCCTAACAACCTCTTTACACTCTTTTAAAAGTTTCAGGATCCCAAAGAGCTTTCCTGTATGTTAATATCTATTGCTATTTGCCACATAAGAAACTGAAACTGAGAAAACTTTTAAATATTTATCAATTCACTTAAAATAACAACAAACTCATTGCATGTTAACATAAATAACCTATTTTTATGAAAATATGTTTTTTCCAAAACAAAACTGTGAAAATATTGTTTTGCATTTTTGCATGTCTTTAATGTTGGCTTAATGGAAGACAGCTGAATTCTCATGCCGCACTCAATCTGTGCGATATGTTGCTTTGGTTGAAGTACATAAAAAAATCCAACTCAACATTCTCCTTTTTTGTAAAAATTGAGAATACTAACACTGCGCTCGCCCCCGCCCTCTCAGAGTTTGGATCTACTCGGTTAGGCTAGCTGTAAACGGTTTCCGGAAGGGGCGTGGCCTGGCGCCCAAACGGGTAGTTGGCTGGGATTGGACAACAAATGCGTCTGTCTGCGCGTTGTCCCCGCCTCCGACCCCGCCCCTGTTCCCTCTCAGTCGTAAGCTGGCTAACCCTGGCGCATGCGTCCTAAGGAAGGTGAGCACTTCCGCCCGCTCATCCCGAAGCTTCTGTTCCCGCTCGGGTTTCCGCTGGGACTGCTGGGGCGGCCCGGACGGAAGTAGCGTGGGGCGTGTGGGCGGGGCGTGTGGTGCAGCCATGTCCGCGGCCTTGCTGCGGAGAGGCCTGGAGCTGCTGGGGGCGCCCGAGGGTGAGGGGAGCCTGCCCGGACTTCCCGCGGGGGCCAGGGCGGCGGGGACTGAGGGCGGGAGCCCCGAGGGCGCGGAACGGCTCTGCCCGGCCTTATCCCCGGGGGGTGGGAACCCTGCGCGCCCCCCGACCCGCGTCCGTTCCTCTTTCCCTGCAGCCCCCCAGGCCGCGCCGGGCCAGGCCGCGCCGAGCGGGGCTCCGGGGAAGCGGGCCGCGAAGGCGAAGGCGAAGGCGACCCAGGCCGGGAAACTGCGGAACTCGGCGAAAGGAAAAGTGCCCAAGTCGGCGCTGGGTAAGGTCGGGAAGGGGCCGGGCCGGGCCCTGGAGGAAGGGGACCTGAGGCCGGGCTGGAGGCGCGGGCCAGGCGTTCGTTCCGAGGGCACCTCCATGAGCCGCGCGCGGAGCGGAGTCCTGGGGGGACGGGGGAGTGAAACACAAGGCCCGGGGCGCTTGGTCCACAGCCCCGGGGCGGGGGGCGGGCTGCAAAGAGTTGCAACGTCAACTCGGTGTGAGGAGGGCTTTGAAGATGGTGCCCCGAGACGGTCTGCGAATAAAAGACGAAGCCAGACCTCCGAGGGAGCGGCGCGGGGAAGAGTGTTCTAGCGAGAACGGCACCGGCAGGGTCAGAAGGACGTGTGCTGCCTTTGGAAACCTGGAAGAAAGAAGCCTGGAGAAGGTGGCCTGTCTGAACGGGGGTCGGAGGTGGCGCGTGTCACGGTGACCAGTGGGCGTGCGGGGGGCCGAACCCCGTGCGCTGTTCACCCCTCAGGCTCGCTGCGGCCTGTGCGGTGGGTGCAGGGGGTGCGGGTGGCAGCCCCGTGCGTACCTCCCCGTTCAGGTGACGGGCGCTGTGGCCTGGCGGTGGAGAGGGTGCAGAGAGGAGGGACTGCAGGGGGCGCTGTGCGGGGGAGCGCTGATGGGGGAGCGCTGATGGGCCTCAGTGGTGACCTGGAGGGGGAGGGAGACACCAGAAGGGAGCCCGGTCTCTTCTAGAGCAGTGGTTCTCAACCTTGACTGCACATTAGAATCGCCTGGGAATCTTTTTAAAATCCTCATTTCCGGGCCTCATCCTCCGGAAATTCTGTTTCTTTGTTACTAATGTTGTGGCCCCACCTCATCACAAAGAAAGAATTTCCGGAGGATGAGCCCAGAAATCAGGCTTTTAAAAAGATTCCCAGGTGATTCTACTGTACAGCCAAGGTTGAGAACCACTGCTCTAGAGCATCGTGGGGGGATGGGGTGCCACTTAAGGAGATAGAGACTTGGGGACCGGCAGGATGGTGGGAGGGAGGATATGTGCCAGGACTTGGGGAGCTCCTCGAGTCCCTGAACCTGGGCCTGGTGCATAAAAGGTTTCAAGTGTTTGTTCAAAGGACGATGAAATCCAGGGAGGAAACAGCCCGACCGAGCAAAAGTGTGGAGGCAGAAAAGGGAGGCCCATTTGAGCAGCAGGGATGTTGGTGTGAAGGGCAGAGGGCACAGGTGGCCCCAGCCAGCCCAGACCTCGTCCCGAAATCGGTACATCTTTGACGGGCGAGGGGACTCTCACGCCTCAATGGCCGATCTGAAAAGCACCTCTGGCTGCCGCTCCCGGGAACTGCATCTCTTGCCTGAGTGACCTGAAAGCCTCCTGACTGGTCGCTCACTTTCCCCTCCCCCTCCGCACAACAGCCACAGTGACCCCACAAAATCAGTTAGACCTTTGGGTGCCTAATGAGGCCCCCCGGCCCGCCCCTTCTGCGCTCTCCTCCCCTCCAGCCATTTTCCAGGCCTCTGCTTCAGGGCCTTCCCACTGGCTGTTTATCTAGATTCTAGAATGATCTTCCCCCACATACTACACTCTCCCTTGAGTCTTTGCTCAAACATCGTTTCATTGAGGCTTTTTCAGACCCTCGGGTTTAGACCTGCATCCTTTTCCTGGCTGGGTAGCTCAGCTGGTTAGAGCATCGTCCCAATATGCCCAGGTTGCAGGTTCAGGCCCCAGTCGGTGTGCATGCATAAGGCAGCCAATTGATGTTTCTCTCTCCTTCCTGTCATCTCTCTCTAAAAACATCTTCATGTGAGGGTTAAAAAGAAAAAAGTTAGCTTTTGGCCAGTGTTTCTCAGTGATTAAAGCATCAGCCCCTGGACTGAAGGGTCACCGGTTCGATTCCCAGTCAAGTGCACATACCTGGGTTGCAGGTTCGATCCCTGGCCCCACTGGGGGTGAGTGAGGAAGGCAAGCAATTGATGTGTGTCTCTCACATCAGTGTTTCTCTTTCCCTCTCTCTCTCTCTCTCTTCCCCCTCTCTTCCTTCCCCTCCCTCCCTCTCTCCCTTTCTCTCTTTCTCTCAAGTCAGTCAATAAAAAAAGAATGCAGCCTTCCCACTGGCATGTATGCTCCACGAGGGCAGGAGGTTTTGCCTGTCAGTGTCCTGCTGTGTGCTCTGCACCTAGAACAGTGCCTGGCACACAGTTAAGCACTTGGGACATATTTGTTGCATGAGTCACTTGAGCATCTGGGAGCCAAGAGGACTTTCAGCAGGATCTGTGTGGAGAGTGGATTTGACAGAAAAGAGGCCAGGCTATTACAGTAATTGAGGGAAGGGACAACAAGGCCTTTGGCAAGGCTGGGGGGGTGGGAGGGGGCGGGTAATGGGGAGATATCAAGAGGGGACCTAGAAGGCGTCCAGGGAGTGCATCTGAAATTATGCCGCCCTGCTTACCATCCATCCACAGCTGAGTTCCAGAAGCGAGAGCGTCGAGGCTACCTTGGAGAGAACCTGAAGTTCATGACCGGTGCCAGAAGCACCATGCCGGAGTCCGTCACCCAGCAGGTGTGTCGGGTGGCTATGAGAAGGAAGCTGGGGGGAGAGAGCTGAGGATGTTCATGGGGGTCTCAGCCCTAGCATAGGGGGCAGTTTGGGCCACCCCCCACGTTCCTGTATTGCTGTGCTGTGGGGGGTCTCCCCCTGAAGGGCTGAGAGCGTACCAGGTCGTACAGCTCCCTCATGTCCTGACTCCTGCACATCCCCAGATTCTGCGCCAGAGTCGGGGCCGCAAGGCCTGTGACCGGCCTGTGGCCAAGAAGAAGAAGAGGAGGAAGGCTGAAGGCACTGTGTTCACGGAGGAGGACTTCCAGAAGTTCCAGCAGGAATACTTCGGCAGCTAGGCTCCTGGAGGGCCCCAGGGGAGCGGCTGGGGCCCAGCGTCCTCCTCTGACCTCACAGCCGCTGCTGGGCCTGGCCCCCTGCCATGCACAGAGGCGGCCAGGCTGACCCAAGGAAGCCCCAGAGCTGAAGCGGGGGCAGGCTGGAGTGGAGCTGGTGAGCTGGACGCCTGCGGGAGCATTTACACGCGGACAGAGGGACCCGCAGGCTTGGGAAGAGCTGCCTCCCTGCCAGAGAGGAACATTTCTGACTGTTGTTTGCTTTGGCCCAAGTAGGACCTCTTGGCTGTTGGCTGTAGAGGCCAGTTACTGGCCCTCAGGGGCCACACCTTGAGGTGGAAGAGGAGGGCTGCTGGGTATGCTTCCAGGTTCTAATAAATATGGGCCCCAGCTGGGTGTGTGCTGCTGGTCTGACTCGTGTCTCATCTCCTGTGGCACCGAAGAGCCTTCCCTCCCTCCCCCACCTCCCAGAGCAGAAGTCCTCCAGTCCAGCCCCAGTGCAGGCTGCCACTCAGTTCACCCAGCATCTGCTGGCATAGCCCAGAGGGGCCCTCCCCTGGGTGGCGCCCACAGCTGCCAGCTTTGATCCAGGGATGAGACTCCAGGGTCTGGGGAAAGGGAGTGCTGCCGGCCTGTCGCCCAAGTCCTGTGCTTGTGTGTCAAGTGTTGGGGGACTGGTGGGGTGATTCAGGAGGCGACTTCAAGCAACAGGGTTTCACACTCAGGTCTGTGCCTGAGCACAAAGGTAGGGGCTGGACCCCTTGCAGCTGGCAGTGTTGGGCCCAGGGTGTGCCCACCAGCATTGTCTTCAGTGTGGAGAGGACAAGTCCTGGAAGCAGGGCCCCTTGGGGTTGGGGGCCTTCTGGAGGAGGGCCCTGGGCACCTTCAGGCAGCTCTCCTCCCCTTTCCCCCTCCCCCAAAGGGCTTGAGAGGTCATGGCATTGTCTGAGGCTGCTGAAGGGGTGGCTGGAGTGACAGTCAGCCTCCCTGCCTGGGTTCTAATGTACCAGGAGAGGGTTCCTCGCCCCTACCCACTGCCTGGGAGCTGTTCCTGGTGGTTAACCAGCTTTCCGCCCTGAGCGTGGGCCACAGAACGGCCGGCTGGAGCTGGACCCGGTCCTGTCTGCAGATGCCTCTCCTGAGCGGGAGGAAGCAGGTCATCCAGGTCACGGCTGCAGGAGGGTGCGGACTCCAAACAGGAAGTGGCCCACCTTCCTCAGAGCAGCTGCTATCCTGCCTCATGCTCCGCCCGCTCCCTCCAGCGGAGTCTCAATGACCCTGGTGGGGGGAGAACTACACACCGGATATCCTTAGATGCATCTTCTAAGCTTAGGCTAGCTGCAGTCCTTAGTCCTTTTGAATGTGGGTGTGAGTCCTGAACAGCAAGAACTCCTTTAGCCCAGATTAAATATCCTCCATCTCCCCATGCTTGCAGTGGCCGAAGTTCTGGCCAATGACCTTTTCCCAGGTGATTAAGTGCCTTCCTTATGTCACCCCAACTTTACTGGGCATGGATCTGTCCCCCCCTCCCCAGTGGCCTGGAGAATAGACCATATACCTATGGATTCCTGGGGGGGGGGGGGCGGGGGGGTGTCAAGTTGTAGCTTCCTGGTGAAGCTGCCCAAATGACAGGCGTAGGTCCTTCCCTTTGCTTTCCTATTAATAGTGTATTACAAGGGCATCAGAACCTAAGAGCTTCAAAGTAGAAACTTCACCAGCACACCCAGCTCAAGGACTGACTGGAACCTTATCTGGCTGCTGAATGGCAGATGTTGGCAAAAGGCCCAACTGGGAGAACAGGTGGAGCCTGGGCTGTTCCCGCTACCAGTTCCCCCGTTAAAACTCCCTAGAGCCTGGCCCCTAACCGAGGGATAGCCCACCCAGGGATTCCCAGCTCTGCGAAAACCACCTGCTGTTGGGGCTCTGGCCCGGAGTCCGATGGAGTCACCAGTGATCCTGACGATAGCACATCTCTCTGGGCTCAACCTTAAAATGTTGAAACCTCCTTCTGGTTAAGAATCTAGTCCTAGCACAGTTGGCTGGGTTATTTGAGGCAAGAAAACATACAGCAGTCTGCACAGTACTTTCACTACAAAATAATTTATTATGATACACATCTCCAGCACAAGCCTCCTATGTACAAGCACACCGACTACCCTAACTAGGGGGCCCTTCTCTTTCCCCGGGCCTTGCGGACTTCCTCTATCAGATCTTTCAGGTACTGGATCTCCTTGGCCAAGGAATCGGCCTTCTCTTTCAGAGCCTCGTTTTTCTTTTCTAGCTCTTTACACTCACCGGTGAGGGCCTCCTGCTCTGCTCTCTTCTTCTGGCGGTACCTAGTAGCTGCTGTCTTGTTCTGCTCCATTTTCTTCAGCCTTTTATCTAGTTTCTCACCCTTTACTTTTGCAGCTACCACCTTCTCTACAGGAGGGTCATAGGGTTTGGGGCCAGCAGACCCACAGGGGGGAGCTGAAGACAGCAGATTCCTGTGTGGGGAGGCCCTGGAGGTGGAGGGGCTGCTCTGGGGAGAGCCCAGATAGGACTCCGGGCTCATACAGATGCCACTATCATTGTCTGAGGCGACATCCTCCTCCTTTATGCACTGAGGGATTATGGAACCATAAGTAGTGGAGTCTGATTTTCTCTCTCCTTCAGAGATGTCAACTTCACTTCCCAGCTCTAAACTAAAGGAATGGTCCGGAGTGCAGGACAGGGCCTCCGGGGAAAGGGGGAGAGGTTGCAGGAAGGTGAAGGGGGCAACCTGGTCAGTTTTTAGTAAACTTTCTGGAAGGTGGCCAATTGGGTTCACGGTATGGGGGGGCTCCTTATTAATCTCCTGGTCTAGGGGGTCAAAGAGGTCACAGGGGTCATCCAACGTGGCCAAAAGCTCATCAGGCATGGTGTCCAGGTCACCTAAACTTAACAGGGCATCGAAGTCAAACTCCTTGAGATCCATTTTCTCCACCATCCAATCTGTCCCCGAGAAGGCATCCTCTGCAAAAGATTTTAAAAGAAATCAATTCACCCAGATGCACAAAGCAACTAACTACGACCAGAACTCAGTGGCAAGTCAACGATGGGCACTCACCCTTGCCGTTGTCTGAGGCACTGACCAACCCATCCACAGCCAGCCATTCGGAGGAGCCCGCCTTAGCCTTGTCGCTGGAGAACCCATGGGGTTTCAAGTTCTTGGCCACCTCCAGGTAGTCGTCTAGGAGATCTAAGCTTTCTTCAGCCCCCAAACCCGACTGGTTGAAGGGGGACATCAAGCCCCCCACCAACACCTCGCTGCTCAAGAAGCTCATCTCGGTCATGCTGTGGGGCTTTGCTGGAATCGAGGAATGTGTTTAATTCGAATGTGTTTTCGTCGGTTACAGCAATGCTGCTGCTGAATGCCGTGAAAAGCCTGCATAGGAACGAGAAACAAAGTCCGATTAGCCATCAGCGGGCCGAAGAAGCTCGTCTTTTCACCCCGAGGCAGGAAGGCCAGCCCCGACTTGGCCGTAGGGAAGTGGAAACACGTGGCGCCAGAGCCATTGTGCGCCTCTCCCTGCTCCGTCCGGGTCAGGCGGCCCCGTGGACGCCCTTGGCGCTGGGCCGCTCCCCCAGCGGCCGCAGGAGGTAGGCGCTGCTTCCTCCCGTCCAAACGCGGCCGCGCCGCCGCCTCCCCCGCCCGTGACTCACGCCGCCGGCCGCCGCCGCCCAGCCCGCCGCCATCTTGCTGCTGCCACGTTTCGCCCGGCGCCAGGCGGGCCTCGGCGGGCTGGGGTGGGGGAGGCGAGGCACCGGGGGCGTTTCCTCCCACCGGGGGCTTTTCCCCCGGGCCCAGGGCCCAGGGCCGGGCCGCGCTCTCCCAGCTCGGGCGCCGGCGTCTCGGGGCAGGCACACTGGGGCCGGCACACTGGGGCCACGCGTCCCCAGCGCTCGTAAAACCGCGTCCCCCTCCGCGACGCCGCCGGCCTGCGGCCGCACCCAGGCAGGCAGATCGCAGGCCCTCGGCGACTCGGGGGCGCCCGGACCCAGCAGCCCGTCCCCCTCCCTACTCACGCCATGGCTTAAGCCGCTGGGAGGTGCCGCTGCAGAGCCTGGTGCTGCTGCTGCCGCTGCAAAGGCCAATGCTGCCGCTGGCACTGCTGCCTCTAGTGCGCCATGTCGGCCGGGAGCTGTGGGAGCGGAGGAGGAAGGGACACGCTCGAAGGTCTACATCTGCAGGCGGGAGAGGAAATGGCCGCAACAGCCCGCCCGCGGGTCTTTTATAACTTTTTCCTTTATGAGCCGCATCACAAAGAAAAAAATCCTTCCGCTGTCACGTGACCTTCGCCTCCCGCCCACTTCATTTTCATCTGTTGACGCCCTACCTCTTCTAACCAACGACTTTTTTTGGCCAGGGCGTAACTCTAGAGAAAATGTGCTATTTTAAAGGCCTCGCGAAACAAAAGACTCACTGCTTTACAAGACTCCTAAGATCAAAGAGTCACTGCGAGCGCGGAGGGACCCACCAGACACGCCCGCTTCCGGTGTTAGCTGAAGGCCGGGGAGAAGGCATTTCCAAGAAAGGTTTTTATTGTGAAGTCCGAAGCCCTCGCATCGCGCGAGTTGCCGGCGGAGAGCGCGCATCGACTGATTGGCCAGCCGTGGTGAGTCATCTATAACTCGAGTTTTTATTGGCTCAGGGTCCAAGGTGGGTGGGCTGTGCAGTGAGGTGGCCTCTGGTGCGCGAGGGAAGGGGCGGGGGCCGGAGAGTTTCCCGCGTGCGGGTCTGAGGTCTGTCGCCCGCCCGCCCTTGGTGGTGCCGTGGCTTTGCAGCGGCTCCCTCCGCCAGGCCTGTGGCCGGCCGCCACCCTCTCGCCCACCCAGCCCCTGCGGTCGCCAAGCTGCCTGCTCTCAGTGCAGCTCTAACTAGGGGCCAGGTTGCGGCTGGAAGATGAAACTGGGAAAAGGAAATGTCATTCCGGTGCGATTTCACCACACGGGAGCCCTTCAGTAGCGGGAAGGGGAGCTGAGCACCGCAGGCGGAAGATCGCCTGCCCCCTGCCCACCTACCCCAAAGGCCAGCTCTGCGCTGGAAGATGCAGAATCCTATGGCCCAACCAGTTCTGTTTTTATATGTCCATTCTGCCAAAATATGTCTGCTTGTCCATTAAAACACGCAGGCCATCACAGCAGAACTTGTTTGGTTGAGCACGCTGTTTCTCTAAACGAGGAGGGAATTTACTCACCTACCTCCCAGGCGTCCGCTTCCGAGCACGTCCCAATGGCCTGTGCGGAGGGGAACCCACGCTCTCGGCAGGGCCATCCTCTGCCTCGCAGTCAGGCCCTGGAGGGTCGGAAACCTGGGGTTTGTGCCGCCATGCATTTCAGCGGGCCTTACAAATAGTCCCGAGGGCTCTGCTGTGAAAACATGGGGAACCACTGTCCTAAGCCACAGCCATTAAGTGACTTCATCTAGCTCAGTGGCCTTACCATGGTAAACAGGACTAATGGGGGCGGTGTTCTGCCCGGTCACATGCTCCCAGCGGGGGCCTTATGGCGTAGAAGTTAGAAGGCAGGTCTCGGGGCAAACACAAAAGAATCCTGGCTTTTTCATGTTCAGCCAGGATGTTTTGGTTAAGTGACTTGTTCTTGCTGGGGCTCAGTTTCCTCATCTCTAAAATGGGCTAATGATGAGTAGTATCATTATCCTTAGAGTGAAGTGAAATCATGTGTGGAAAGCACTGAGCAAAGTGCCTGGTACCTGGTAGGTGCTCAATTGATTATCAGAACTGAGGTCTTCTGACCCAGACCTCCCAATAGGCACCTCCCCATCCCCATGACATCATCCTGCTTTCTCAGAGGCCGCCTGTCATTTACTGAGAGGAAACCAACAACTATAAACAACTGGTATATGCAAAGCACACTGGGTCCTGGTATGTGTGGTTTTTCTTTCCCCTTGGGGAGGCCCAAGAATTGCCATACACAGAAGTCGTCCAGCCGTTCAGTGCAAAGGCAGTAAGAGTCCCTGAGCCACTACCCGTCTTCCAAAGGCACAACTGAGGACCCACAGCGCCTGTCCTCCTCTTGTTGTATCAGGAGACTTGTCAGTGCTCCTGAGGGCTGACCACGCCGATGGCTGAAAATTAAAGCAAGTAACACTGCCCCAGCTTTGACACTGCAGAGGTCACGGAAGAAAGACTTCAGTGGCAGCTCGTCCCACCCGTTCTATTGTGGGGACCCAGATCAAGCACGCTGACGCTGGAGCCGATAGGAAGAGCCAGCAGCGCTCCTGTGGGAGAACGGTTCATGCCACACACAAGTCAAAGCTGCCGGAAAGGAGACTTCTCTTTTCTTCCTCCCATGCTGTGAAGGACATCATGTTTCCAGCTTTACCTCCTCCCTCAAGGAGAAAAAGGACAGCAGTTCTCTGGGTCTCAAGGCTAGGCTGCTTCCCCCTGTAGCTATCCAAGACAGGGCAGAAAGACTGGTGACTGACTCCAAATCCCAGCCAAGCATACCAACTGCTGTTGAAGGGCAGGCAAGTGAGCGGAAGGCCAACTGTAGACTTGGCATTGGACCGAGAATTTAAAAACTACAAGGTGATCAAAATGAAAAGGTGAGCAACACAGTGTATACCATTAACCGCAGAACCCACCTCTCTGGTACTTTGGCCACTCAGAATCAGTAGTGTCCGAAAAGGCTACGGCCTCACTGCGCTAGTCCTAGGTGTCTTTGGCCTTGAGCTTCAGCAGCAAGGGCAGAGTTCTAACAGATCCCAGGTCATGGTCTCAAGAAAGATGTACCACAGCAGACAACCCTGAACACACGCGGGGACCCCTACCTACAGAAATCCCTGCGTACAGACACTCCTGGGCCTTAGGATCCTGAGGCTGATTCCTCATCAAAACCATTTGTGTTCTCAACTTTAGCGGAGTACGAGGGAGCAAACTCAGCTGATCTGAAGCGTCAACCCGTGGACCATCCGGGGCTGAGACCCAGGAAGAAAGACTGTAGGCCTCGACACAGCTTTTCCAAACGAGCAGTGATTATTTATTTGAAAAAAAGTCACAAGTAAGTGTATAAAAAATACTATTGTCCTGAACTCATTTTTAAAAAGGGGCAACAGGGAAAATCAAAATACACTTTGGAACTGATTACAATTTCAAGACCATGAGTGTATTTTGTAAGCATTAGGCTATGTGGTTTGCTTATCCTAGATGGTGTAAAAAAATTTCCAAATGGAGACATAGGACCAGGTGCTATTGCTTCAGGAAAGGGGAGTTATGAGTAGAAAGGCAGAATGGTGGGAAAGGCACATCTTTCCCCAAAAATTAAAGGGGGAGAGGGGGAAGCAAAATGTTGCCCTCTTCTACCCGAGAATCTCAAAGTACTTGTCTGTCTTCCATGTTTTATGATGAGGTTTGCCCAGTTGGTCAGCAAAACCGCCAGGACCAGGACAGGGAATTCCCACAGCTTCTAGTTCTGAGAACGTCTAGGAGGTTCTCGCTTATGAAATGGCAAAGTTATGGTGTTTTGGTTTTATGAAACACAGTTGAGAGATGCTCTTTAAGAGAGGAGATAAACTCAAATCACAGTTACACGCGGCTTTAACAATTTGAGACTTGATCTTTAAAATGTTTTCTTTTTTTAGCTCTCCTTTCGATGTTTTATATGGAATTTGGTTGGAGACACCACCTTGGGAAAATTGTAGGGAATTTTTTTTTTGTCTAGTCTTTCAATGCGAAGGCAGTAAGAATCCCTGCCTTTATATTTGTTTGTTTTTAAATATATTTTTTATTGATTTCAGAGAAGAGAGACAAAAACATCAATGATGAGAATCATTGATCGGCTGCCTCCTGCATGCCCCAAACTGGAGATGGAGCCCACAATCCAGGCATATGCCCTGACCGGGAACTGAACTGTGACCTCCTGGTTCATGGATCAACGCTCAACCACTGAGCCACACCAACCAGGCAAATTGTAGGTTTTATAATACATTGGGAAAACCAAACCCTTATCTCAGTGAGTAATAACCCATGTTTTGGCAACACTTTCTCAGCCCACCCCTCTCCTAGATGCCATGCCAGGCTCCACCCATTACCTCTGCACGGCTCACCAGGGAGCACTCAGGCACAGAGATTTTTAAAACTCCATTTTGATTCTGAACAGCCAGGCTGGGGAATCCCTCTCAGGGTTCTGAGCGTTATGTGCTTCCTTCTCCAATACCTTCATACAAATGACACAACTGGACCACTCAAAGGAACCCTTGCACACATATAGAAGGCAGGAAGTTCTCCAAGGTTAACCCTCATTCTCAACCCCTCGTCCATGACAAAAAGGGAACAGGAATCTCGCCCTAAATCCAGAGGACAGCTGAGGTTTCATGGCTATTTATAGAGCCATTTCATGTCACTGTCACTGGGAAGGAATGAGACAGCTGCAGCGCTTCACCAGAATCTCACGGCTGGAGAGGTAGTATGCACAGAGAAAACAGCAACACTTGATGGGAGAACAAATACTGGACAGGTGACCAGAAACAGAATTATCAGGCTTTTGCCACAAACAGGAAAAAAATACACAAAACAAGAAGATGCACTGGCATTGTGTATTAAACACTCCTCCCCACCCTCAGGGTACTGTTTACATTGCAATAAATAGTGCAATTGTAGCAGCGGGAAACGAGGAGCGTAGGAAGTCCCCACCTCCTTCATGTGTTTTATCCGTGTGCACTCTTCCTAGGTAGCACCAGTCTCCCCAGGTGCTGGGTGAGAGAGAGACAGAACTGGGATGGGGTGGGGGATAGGGGAGAGGTCTGAGCATGTTTGGGTGCCCTTTGGCCTCTGGAGGTGCCTGGAGAGTTCCGCAGACAGCCCTCTCACATTACTATGGCGGACTGTTAGGACTGTTCTTGCTCTAAGACAACACCCTAGAAAGGCAGGCCTAATGGGGGAGAAGCATGGTCACTGAGCCACAACTGAGGGCTGGGTCTTCCAGCTGACATCCTGCTGCCTGTCCACCTCCCTTCAGCCTCTAGGGCTAAGGCTGTTCCTGAAGGCCTCATCCTAAAGGACAAGGAGGCAAGGAAGGGGTGAATGAACGCGCTCATGCAGAGGTGCTGCCTTTGCAGCCCCTCCCTCCTCGTCTTCCTCTGACTCCTGCACACGGGTGGTGTGGTCTGGACCAGCCACGTGAGCTGGAGACGCCAAGTACACAGATCCTCTCCCAGGCCACCTCCGGTTCCCCCATTCTGCATGCTCACTGGTGGCCACTAAAACACACTCTCCAAATAACATTGCATCGGTTTATCTTGAGCCCCCACTCTGTGAGGGTCAGTGACCGTGTTCCCATGAGAGACCTCTCAGCCCTAGGGCTAGGAGTTGGCCAGGAGGTTGGGGGAATGGGCTGCTTTCCCAGGAACCTGAATCGAAGGTCACTGTACTCCCAGAAACCCTAAATCTGTCTGAGCGCTCCGCAGAGGTCAGCTTGGAAACATGCAGGAAGGTCAGTGATAGTCAACTAAAGGCAACCTCTTGATTAGGCAGGTGTGCTCCAGGGAAAGGAACAAAACAAGGCGTGAACAAGAGGAAAAGGTAGGGAAGACACGGGAGAGAAGCAGGCCGACGGGCAGCGGGACAGACGGGAGCAGAAACCTGGGCCCCATGCAAAACACCCAGTGTTTTCAACAGCTCAGGCGGTGCTCCACCTGGTCAATTCATTCCAGCAAAATTAGCCTGGAGCGAGGGGTAGAGGTGGAGGAGGGAGCACAGTGTTTGGTAACAAAAATAGAAAGGGTTGGGTTTGAGAAAATAGGAGATTTAAGAGATGTCATTCTAATCAGCATGAAGTGACCAGGGCGATGGACAGCAGGACGGGAGGCACCTAGGGACCCTGTGAGGCACCATCTCTAGAGCCGTGTTTCTAACAGAGAATCCAGGCCTGACTGCCCAGCACCCCTCTAGCCCTCCCCTGCCCTACGTCTGCAGCAGCACCTCTGGCTCAGACAACGAGCAATAGAGAGTGTATCCCAATTCGTCTATTTCTTCAGGGGTGAGCTCAGCAAATAAGTTCACCTTGGGGTTCAGGGCGCTGGGCAGGACTCCGGCCTCTAGGTACCTGATGAGCCCCCTCAAAGCCTGCAGGAACCGATCGGCCAGCATATCTGGAGACCAGTCAGCCTCCTCCTGGGCCAAGTGGAGGATGACATTCGTGAGCTGGCTGGCAGTGAGGTGGCCCAGAGCTGGAGTGGACTTGCATATGGCCTTGAGGATCTTGAGGCACAGAGATCGGCAGCCCGAGTCGGCCTGGTCCAAAGCCCACAGGCGCGCCGTCTCAGCAGGACGCAGGCTCAGCCGCCACAGGTTGTCATACTGGGCTAGCCGGTGTGGTCTGGCCACCAGGACAGTGTCACCGAGAGTCACCGATGGCAAGAAGTCAATGACAAGATGTTTGTCACGCTCATATTGCACTTCCAGAGTCAAGGCCTCTGGGGGCGGTGCCGGGCGGATCACATAGTCCAGTAGAGACCCTATGGCCGGCCAATTGATGGAGCCAGCCACTACCTTCTCAAACGTGTCTGCCACTGCCTTTGGGGAGAGGTAGCCGCCCACGACACAGCGGTCCCAGTAACTGCTCCCACGAGGAAAGTACTCGGGGTTCTCGCGGCGAACCAGGAAGAAGCCGGGGACGTTCATGATGGTGTCCTCGCCGGGAATACACGACCACAGGTTCTGCTCCAGAACAAGGGGCACGATGAGTTGGATGTGGTCGGCTGTCACCACCTGGTGAGAAGAATTAAAAAGGTTTTGAGGGATGTGATCTGCTCAAGAAGCCAGCTTCCTCAAGCACAGGTCCCTCTATCTTGTATTCCCCCAACAATAAAGGAAACTAAGAATTCCTTCCTGTCGACCTTTCAGTTCAGATACAGCCGTAATGAGGATTTAAGCCCAGGTCTGCAGACACGAGCTCGTGCTCACGTGAGCCACGTGCCACGTTGTCCTGGGGCATGGAAGTCTGCGGGACACCCCCCACGCCTAAAGACCCAGAAAGAGAACTAGAAAGAGAGGCAGGGACAGGAGGGAGGAAGGGGGAGGCCTCCTATGGTGTCCTAGAAGTTGTGTGACTGAAAAACAAGAAAGGGTTTTTAAAGACCAAGATAAATTTTAAAAAAATAAATGAGATCTATATCTCAAAAAAAAAAAAAAAAAACAAGACCCAAGATAATGCTCCCCGTGTGCAGAATTCAGAAGCAGCCAGACTTCAGTCTTCCTGGCAAGCCTGGGTCACTCATCTTTTGTACCAACAGCACGACTGAGCAGCATGTGGGTCAGTCCCCAGCCCGACCCAGTGTGAGCACCGCCTCGTTACCTGCAGGTCGTCATAGAGGCTGCCACTCAGGTACATGTCCCGAAGTGGCATGTCAGGCAGCTTGGCCCGCAGGAAGCCCCGGAGCTCAGCACATATGTCCACGGCAGCTTGCTTGGCCCGAGCCTGCTCGCCAGCAGGGATGGCAGCCCGGTTCCGGTAGTAAGAAAGGAGTTTCTCCTGCAGGGACATGCGGAGCCGTGACTTCTTCAAGTCTACCTGGCCCTTCCTGGCCAGTGGCTTGGGCTGGGGTGGGCAGAATGTGTCTGCCAAGGCAAGAGAGAGAAGCAAGTCAGCTCTTCCCAGGCTGCCTCGATCCCAGAAAGAAGGGCTTGGCACAACAGGCAAGTGCTAGCACAGTGCCTGGCACCTATGCGCTCAAGGAATGTTTGCCACGTGCAGGAGCAGCACTGAGGGCCCACAGGAAGTCCCAGAAGGGGCAGAGGCTTTCTCACCTGCGTCAAAGGCCGAGGAGTCTGTGGGAAGGGTCTGCAGGGACCGGCTCAGGCCTGTCTTCATGTCCCTGTTCAGCAGTCGGGGGGAGCCCATCCAGTTAGGTTCTTCCCAGCTCCTTTTCCCCGAATGGCCCAGGCGGGTGGGGCTGGTAGGGGCACTGATTGCCCTGTCGTACATCTGGAAGAGCAAGAGGACCGGTCCACACATGTTCCTTCCTTCCTGCTGCCCTCCTTCCCAGCAGCTTCAGTGAGCTCTAGACTAATTTTCAATACCTTCGTGTTATTCTGGATTATACTTTCTCCGTGTAGAAAATAGAAAAGTTCAGGAAACATGAAATGATATAAATAAGAAGCAGATTTATCCATAATGTCACAACCCAGAGATAAATGTTAATAATTTAGTATATTTCTTTCTGGAAAAATAGATTTAGGTAATTAGGATCCTGCTCTATATATACTTTGGAAACCTGATTTTTTTCACGTAACGATTTTTATCATTTACCCATGCCAGTAAAAATGAACCAGTGTTCAACATTATGGTACATTTTCTAACTATACCACACTGTACCTTATGAATGTAATGGTGAACACTGATTAATTCATTTAACAAATACTCACTGAGTGTCTATGACGTGCTGTTCTGGGTACAAGACTAGAGCACTAACCAGAGAGACCCAGTCCAGTAGAGGGACACAGGCAAAACATAAGTTAAATACAAAGTATGCAGAAAGGTTAACGTTAAAATAAGGTAGAAAAGGGAAACAGGAAGTGTATGCGTGGTGGGGGTTGCTATTTTAAATAAGGTAGTCAAGGAAGACTATTTGGGGTATTTATAACTTTTTACCCACTGGGATAAACGTCTTTATTTGTCTCTCCAACGACTTCTTTGGGGTAGAGACCAAGCAGCAGCCTTAACTGAACTCTCCTAAGGTCTCATCTAATCACCAATGACCCAGGTCGACTCCATGAGCAGTGTCCAGGCCGTTCCAGACCAGCTCTGCGCTGTGGGGGCAGCTCCCCCTCTCCCAGCCCCGGCTCGGGCTGCAGGCACTTACCCGCTTAACCGCCAGCGTCGCGATGCCCAGCATGGCCGCTCCGCCCACCCCCAGCACCAGCCGGGCATTGGAGAGCACGAAATCAATGGCTGTGCCGATGCCATTGTCATCCTTCTTGCCTTTGCGCTCGCCAGCGCCTGCCATGGCTCACCTGAGGATGAAGGCAGAACAGAGCCATCACCACCTGGGGCCGCAAACACCGTTAACCAGCAGTCACTGTCAAGTCCAAAGATATTTCCCCCTAATAGTTCACAACCCTTTTCTCCACCTTTCACAGTCAACTAAGCTTCCCTTAGGGACAGATGAGACCACCTGGCCAAATGAAGTAGATTCCCGCTCAAACGCACAGAGCAAGCAAGGCCAAGGAGAGCTGCCTTGGTATTTACAGGTGGAGGCAGGCAAGAACCCAGGCATCCTCTCTCCGGGGCCATCGGGACAGAGCTGGACGAATCACCCAGTTGAGGCAGCGGAATCCAATCAGGACCCCACAGACACTGCACGGCTCCCACACATAACCAGCGTGTTGTTGTTGTTTTAAAGGAGAACCTTTGCTCATATATTGGCAGTAGGGAGAACCGCTGGATGTAGGCACTCTGAGTCAAGGTGGGGAACCTCTGGCCCGTGGGCCATGTTGGCCTGCCAAGGCGCTAGGAGTGAGTTAACTAAATGTCTGGCGCAGGCTAATGTTTGGGTTGATAATGTTGTGGCCCACGAAGGTGTTATAAATATCCAAATGGCCCTTGGCAGAGAACAGGCTCCCACCCTGCCCTCCGCGATCCCTGGATCAGATGCAGCAGGCCAGAAGGGCATTCCCGCCCGAGCAGAAGCCAGAAGGAACCCCTCCCCCCGGGCCATTTCGTCCTTGGCCATCTGATGTGATGACTGGTGCGAGCAGGCGGGGATGTGGCAGAATAGAAAAAAGCTTGGGTTTTCGAGTCAGAAATCCTGAAACGGAGTCCTTGCCTTTGAACCCTGAATTATTTAACCCCTCAGCTATGAAAAGGGGAGAGTGATGCCTGCAGGGCCTAAATCATAAGACTATAGTGAGGAAAAAATCTACTAAAACACTGTATGTAAACGCTCTATAAGCTGTAAAGTACTCCAAAAATTTGGGTTTATCATTAAGTCTTTTAAGATGTGGACCCACAGGACAAGGGGTCAACTTCCAGAAGGCACTCAGCCTGCTCCCTGAGCTACATCTGACTTCTGAGACAGACTCATGCTGTCCTGGGCTTGAGATTAAAACTGTTAAGTTGAGCAGGCCGTTCCTACTCTAGTGCAATATGCTCCCCACCCAAGGGCCTGGTGACCTGGAAGAGGAGAGAGCATCCATGGACTCCAACAGGGAGATATAGGTCTTATTTTAAGTTAACTTGTTCCAGCTGCAAGTGCTTATCCGCTCGTCCTCCACTCAGGTTCCTGCTCTAGTGGGAGCCTCCTAGGAACGGGACCCACAGGCAAGGAGCGGGGCTGGCTCCTCGGTGCTACCAGAGAGGAGCACTGGTGCTTTAATGGGTAGAGTCTCCGTTTTGCAAGATAAAGACGTTCTGGAGATGTTACACCACAAGGTGAATGTTCTTTTTTTCTTTTTTGCCATTTTTAAAATATAACATTGCTTAGATGGTTTGATACAGAATAGCTTTTCTTCTCGTTTTGAACCGGAAGTTCTACACAACTGAATACAAAGAAGAACAAAAAGTACCAAAGCCAAATTTGTGATTTTGTTCATGTGGCATAAACATTGTGAATGTTCTTAACGCTACTGAACTGTACACTAAAAATGGTTGTGACCTGGTGGGCAGGGCAGGGGGTGGAGAATCTGGGCACGGCCACCATTTCAGGGAAGAGAAATACTCCTCACCCCAGCAATCCCGTGAGGTTAGTCATAGTATTATTTCCAATTTTCAGATGAAGAAACTGAGACGAAGGTGAAGTAACTGGCCCAGGGTCACCATGTCAGTAAGACGTGCCGAGATTTGAACTAGACGTGCTGCTGGGGAGTGGTTTACAGGGGTCTCGGGCAGCTTGCTCACATTTCCTCTGTTAACCACCAGACCACAAGCTTCTGGGGCATTTGGCTCATTCACTGCTACTGCCCAGCGCCAGTGTTTGACACACAGTATCTGTTGCACAAATGAGCTATGAACTCTGTGGCTTTTTTTTTTTCAAGGAGGGGGTGGTGGCGACCTGTAACCCAACTCAGTCAAAACAGATTAGGAGCCCAAAGACGAGTCGCTCACTGTGTGGTTCCAGACCCACCGCCCTTCCTGTGCGCAGGCCCCTCTGGGCCCTTCGCTGCCAAAGGCCGGCCTGCCAATCAACCCAGTGGCCGAGGAGAACCAAAAGCCATTGCATAAGGCTCCTCCCCGCTTTTCCTGTCGAAGCTGAACCAGTACCTCCCACCCAGCTGGCAAGCCTTTCCCCTCAGTTACCCTTCATTCTTCTTTCTCCTCCTGCTTCCGCCAGCTGGTCACCAAGCCCCACTGCTGTACAAGTCGTATGTATGTGCGGCCAGCCCACCTCCTCGGTCCCTCAATCTCAGCTGGCCATATTCGCTGCCTTTAGTATCTCCACCAACCTATTCTCCGGCCGCCACTGCCACGCTCCCTCTCCCATGGCATTCGCTGCTTTCAAAGCTGTGATGGTCCCCCTTCTATCAGATGTCCCAATCTCCTCAACAGGGGATTCAGTGTCCTTCCGGACCTGGCCCAGCCTCCACTCCAGCCATTTGCCTTACAGGTGCACCATTCTAGCCATGCCAGACTCAAGTTTCCAGTACAAAGTGCAGCTGCACCTCCACATTTGCTTCTTGCCCATCTACTCAGCAACCCAGTTCTCATTTGAAGCAGACCTCAAATGTCCTCTTTCCTACCGCTCCCTGCGACGCCCCTACTACCCCGACCCAAGGCAGCTACGTGCTGATCCTCGTCTCTGAGCTCTGTGCCCACCCTCTACTCGAGCTGCTCACGCCAAATGACTTCCCGCTGATCTCGTTAGCCCAAGCCCCTTGGTGGCCAGGATCATTCACCTCTATCCCAGCGCCCACCGGAAAGCCAGCACCGTAGAAGGCCCTCGGGAGCTGCTAATTAACTATGATCATTAGGTTATATTTAGCGGGACCTCAGGAACAGTGGAATCAGGAGCAAACAGCACTAATACCACTTGCCAAGTAGCCCTAAGTGCTGGGGGTGCACGCTCTCATTTAATTCTCATAACTATTATGTCCACTTTACAAATGAGGAAACGGAGGCCTCGAACAGCTTAGTGATTTGCCCTAAATCCTTCACCTATTAGCAGCAGTGCCGGGCTGTGAGCCCGGACACCGTCCCCCGATATCTGCACACTCTGCTTGCTTTGCTTTACAGACGCTGTCACAGGACAGAGTTACATTTTGGGGGATGTGATCAGACCTGCAAGATAACTGAACGTACTGAAGAATGAGCCAGCCTGAATTAAACCCTAATAGCTTTAACCAATGTCTTTTCTAACATTTTCATAGGTAAACTGTTCTACTTGAACTAAAATGTGATAACAATCCTATTCTGAGAGGACTTGAAACCCAGGGCCTATTTTTTCTCAGTGAGGGAACAAACCTGTTAATGTGTCTGTAGTTTCTCCATGGATTTCTAATGATTAAAGGACTTTGGTCCCTGAAAGGAAAGGGCCTCCCTCCCCTGGTCCCCTGCATCAGAAAAAAAACAAAACGTGCAGAAACAAGGGTCTACCTACCTGCAGCTGCTACTGCATCTGTGAGGGGGGGTGGGGTGGGAGAGCAGGAGGGTCTACAGAAGGCACCTTTGCCCTCCTTCCCGTGAATTAGGATGGCAGAGGAAAGGAGAGGGTCCTAAATAATGCCCCCCAGTCTGCGCTGGAGGAAGACCAGGCCCTTCTCCAGCTGCCTCTCCCGGGCCTCAGGATCCTCTAGCTTCTGATTTTTCCGGAACTCACGGCGGATGGAAGCGAGATAGAAGTCCCGGTCCGTGTAGCGAAGCTCTCGGCCCTGGCGCAGCAGAGCCCGGTAGAGACTCAACACCGCCTCTCGGCTCCACGGGGCCATGGGGGACTGGCAGGTGCTCGGCGTCAAGCTACAAGCAGGAGGGAAAAACAGAAGCGTAGAATCAGAATGAATAACAGAAGGGCCTACAGAGACGACCTGAAAGTCAAAGAGTTCTTAATGTAGGTCTCAGACACCCCCAAGGCCACACTACAATTTAGGGACCCCAGCCTCTCACCCGCCTTCTGGGAAAGTCCAGTTGATGCCGAAGGGCCAGAGCTTGGAGGCTGAGCTGCCTGGGCTTGAATCCTCCCTCCGCCACTTACCACATGGCTTTGGGCAGCACTTTACCCCTCCAAGCATCAGCTTCTCACTTGTAAAGTGGAAATGCTAGTATGTTAACGGCAGCTGCTACATGGTTGAGAACTGTGTGAGATAAAACATGTAAAGCCCCTGTAATAGGTCACCATAGGGGTGGTCAGACTGCCGGATGGACTCAGACACAGGAATCCTGGCATCGCCACTAGTGAGCCCATCACCTCCGGCAAGTTCCTTAACCCGCTGCCTTACCCCAGTTTCCCGCCGTCAAATGAGGGTTAAAACGGTATTCTGCCCATTCAGCTGGTACGAGGATGAAGTGAGTGAATGTATGGAAACATGTTTGGAACAGCACTGGGCACGTACCAAGACTCCATCTACACCGGATCGCGGTGACTGGTGCCCCCGGGCCTGGCTCTAAGTGCTCAGTGAACGGATCTAGTTCCCCACAAGCTGCCCCGTCCTCTCTCGGGAACAGTGTTCGCCTCTGTAAAGTGCTTTGTCATCCATCATCCCATTTAAGCTAAGGAACCTATGGGGTGGTCGGGGTTCCCTCGCTGTTCACTACGGATCACACGTGCTCTAAGCATGTCCCACATCTCACTCCGTCACAGGCCCAGGCCATCGTTCTCCCCACGTGAAGGCGGGGAGCCTGCACCCTGACCCCGATTCTGGCCCCGGGGGGCAGCTCCCTCTGGCCGGGGCCCCACCGTGGGTGCGGCACCTCGGGGCGCTCAAACTTCCCCGGCTCAGCGCCTGCCACACACCAGGAGCCCAACACCAAGCGGATGAGAAGGGGACCCTCACAGCGCCCCTACGCGCAAGGAATGATCACCCCGTTTCACTGATAAAGTCATGAGACTGAGTGGGGGAGACATTTGGTAAAAAGATCTGAACTTGGGGCCCCAAGTCCGCGAGCATCAGCCTCTGGCCTTGCGGACGTGCCGCGCGAGCCTGAGCAATCCCTGTCCCCGTCCCTTTCCTCGAATGTGGGCACCCCGGCCCCAAGGCCTCGCCAGTGGGAGGTGAACCCCGAAAAACAACAGGAAAAGTGCTTTATGAGATGGGAGGCGACTGTCACGTAAGGCTGTGAGGACAGGGTCTCTCTGGGCGAGTGGGCGGCCTCCGCCGACCCGAGGGAGGGGGTCGGGGGCGGGCCGAGTCGGGGTGGGGGACCCAGGGGCCGGGCAGGCCGGCTCGGGGCGCCGGAGCGGCTCCGTAGAGATTGCCCAGGGCGGGCTGGGGAGACCCCGGCGTCCAGGCCCGCAGCCCCGGCCCGGGACGGATGGGGGGCGCCGGGCAGCGCCCCGAGAGGAGGTTCGGCGAGTCCGGCCCCCGATCCTCCCGCACTCACCCGCGGGCCGCGCTACGACTCCTCGGGACTCGCCTCTCGCCCGGTACCTCTCCCCGGGTCACCCAGCAACATGGCCCCTTCACTTCCGGGACACGACCTTGTGCGCTGAGCTGAGGGGTGGGACTGAGCGAGTACGGAGGCGGCCGGAGGCGGGAGGACTTCCGGTCTCCTCGCCTTTGGGGGCGGGGCCTGGAGCTGCGCGGGCCACGCCCCCAGGATCGGACCCTGCCTGCAGCCCTGAGACCCCGCCTCCTCCGTGACGTCATCTAGGGGCGGGACTGCGGGCCGCGCTCAGGCCCCGCCCCCCGGAGCGTCGCGCGGCCGGGGATGCTAAACTGGAACCGGGAGAAGGGGGCCCCCAGCCGGCTGCCAGCCAGGGGGCAGGCCAGACCGTAGCGCCGTCTGGGCCGGGACCGTGGGGGTAGCCGCGGGAATGCTAACATAATACACCCGATCATAGCTTTCAAAGCCCGTTTTCTCAGGTCGATTTCAAATCTTTTCATTCATTCGCGCTGTTCCAGCTTCCCAGGCCCCTCGGCTCCCGGCAAACTCCTACCCTTCAAGGTCCACCTCAAATGTCCCCCCGCAAGCCTTTCCCAGCCTCTTCCTTGCCCCTCACCCAACACTCTCAGGCACCTCCTTTGGGCCCGCAGAAATGTCTGCACACGGTGAGGGTTCTCAAGCTGGACAACGACCAAACATGTTCATTGGCGCCTGCTATTTGCCAGGCGCCGCTTTTTAATGTACCCACTGGCTTCTCTGCCTCTCACCAGCTTTGAGGGCAGAAGCCTGTCTTCTGGAATCTGCAAACCCCTCCCCCAGTGCCTCCCTGGGTGCCCGGCTCCGAGTGAAGTCAAGGAACGCTGGGCTTTGGAGCCAGGCCCAGCGGCTCCCCATTCCAGCCACCATTTAAGAACAGCTGCCCTCTGGCACATTTCCTAATCTCTCCCAGCCTGGGACTGCTGTGAGGATTAAAATCCCCAGCCAGTTTGGCTCAGTGGGTAGAGCGTCGGCCCTTGCACCAAAGGGTTGTGGGTTCGATTCCCTTGAGTGTCTGGGTTGCAGGTTGACCCCTGGCCCCGGTCGCGGTGCATGCGGAAGGCAGCCAATCCATCAATATTTCTCTCTCTCTCCCCCTCCCTCCCTTCCACTCCCTCTAAAAATCAATGGAAAACATATCCTGGGTGAGGATTAATAACAACAACAAAAAAGATATCTAGCACTTAAGGAGTAGTAGCTCCTCCATTCACTGATGCAAGAAATCATTGTTGAGGGTCTCTAATGTGCAGCCACTGTCACAGACGTTGCAGAGAACAGAGAGATCAAGTCCTGCTCTACTGGTGGCTCAGTCTCCAAATACTTCCAGGATCTGACCACTGCCTTCACCGCGGCCACCGCCCTGGCCTGAGCCCCTATCTGATTTTATAGACGAGAAAACCAAGACCCAGCAAGGTTCGGTACTTCCTCAGGGACACCGAGCTGGGCAGCACAGAAGCTCTCGGTGGAACCCAAGTCTGTCTGACTCCGAAACGTGTTCTTCCCACTCCCCCAGGCTGCCCTACTTTGCTCTTTAAACAAATAATGTTGTGACCCAGATAAATCTAAATGGTGACATTTCCAGCTGGAAGACCAGGTGACCTTTCATGTCCCTCCTGCCCCTGCTGTTCTACAGAACATTATTTTTAGGAGGAAAGGAGAGCAGTCTCTTGGGGGGGAGGGGGGTGCCCTTCAATCAGTTCCCCCAGACTCTCCTTGTTCTTCAGGGTTTTCTCTTTACTTCCAGACTCACAAGGCTCCTCCTGCTTCCAGTGCCTCCACGACAATGTGTGGAGGGGGAGAAGCCAGGGCAGCGAGGCGGGCGGCTGGCACCCGCGTGGATCCGTGGTGACTTTGTACACCGGAGACCCCAGCAAGGGGCATGACCCAGATCCCAGGGCTCTGCTGGGTTTCACATGGCAAGGGGCCTTCTGGGATGTCTCTGAGTGGTCTTGCAGTTTTGCTATGACCCCTGGTCTCCCATCTGGATGATGACGACAGCTTCTTACGGGATCATGGCTGGAGCGTGAGAGGGAAGCACTTATTCAACCAAACAGTCATTCACACAAAGTAGGCATTTAATCGTGGAATAAATTAATTAACATTTTCCAGCGCGCTCGGAGCTCCCGGATCTGTCTCTTGCTTCAACAGTGTTTGGACAGAACAGACCCAGGGACGCCCCTTCTTCCAGCCTCCGGCCACTCTCCTGCGTCTCAGCCACTCACCACCTTCAGGACCACCCCCGGGACCAGCCAACACCGGTTTTGTTTGTTTTTTTTCTACCTTAAACTCCTTATTGCCGGACAACCATGAGCTCCCAAATTCGCCAGAATTATTCCACCGAGGTGGAGGCCGCGGTCAACCGCCTGGCCAACCTGCATCTGCGGGCCTCCTACACCTACCTCTCTCTGGGCTACTATTTCGACCGCGACGATGTGGCTCTGGAGGGCGTGGGCCACTTCTTCCGCAAGCTGGCGGAGAAGAAGCGCGAGGGCGCGGAGCATCTCCTGAAGCTGCAGAACAAGCGCGGCGGCCGCATTCTCTTCCAGGACGTGCAGAAACCTTCCCAGGATGAGTGGGGCAAAACTCAGGACGCCATGGAAGCCGCCCTGGCCTTGGAGAAGAACCTGAACCAGGCCCTTTTGGATCTGCATGCCCTGGGTTCGACCCGTGTCGACCCTCATCTCTGCGACTTCCTGGAGAACCACTTCCTGGATGAGGAGGTGAAACTCATCAAGAAGATGGGCGACCACCTGACTAACATCCGCAGGCTGGCCGGCCCCCAGGCTGGGCTGGGCGAGTATCTCTTCGAGAGGCTCACCCTCAAGCACGACTAGGAGCCGTTGGAGCCCAGAGGCCTTTCTGAGGCCCCCCCCTGCACCCCCTTGGCGTCTCTGGCTTTTACCGGAGCCTCTTCCCGAAACGCCTAGCCATTCCTTTAACCACCCCGGAGCCCTCTCCCATGCATTGGACCAAATGAGACAATAAAGCTTTTTGCAGCAAAAAAAAAAAAAAAAACAAACAAACATTTTCCAGAAAGGTAGAGGGTTTGGGAGAGATGGGCCATTTCCCCGGAGTCAGGCCGGTCAAGTCTAGTCTAATTGGAAAGGGGCTATGGGGTAGTAATGAACATGGGACACGTGACTTAAGCTGTGCTTGCCTTGGTTTCCTCACCTGGCCCGCTGGACGGAAATGGACAAAGCATTTTTGCTGAATGACCCACGAGAACCAACACTGTTGTTCCCAGTGTACTGACCAAGCAGTCACTCGTTCACCATTTCATGAGCATCCAGTGTGAGCCAGGAGCAGGAGCAGAAGCAGGACTGGGACCGGGAGCAGGAGTAAAGAAATAAAACACGCAGTTCCTGTCCTCGGGGAGTGCACGTGGAGGGAGGAGACAGACAAGGACACAGGTTCTAGGAGAGAAGCCTTCGCCGTGGGAAGCGGAAGAGCCTGTGCCCCAGTGCAGAAGCAGGGGTGGGCGCCACCTGGCTGGAGCCCAGGGCAGGGAGCTGCGGCTGGCCAGGTGAGCATCCGGAGGTGGCCAGGTGAGCATCCTGAGGTGGCCAGGGAGGACGCGCTGGCCTGCAGGTGTGCTTCAGGCTGTGGCACCAGCACCATTAGTCATGGTTTGGATCCCAGCTCCACCTCCTGATGGCTGGGTGACCTTCAACAAGGTTCTCAACCTCCCTGAGCCTTGGTCCCTACATGCATAAAAGGGGATTAATACAGTACCTGGCAATCAGACCTCAACATGCACTCCTGCTAACTGAAACGGAGGGAGAGAGAAGCAGGCCAAGGAGACGTGCGCAATGAGAATTGTAATCACGGCTGAGATTTTAGGGAGCCCGGAGGAGGGAACAGGGAGTAGTGTAGACGGAGGACGGGATCCTGGCCCATTGGAGAGCTCAAAGGACTGGAGCCCAGAGAAGGCAGGGAGAGTCCAAGATAAGGCTGTGCGGAAGGCAGGCCCAGCAGCCCACTGCGGGGAATTGGGCCCTGACCCAGCTGCAGTGGGAGGTCTGTGGCATGGATAGACTTGCGTCTTGGAAAGAGCAGCCTGGCCGCTTTTCGGGGGCTAGACCGGCGGGCTGAGCCCTGCAGGAGGTCAGCCTCAGGCCACCGCGGTATCCCTTGCGAGAGCCACCAGTGGACAGCGAGAGTTAGTGCTTCCTGAGCTTTTCCTGTGTGCCGGCACCGGTCCGCCCCAATCCCCTAACTCATCACAGCCCCGAGGACAAGGGCTGAAGAGGAGACGGCGAGTGGGAAGGAGACAGTCATTTTCCTGGGAAGGCAAAAGGCGAGATGAGAGGACAGGTGGCGGAGAGCCTTGTGAGAGGGGCCGTGATGGCGCAGAGGAGACCGAGGGAGAGTGAGAGAGCAGGCCAGGGGGCCCTTCCCCTGTCGGGGAGCAGGGCAGGCCGCCCCAGGCTTCCCTCCAGAAGGCAGAGAGGGCGAGTACCCTGAGGCCTTCGTCTCGCCAGTTTCATTCCCTTCACTTTGCTGAGTGGGGTCCCTTATGAGATGGAGACGCCCTGCAAATGCTTGTTGCCCTGAACTGGAGGGAAATTGCTACTGGATGGCAAGACAGAAAGCTCAGTCCAGCCACCTCCATTTCCCCAGCCCTCCCAGGGGAGGACCCAGACAGAGCGAAGGCCGGCGCTGTTATTACCCGGCTGATGGAGGAGCTGGCGAGCCGGCCAGGGATCTGGAAATCACTCTCAGAAAGCGCCGCCTCCCTCATGATGGTGTTTGCTCTAATCAGATGTCACCGATTCTGCCTTCGCCAGGCTAAAACCCGATCCCCCTGGACAGGAGGGAGGTTGCAAGCGAGTGAACTCTTTGCTGCCCAGGTGTGTCGGGTGGTGCTGCAAAGGGTGGAGGAAATGTAAGCTTGTTTGCTGCATACCCTCCCTTGGCCAGGCAGCAGGAGTGGAGGGCGGGGCCTGGCAGGGCACAGGCTCAGAGCCTAGATCCTAGCATCTCCACCCCACACCCGTGCAACCTCTGTGAGTTTCAGGCCAGGAGAAAGGTGGGTGCCGGGGTCCAGCCCCAGCGGTCCAGGGGTTCCCAAAGGTGTGGACGGCGTTGGCGAAGAATGAAGGACACGGAGACAGAGTTCAGTTGATCAGCATAGCCAGGTTCTCTTTATTGTCCTGTTACAGCTGTATTTTATACTACTGGATTCTATAAGCATGCCTCTATATCATGGTATGTTTTGGGTCCTTCCTTGACCTTCTACAGTTCTTTGTTTTATGTTTATAGTCTCTTATCTAACCTTTGCTAAAAATCTTATCTCTATCTAGCTCTGTTGATTTTTTTAAAAATATATTTTATTGATTTTTTTTTTTTACAGAGAGGAAGGGAGAGGAATAGAGAGTTAGAAACATCCATGAGAGAGAAACATCAACCAGCTGCCTCCTGTACACCCCCCACTGGGGATGTGCCGGCAACCAAGGTACACGCCCTTGACCAGAATCGAACCTGGGACCCTTTAGTCCGCAGGCCGACGCTCTATCCACTGAGCCAAACCGGTTAGGGCAAACTCTGTTGATTTTAACCCTATCCATTCTAGTCCAAAGGTTAGGGCTAGTTTGTTATCTCCATTCCAAGGTCACTACTCTACTGCCCTCCTGTTAAGCTACAAGGAAGAAACTGCAGGAGATTATCCTATTCTGTGCCCAAATAAAGGTTATGTCCTTTTAGCCTTGCTGGTGGTCTTCCTTGGGACTGCCCTGCGTCGGTGGGTTTTCATAGGCTTTGGTACTTTCCCTGATGGGCAGACCCCTGGGGATGTGGGCCTAGCAAGTCCCAAATTTATTGCCAACAGTCTTAGTCTAAGTTCTTCATAAGTAGTACATGGTATTTCTGTAACACTAGGGGGTTTTACTGATTTATTCCCTTCCTTAGTCCCATTAATCCCTAACTCCAAGAATACATCCCCACCTGGGGAAACAACCTTTCTCGGGAAGGTGGCCCTGGTTAGAACACATAGCGCTAAGAAGGGGAGCAAACATATTAAGAACAGTATGTCATATACGCCAGGTCCCTTGGAACATATGCTGTGCGGATGTTTCTTCCCTGCAGCGACTGTGTCAAGCAGCAAGGGTGGACCGGCTTCCGGCCCAGGTGCCCAGCCCAGAGCCATTGCTCAGTGAATGTTACTTGTTTTCCTTTTACATCCTTATCCCCGTTGATCCCCACTACAGTCCGTGAGGGCTGAGTATCAATGTGCCCATTTTACAGAGGAGGCAGCGCCGTTCAGGCAGATTGTAGCCCCCACCTTCTCATCCTCAAGGAGCAAACTGGAGGGCCACATGCTGGAGTGGGCCAAGAGCTTTGTAAGCCCCAGACAACTAGAAAAGACAGCTTTCCCGGTTGGCTCAAATATTCAGATCTTGCAACACTAGGCTCCCCGCCTACGAAGAGGCATAGTCATCACCTGGACAGAGTCTGAGCTCCCCAGCGTGCCCCACCCCCGTCACTCCCTCTTGTCTCACCCGTGGGTGCTCACTCCTGTCCATTGCCTGTTGGGCTCCTGTAGTCTTTGAGCCGGCGTTTCTCTTCTACGTGGGAAGGAAAAGGAGTCAAAGAGAAAGCCCACACGCAACCCCCCCCCCCCGCCGCCCCCCGAGCCATGATGAGTGTGCTGTCTGACATACCTTCCCAGCTGCCATCACACGGCCCTGACCTTTAAAAGAGAGAAAAAAACCCGAAATGGCACAGCTCGTCCTGAGCTTGGACTCAAGTCCAAGGTAAACGTCTCTAAAGTCCAGGAAAGGAACTTCAGCCGAAGCCTGTGTGCAGCCTGGAGCCGGACTCCTGAGGGGGATGGGGATGTGCAGGGCCCCTACCCTCTGCTCGGCGTTCCAGGAGAAGGGGGTGCAGGGTGAAGAGCTGAGAGCCAAGGGTATCCCAGTCACGGCGGAAGTGTCACAGGAGGAAGATGGGGAGGTGGGCTTAGGGTTACTGGGCTTAGGGTCAGGGTGTAACGAATGGCAGCTGTCATAACAGTTAGAGACCTGAGAGTTTATCCAGTTCAACCGCTCTCAGCCGGACCCAGCACACACACACACGCTCCAGCCCAGAGAGAAAAGACTGGAAAGACTGGCCAGATTGTACTTTCTCAACTTTTTATATCTTTGGTATATTCCTCTGGGATTCACTTTTTTGGTATAAAGCGTGAGGGAGGGATTGTAACTGGGCTTTTTCTAAATAGCTGTCAGGTATTTATGCACTAACCCTTTCGCCATGAAAAGCTACGTTTATCCTATACGAAGGGCCGCTCGGATCACACAGTGTGCGTCTGGGGACCCATCTCCAGGCCTCCAGCTCACGGTGCCTCCTTGGAACTGGCTGACCCCTGGTCCGCGTGACCTCCCCCGGGTCACAGCTCTGATGGTGATGGGGCCACTTCCAGTCCCCAGGGCAGAGCTCCACTCCGGTTTGTCCTGAGGACGCACCAGGGCCAGTTACGGGAGGCTGGTCTCTCCCGGCGGCTCCCCTCTGCACCTGCTCCTTCCCCCTTTCCAACCGCCTCCTCCCATGGCCCAGGCCCCTCTTCACACCAGGCCTGCAGGTGGCTTGGCTGCCTCCGAGTCAGGTGTCTACTCCGTGCCAAGGAGACGGCACAGGTAGCACGACAGGGCTGCGGGGTGACAGCTCTGCAGGTAAGGGGAGCCGTGACTATCCTAAAGTCGAAGGGTAGCGATGGAGCAGACCTGGGAGGCAGAGGCGGGGCTGCCCCCCCCCCAAGGGCACCTGTCACGTCATAGACTTTGCGGAGTCAGCCGCCTGATTCTCTGACATTTCTTTGGCGGCGGAAGGCAGTGAGCTGTCTTGTTCTAAGGGCACCAGCACATATGGCAGCCTTCCAACAGGTGGAAGTGAAATGTCGGAGGAAGGGTGCCTGCCCAGTTTGCACAAAGGCCTGCGTGGAGGAGGTGGTTGGAGGGCCTGGAGGAGGGAGAAGGAAGAGCAAGGGGTGACTTCTGCGTTGCCAGGTCGGCGTCCGGACTGCGTGGCCACCCCAGGAAGTAAGACGAGATGTGTTCCCAGAGGACGCGCGGGGCTGGGAGGGCCCTACGTGTGGTTTACATGACGAGCTCTGATGTCTGTACCTGTTCTTCGTCCTCGGAGTCTTAGAACTTGACCCCCGGGTGCCCTCCTGCTGGGCTGCTGGCCAAACAGCCTTCCCTCCGCTGGGACTCTTGGCGATCCACGGGCCACACGCAGGCTGGAACCGGAGGAGCCCTCTCCACACACAGCTCCGCAGCGGGCAGGCCTCCGTCCTCGGGGATGTGGAGGGTGAGTGAACCTGACGGAGGGGGGAGCTGCCCTGGTCGGCCAGGGTGCCGGGGTCTTTGGGGTCAACATCTACTAAAACCACTAACAACACAAGTTAGAGGCCCGGGGCTGGGCCGCCCAGGGACGGTGAACTGTGTGCACATCCTGTCAGCACAGTGCAGCAGGGTCCGGGGAGCACTCCAGGCAGAGTGCTGGGGACATAAAAGTGGGGAACACGCCGTAGACAAGACCGGTGCCCCGGCGGTGCCTGCTGTCAGCGTTCATCCCAAAGCGCCACCACTTCCTGTGAAAGTTCTGGAACCTTCGCTCCCTCGACCTTAAGAGCGAGAAGAGGACGTGCCCCTCTCCTCCGCACCTTCAACACTTTGGCGTGCCCCTGGCGTTGCCTTTGCGTTTTCTGTTGCTTCCTAGGCTGGAGTTTTTGTAATTATACTTTCCCATGATTCTAGCTTTTACACATTTGCCTGTTGCAGCAGCATGAACCCAGGGTGGCCTCCAGCGAGAAGACGGGAAGAGGAAGGAAAACAGGAAAGCGCGGCCGCTGCAGCGACGTGCCTCGCCCTCCCTCTAGGGGGCAGTGCAGCGCCGTCAGAAGGGCGGTGGGGACCCTGGTCCTAAATCCTGCCTGGGAGCTGTGTGCCTTGGAGCAATTCTGCCTTCATCTCCCTAAATCCTAGCCTCCCCACCTCCCATCGCCCAGGCTGGAGAGCAGGGGGACGCCCCCAATACCACCAAATTCCACAGGAGGAAAGCTGACCTCCAATGACCACGATCGTCTCTCCCGCAGGATTAGATGAGGTCCTTGTACAAAGTGCCTGGCATGTCTACAGTAGATGCTCAACAGCTGGGCACTCATCCTCCTGTGGCTCTCAGCCTGGGCGACGTTGCCCCCCAAGGAACAATTATTTAGTAATGTCTGGAGACATGGTTGGTGCCACACTTGGGGGATTGGCTGCTACTGGTGTCCAGTGGGCAGGGGCCCGGGGTGGTTACGGACAGCCCTACACGAAGAATGACCCGGCCACAATGTCAGCAGCGCTGAGGTCGGGAAACCCCGGCTACTCCCAGTCGGCTTTGAGCTCCTGGAGGGCAGAAAATGTCATGCCCATTTCTTCATCTTCCTCAGGGCCTGCTGACCAACAGTCAGTAATTGAGTGTAGGATTGAATTGAAAGACAAACAGTGGCAAAAGGGGTGGCACAGATACGGTGGGTGGGACCAGTGGGTGGCTGGACAAAAGGCCTGATTGTCACAGAGCGGGGTCACGTGCCTAACTGCATGGGCACGGGGGCTTCCAGAGAGATGAACTCGGTTTGCAATAACAAAACTGCTTCCTACGCATCCTAACCGGATCGCTTTAAGTGCTCGCCGTCAAGGGGACCTTTAAGCGCTTTGTAAAATCGAGCACCCCCCTCCGGAGCCTGTGCCCCAGGACGTGGTCACGGTGAACTGGGCCTGAATTGGGCAATTCCCTGTCTCCTAAATCTCAAGGATGTCCCTCCCATCACCAACCCCATGCCAAGGGCTTGGCACCTTGTGAGGGCTCAGGAGGCACCAGCCCCCGCTCTGGCCACCAACACTGTGGTCACTCCTTCCCGTCTCCGGCCTCGGTCTCACCACCTAACGCGGAGGCTGCACAGCCAGCCCACAGGGGACGAAGGCAGAGTTCCCAGTGCCCATTCCCACCATTTGAGACTCTCCTTAGACAACACCCAGGGGCCATCTCCCCAGGACAGTGCCCGTACCCACAGGCCCCAGAGGAAGCCCCCACCCCAGGCTCCGGGCGCCCCCACGCTCCGGTCCCCCGTCAGCTCCACAGGAGAGAGAGGACAGGTCCTGGAGGCTGCCGTCTTCTGCCTGCGGGTGGCTGACAGGTCCAGCCCTGTCCGGCCATCAAGGGGCTGTGTCTAGTGGGAAGAGGCCACAACATCCTTAGGACGACAGGCACAGGGAGGAAACTCTGGAGGTGGACGCATTGGTCTCGATGCCCCAAGCACAGCTGTGGGAGAACTGCTGCCCTCTCGGTAGAGGCACCCCAGTCTTCATCCCGACCCCCCAGAAGTCCCAGGCCCCCTTCTCCGTCCTTCCGTCCAGAGCCTCCCCTTTGTCAGTTTATCTCCGCCAGTGGGAGGGAAGGCTGCCCCCTGGTGCTGGTGGAGGTAACTGCACCCGGTCCTGGGGAGGCCCTCACCCCAGATGCCGCCCTCCCTGCCCCAGCGCACCCCCCGAACCAGCCACAAGTGCACACTCCGCAGGCTTTGTCGGTGTTTTTATTATTAATATTATCTTCAACATCCCTTTAAGGGTGAAATGAAATCCAACCATTTACAGAGAAAATGATTTCAGAATGTACATATTGATTTTCTCTTACAAAAAAAATAATGGTGTCCTTAAATTATACCTTTCCTAGGGCCCTGCTACCTGCTTGGGCAAGTCCCGTCTCCCCAGGCCAATTGTCACCTGTGTCCCCAAAGCTCCCCACACCTGTCCTTGGGAACGGACATGACCTGCGGTGGGCTGGGCCTCCTGGGGTCACAGGGCAGGTGTTTCCAGGGAAGGCTGTCTGGACAGGGCCAGTGCTGCACCAGTATCCCATTCACAGTTCGGTTTCCCTTCACATTGGGGGAGTGGCCCAGGGCTCCCGACCCCCCAAATTCCCAGTGTATGATGTGATTATATGCAAAACTCTTCAACCCCATGCTCCGGCCCCACCCCTCTGACAGCTGCCATCTCCACCCAATGGCCAGGCCTCCACTTGGCAGGGCCTACGGAAAGGCAGGGCTTGGCTGGTCTGAGCTATGTCTTCTCCCCCTGCCCCTGAGCTGGTGAGCAGAGGCCAGCCTGGGAAGGGGCACCCGCAGGAGCAGGAGGGAGCCAGGGCCGTGGGGTGAGGAAGCTGGTGAGGGAGGTTTCTGGGCTGGCCCCCAGGCATGACTCAGGAGCCCTGAGACTGCCTGTCCAGGGGTGAGCCGCGGCTGCTGACTTCCTGAGCCGCCTCTCAGCCCCACTCGGGATCAGAGAGGGGGCTGCTGTAACTCCGAGGGAGGGGGGAGGAAATAGAGCCCCCTCAGCCTTCTTCATTCCTGCCCACCAGAGGCTGCCCCCAGACCACACCCACACCGGGCACTTCCCCAGACAGAGCTGTGGCAAAGGGCGCACCCTCCTCCCTGGCCCATCAGGAGACGCCCAAAGTCCCTGCTGGAGGCCAGAGGGCACTGAGGGGAAAGATGTGGTTGGGGCCAAGAGCAGCTGGAGGTAGTGGGCGCTCAGCTGCACAGCCCTCAGGTCAGGAGGATTCTCATCTCTTGGACTGAAAGACAGACGGACAGACGGACCCTGCATCCCCTTCAGCCTTGGTTTCCAGACTCCCCACGGGCTTTCTGCCTCAGTCATTCTGGGGAGCTGCAGGAGGCATGGCCACAGGCCCCAGATCCCGGGCAGCGCCTGGACCCTGCTCCCACATCCACACACAAGCATCTATGTACAGGGACACACCGACACAGACACAGACACGTACACACAAGCATGCACCCATGCCCATAAACACACACGCACGCCAACATGTACGTTCCACAGGCAGCCTCTGCCTCCCGGCATCCCTGGGGAGCGTCCAATGGGGCCTTGGAGAGGGGGCCTCCCCTCCGCCCCATGACGGCACTCCCACTGCACCCCAGCCCTGCGCTGGCAGTGAGGGGGGCAGGAGCAGGTTGTTCCAGGAGCTCCAAGGTGAGAGGAGGATCTTATGACTCCGACAGTCATTTCTACCCTCTTTCCCTCCCCCTGTGCTCCCTGTCCCCTGTATCCACCCCCCCGCCCCCACCTTCCTGGAAGAAGAGAACCAGGCTGAGGCTGGGCACGTGGAGGCCCAGCTTCCCTTGCAGCTACTGTGGTCATGTGACTAAGTCCTGACCAGCACGCTGCGGTCAGCAGCAGCTTTGCCATCTCTGGCTCACGCCGCTGACAGGAAAGGGTGTGTGTTTCCGTGCTTTCCTCTGCTCCCCCCCACCCCCCGGGCTCGGATGCACGTGATGGTGGAACTGGGGCAACCTCTGTCCAGAGCTGGACGGTGTGTCTGAGGAGGCAGAGCTGCCCTACTCGATCCAGACCATCTCCCTCCAGACAGTGACATTAGACACAAGCTTCTGTCTTGCTTAAACCACTGTATTTCGGGGTCTTTCCATTACAGCAGCTTAGAAGCTACTTTAATGAATACATCTCCTGCCCCCGTGGGGCACACTAAGGGCAGGAGACGGCACAGAACTGGTCGTAATGGCCCTCTGGGGCCCAGGGCAGCCTCGGGGCTCTTTTCTGGCCCCTAGCCAACACCAAGAAGGGGTACAGGGTAACTCCACCTGAGACAGTGGAGAGCTGGGGCTGGGGATTCCGGCAGGAAGGGGTGTGGGGCACCCCTGTCTGACCTACTAGGCTGGCTGATGTCCCCTCCCACCCTGAGTACTGGACTCCTGGCCTTGCGAGGACCAAGTGGGAGCCCATCAGACGGAAAGATGAAAAGTAAGAAGGGACATCAACGCCAGGTTCAGAACTGAAAGGCCTCCCCCGGCTTCGCCAGGCCCCGCCTGTCAGCTCAGGAGCCTCTGGGGCCCTGAGGGGGCGGCTGGAGGTCCCCGGGTCCTGGCCCAGCACTTCGGAGGACTCTGGGCCACCTCTCAGCTGGATGCTGTTTTCCACACCCTCCTTCCCTGGCATCCCCGCTTCCGCCTGGGCCCAAATGCAACTATTTACAGAGCTGGGGACCTCCCGGCACGCCTTTCACACAGCAGCTCCCGCGGGCCACCAGGAGCCCCTGCAGCTCCTTCCCACCCTCCCCGGCCACCCAGTTACCATCCTGCACCCTCCGCGGCACCTCCTGGCACAGCTCGCTTGGAGGGCGGGAGGGTCAGGGTCCCCTCTCACCGTGAGGAGTGACGGTTTTTGAGGTCACAGGTCTGACCCCTGAGCCACCAGGACTTGGACAGGGAAGAGTCTCCCAGCATCCACTTCCGGTCCCCTCTCTCAAGACCCCCGAGGTCAGGAGGCAGGAAGATGACAGGAGGGCAGTCGCACCCCTGCCCTGCCACTGGCCCTAAACACCGCGCCACCTTAGCCTTCCACCGCGTCCGACTTGGCCCTGGCGGGGGGCCTTCCCTCCGAGCCCCTGCTCCACGGCCCCGCTGCGGCCGTGCTCCTGGGCCCCTGGTAGGGGTTGTCCAGCAGGTAGCGGAACTGGTTGTAGTTCTGCAGCAGGTACTTGGGGGCGTACATGTGCTCGCTGGGGTCGGCCGGCGGGTACTCCTGCTGCGTGCCGTCGAACCAGCCCCCCGTGCGGATCAGGCTCCGGATGTAATTGAGGTCCCGCTTGTCCTCGTAGTCGCCCCAGCGCGGGAAGTCCCCGTTCTGGGCAGACACGAGCTTGAAGTAGATGCCCTCGGGGGTGAAGCACCAGGAGCAGTGCCAGCCGGCGAAGTGCAGGGGGCTGCCCAGCGACCACTGCACCAGGATGTGGCCCGTGCGGTTCTCGTACTGCCGGAAGGCGGGCATCGTGTAGTACTGGCGGCGGCGCAGGCGGATGCCGTCCAGCCCGTACACCGAGCGCAGCATGTCCACGGTGCAGCCCGACACCACCTCCAGGGTGCCCGGCTGCTTCCAGAAGAAGCCGTAGAGGGACTTGCGCATGTGGAAGGCGAAGGGCTCGGTCCAGCCGTCGTAGAGCTTGAGGAAGAGCACGCCGTCGCGCGCGGGGATCTCGTCCGCGTCGTCGATGATGAACACGTCGTCGGGCCGCAGGTTGCGCAGCCGCGCCAGGCCGTCCTGCGTGAGGAAGGTGCGCAGGTAGTCGTCGGCGATCCAGCCGTCCTGCCGCCCGCCCGGCGGGAAGTGGTCCAGGAAGACGTAGAGCACCTTGTGCCGGATGTACTCGAACGTGCCGTTGGTCAGCATCTCCCGGAACTTGAGCGGCCGGGGCTCCCCGTAGGCCGTGAAGTTGGACTCGCACACCACGAAGGCGTCCACCACGTCGCCCAGCTCGTGGAAGCGCACATCCAGCAGGTCGAACTCGTGGTTGACGTTGATGGCGTTGATGACGCGCCGCGGCACCTCCCTGGGCACCAGGCGCTCCTTGGTGGGCAGGTTGGAGTACTGCACCACGGTGGGCACCCCGCAGCTGGGCCCGTGCCAGCCCGGCAGGCACACGCACTCCACCCACTTGCGCCGCGTGCCCCGGCCCCCCGTGCGCTCCCGGGCGCTCAGCAGGTGCCGGGCTGGGCCCCGGGCAGATGAGCCATCGCCCGCCTCCGTCTTCTCCTCTGGCCGCCCCGACGGGGGCTTCTCCAGCACCTTGGTGCCCGGTTTGAAGCAGACACCCCCGGCTTTGGTGCGGACGAAATACTCGGTGGTGTCCTCGGGGAGCACGAAGTCCATGCGGTGGAGTTCCTCGGCGGCCTTGCTGGGGGGCAGCGGCTGGAGCAGGGGCGAGTGGGAATAGAGTGGGGTACGCAGCAGGTCGGGGCTCCCCGGCTCCGGGCTGGCCTGGGGCGTGACGGGGGCATTGTTCCAGAAGAAGCTGGACAGGAGGTTAGGGCTGAGGGAGGCCAGTTCTCTGGGGAAGGTGACGTAGGACAGGGTCTTAAAGAAGTGCAGGAAGGAGATGAGGCACAGGCCGGCCATACAGAACATGAGAAAGAGCTTGTAGCGTCTCATCTTCATCCTGCAGGGAAGAGGGAGAGCAGACAGGTCAGGGGTCTGCACTCATTCCTGGGGCAGGGGAACCGGAGGCCCTTCTAGGAGCCGGACACGACCAGGCCTTTGCTGCCACCGTGTTTGTGAGTGTCCTGGCCAGTTGCTGGGGACCCTACATGCAATCACCTCCTGACCCCCCAGGCATCAAGCCTGCTGGTCCACCTTGCTGTACCCAGTACCCCTGGCGTCCGCAGTACCCCAGAAACTGCCCTCCTGGTTCAGGACCTCCCTCTGCTCCCACAGTGCTCCCCCCAGAGACCACCAGGTCACCCACATCCTGCCTCTGCAGCCGCACCTGCCACCCGGCCCACCCCACCCCACCCCAACTGCACTAGCTGCATTGCTCCAGGAACAAAATGCATCCTGGGAAAAGCTCAACCCTGCAGTGCAGTCTCCCCAGGGGGCTTACGAGCCCCAAAGGAGAGGGGAGCAGGCTGCAGACTTGGGGGCCCTGCTTTGCGCCGCCCAGGGCCATGTTCTTGTTTGTTCGTTCGTTCGTTCTTTCTACCTGTCCTACCTTTTCTTGTGGAATAGTGACAAGTCTTTTGAATGCCTTTTCACTGAAAGAATTCACAGGTCTCAAGGGATGACATTTAGTTCTAACATATTTAAAGAATAAAATCAAGTAAAAGTTCCCCTCATTACCCCGTGCCTCCCACCAGACTGATCTCCAGGCATAAATCATCTCAGCTATTAGAGGTGTATCGCTGGCTTTAAGATGCAATTTTTCTGTTCTTGGTTTAATAGTTTTCTTAAATATTGGACACTAAGTCTAATCAAATTTTTTCCCCTCAATCAATAATAAAGAGATTTTCAGATCAGTAGAAATAAAGTGACCATTTCCTTTTAAATCCTACATAATATTCCATGGTTCTTTTGAATGAATCACTCTATTCATGAGTGATTCATGAATATAACCATTCTCTATTCACACAGTCTAATTTATCAATTCGTTATGGCTGTGGAGGGCCTCAGAAAAAATATTTTTTACAATGTAAGTAGCCTTTCTATTTTAGATTATTTGTAGTTTATCAGAAAAGTTGCGAAGATAGTACAGAGAGTCCCCTTACATTCCTTCTGTCTCCCCAGGGCTGGCATCTTACATCACCACACACACTTGTCACAACGCGGAGACGGAAACGGCACGTTGCTGTGAACGAAACTCCACACTCGATTTGCGGTACATCTCCTGAATGAGCCTGTGCAGCAGCGAGCACTGACGAAACAATCCGGCTCATTTCTTTTTAAAATGTTTTTAAAGAAAACATTTGATTTTTAGAGAAAGAGGAAGGGTGAGGGATAGAGAGAAACATCGATGAGAGAGACCTCAGTGATTGGCTGCCTCCTGCACACCGGCTGGGCCAGTCTGGCTCCTTCTGTCCTTGAGCCCAGGGCGGTAGGTTATACCCATTTCACTGAGTGGGACCAGCGACCTGCTTGGGGTGACCCACCAAGTCACAGGAGGGGCTGGGAAAGAAACCTGGCCTTTGGCATCCGGTGTCTTCGTTTCTCCTTCCATAGATCCCGGTGATAGGCACAGTCCTTACACCTAGAACGTTCTTTCTGCCGTGACGCGGTTGGTTGGCGTGTCGCCTCATACACTGGAAGGCTGCAGGTTCGGTTCTCAGTCGGGGCACATGTCTAGGTTGCCGGTTTGATCCCAGGTAGGGGCACGTGCAGGAGGCAACCAATCCATGTTTCTACCTCACATAGATGTTCCTCCCTCTCTCTCTCTCCCTCTCTCTCTAGAATCAATGGACATGTCCTTGGGTGAGGATAAACATTTTTTTTTTAAAGTTCCTTCCTGTGGCTACTTCTTCTCTGGTTCTGAGTCATTTCAGTGTCCTCCTGTCATACCCTCCCTTTCACTTCCTAGCTCGGAGGACAGCAGGGAACAGTGGAAAAATATGCACTTAGCTTTAGACTACTGTGATCTCATGCAAGGCTCTTAGCATTCTGAGCCTCAGTTTCTACATCTGTGAAATGGATAGAGCTCTGGGTATGCTTGGGTGCTCAGGAAACGTTCGTTCCCCTCCCCCCGACTGATAAGAGCAAGTGTATTTAGCAAGTTCAAGGGGTAACAGAAGGGAGCCAGCTGGGCTGTGTGGGCTCAGGAAACAAGTGACAGAAGCAAGGGACGGGCCCTGGGAGCTTGGGAGAGGGAAAGGCAGAGGCAACTCTGGGGGAAGGAGAGGGGGACGGACAGGGCACGTGAGCTCCCGAGAGGAAGAGTGCACCAAACTTCCGTTCCTTCCGTTTTCAAATTTTTTTTTTTGATTTTAGAGAGAGAGGAAGGGAGAGGGAAAGAGAAACAGTGATGTGAGAGAGAAACATCAGTTGCCTTGTGTACGCATCACGACCGGGGATCGAACCCGAAACCCGGGCATGTGTCCCGACCGGGAATGGGACCGGTGACCTTTCCGTGCACGGGGCAACGCTCAACCCACTGAGCCACACCAGCCAGGCAAACGTTCGTCCTTTCAGGCTGGAAGGCTCCAAGGCTCTGAGCTACATGGTCACAAGGCACAGGGTCATGAATGTTTGATCTCGAACAAATTTTAAGGACCATCTCCTCCAATCCTTTCATTTTATAAAGGAGGGAAGCGAGGGGCTTCGGGGACCTGCTCAAAGCTACAAAGCTGGGCGTGAGCCTGGGCGGCCCCGAGTCCTGTGCTGCCCCCGGCGGCTCCTAGCAGGCCGTCAGGAACAGTCGAGTCGCCAACCCCGGGCGAGCAGTACCTGTGCCGTCAGCTCCCGGAGGCCCCATCGTGTTCCGTTTAAAGGCCGCCCTTCCCGGAGCCTGTCCACAGCGGCCAGCACCGCGGACTGCAGGCAGCAGGACCCCTGGGGGCGGTGAGGCGCCACCGCTGAGCGTCAGCTGTCCCGGGGCAGAGGAGGCTGGTCGCCCCTGGCCTTCAGGAAGCCGGAGGGGCCGCTCCTCGGCAGCATTTTGAAGTGGGTCTCCGGGCTCCACAATGGGTTCCAGCCCTGCTCGGGGGAGTGCAAGCAGGCAGGCCAGCCAGCAGAATGAGTGCGGAGGCAGGGGCGAGGCCCAATAAAGGCAGGCGGGGGCTGTTGCCATGGCAGGGCCCGGGTCAGAGGCAACTGCAAACTGAGGTCAGCACAGCAGAAGCCTCCAGAGTGGCCCACCTCAGGGGCTCAGGACCCGGCAAGGGAGCCCCGATGGCTCGGACGGACTGGCCCCCGACGTGGGACCTGCCTCTGTAGGGCACACCCCAACCCCTGCCCTGGCTGCAGTGAACTGGGCTGGAGCTGTGGAGGGCAGCGCAGGGCGGGGCCAGGACTAAATCCCCTGGCAACAGCGAACAAAGGCCTTGGCAGGGAAGACACTCGGGGAGGCAAATGACCACCCTGCTTTTCCCAAAGGGGGCACTTGGACCAGAGGTCACAGTGACCCGACTCCCCCGGCCAGGCTGGCCTTTAGGACCTGGTGACCCCTGGCCAGCGGTGCCTTCGAGGACAGACGCCAATGCCTGGGGTCTCCCCCCGCTGGCTCCCTGGGGCCTTCGGAGGGAGGCCACTTGGGCTGCCAGAAGCTCAGACGTGCCCAGTGGTCGGCTCAGAGGAAGTCAGTGCCTCATGAGCTGCATTTTCTGGGACACCTTCACTCACGGCTGCCTGTACTTTTTAAAAATATGTTTTTATTGATTTGAGAGAGGAAGGGAGAGGGAGTGGGAGAGAGAGGAGCATCAATGTGAGAGAGAAACCTCTGTTGGTTGCCTCCTGTACATGCCCCAACCAGGGACTGAGCCCGCAGCCTGGGCATGTGCCCTGACCAGGGATCGAACCAGAACCTTGTGGTGCACAGGACGATGCTCAACCAACCGAGCCACACCGGTCAGGGCCGTATTTTTTAAACTCTTATTCTTCCTGGCCTGATTGCTTTTTATCTTATCTTCATGTGTTTTAATAAGTGTTTCAGATAAGTTTTTTAAAATTCTCACCCGAGGATATTTTTTTCCATTGATTTTTAGAGAAAATGGAAGGAAGGGGGGAGAAGGGAAGAGAGAGAGAGAAACATTGATGTGAGAGAGACACAATGATTGGTTGCCTTCCGCATGCACCCTACTGAGGGCGGGGAACAAACCCAAAACCCAGGTATGTGCCCTTGACCAGGAGTTGAACTCAAGACCCTTTGGTGTGCAGGCTGATGCTCTAACCACTTACCAACACTGGCCACGGCTTCGATACATTTCTTGACTGAGAGGCAGATAAGTAGGAAATGAATAAACAAATAAGCATTGGGAACTAGGGTCTCACCAAGTCTCAACCACGCTGGAAGGTCATTGTAAGGGCTTTGTTTCCACAGATGGGGAAACTGAGGCTCAGAAAGCCGGTGAGCCCTGACCGGTTTGGCTCAGTGGATAGAGCGTCGGCCTGCGGACCAAAGGGTCCCGGGTTCGATTCCAGTCAAGGGCATGTTCCTTGGTTACGGGCACATCCCCAGTGGGGGGTGTGCAGGAGGCAGCTGATTGATGTTCCTCTCTCATCGATGTTTCTAACTCTCCCTCTCCCTTCCTCACTGTAAAAAATCAATAAAATATATTTTAAAAAAAGAAAAAAGAAAGCTGATGAGACTTTCCCCAATGACACTAAGTAGATGCTCAAGACTTGCACATAAGTCACGTTCCCAAGCCAGTGCCTGTGTCCCTCCTTACAGCCGAGACGGTGCCCCTCCCCAGCGCAGGTGGCCATGGAGCCAGCCTGGGCCTGGCCAGCAGCTTCACGGAGAAACATCAGGCGGAACCGTAGAGCTAACCGTCACTGGCACAGCCCAGCTGCTGTCCTGAGCACGTTCTACACACAACCTCACTGAATCCTCCCAGCACGACGCAGGTACCGCTGTCATCCCATTTCACAGATGAGGAGACTGAGGCTGGAGAGATGCTCTAACTTGCTCAGTGTCACACAATCCCTAAGGGTCAGACTCGATTCTGTGGGGTTAACAGTGGGATTTAATCCAGTGGGAAAGCTGTCCTGAGCCCCTTCCATCTGCCAACTTCAACCCAAGTGGGCGACGGGGTCCTACGAAGTGTCCACTGGTGACGAAGGAAGACAACCCAGTGTCATCTCCCCTGATGTCTGTCTCCCGGCGGCAGGATAGACCCTCGCCTCCTCAAAAGCACCCCGCCGCTTCTATGCGCCCATTCTGGAACCAGGCTGCCCGGCCCCAATCCCGGCTCTGCCGCTTCCTGTGTGGCCTCGGGTGGGCTGAAAACTTCCCTGTGCCTCCCTTTCTCAACTATACAAGGGCTCGGTAATCATCACGTAAAGTGCCGCGCACACCCCGAGGGTCAATGAGCTTTAGCTCCTCTGGCTGCTGCCCAGCCTGGCAGAGAGCAGAGAGCCTGGGCAGGGGAGGAGCAGCCGGGCAAAGGTCCGTAGAGGGACCCCCACATAATCCGTGAGTTTCCCCCAGCCCCAGGGGCTGGGTCTCCTATCTGAGGGGGTGGAGGGGCTGAAGGTGGTGGGGATGGGCCAGGTGCTTCCTGGTGGCCAGATAATCATGGAGGAGGGAGGCTGATGCTGACCCTGACCCAGGATGGCAGCAGGACCAGCCCACCCTGGGCCGCCGCCTCCTGTGCCGACTCGCAGCCTCACAGCCCGCCGTGGCTGTGCCCACCCGGGGGCAGCTGGGTCTGGGCGGATTTTCTTCCTTCCCTCCTCTTCCCACTGCTCCCGTTGGCTCCGCTTGGAAGACTGATGGAGTGAGGGGGGAGCAGATGAGCCTAAACCCCACGGCACAGTATGATGCAGGGTGGGGCTCAGGCTGAGTCCAGTGGGGGCCCTGGTGAGAGGAGACAGGTGCTCCCTGGAGGCTGAGGCTGTGACGGGTCGAGCTGGCCAGGCGGGCAGCAGCCTCCAGTGCAGACAACCCTGACAGCTGCCACGGGGGTGCTATCCATGGTCCTGAGCTCGCCTGCGCTGACCAGGGTCCTAGCTCAGTCCTGGGGGTGCCCTGAGGCGGCCTCCTTTGTGGTTCAGCAGCTCATGGCCATGTCCCCTGTGGGCCAACTCCTGGCCCCTTCCTCACCTGCCTGGGGAACCTGAGGCCTGGTGTCCTCATCTCTGGGACTGCCTTGGGCACTCAACTCCTCCAGCTGGGAGAGGGGGCCCTGTGGCCTGTCCTGCAGGGACAGGTCCAAGCCCTGGTAGGTGCTCAGGGCACTGTCAATAGGGGAACATCTCAGAGACCAGCCCACCCCCTCGGTCTCCACTCCTGGGCAGGAACGTGCCCATCGAAACCCCCCACCCTGGGGCACTGCGGATGGGCCCTCACCGCCGCTCCTAGAGCTCATCTGCTTGAGGGCATCTTGACTTTGAGCTGAAGCCCACTCCCTGTGCTCACCTGCCACCCCACCTGTCCTGCCCACGTGACCTGAGGGAGGCAGGAGGTGCCTCGCTGCAGCCAACTCTGCCGCCCAGCAGCGCCCAAGACAGAGTAGGCCCGTGGTTAGTGTCGGATCCGAACACTGTCTCTGACCTTGCAAGTCACTCCACCTCTCTATGCTCAGTTCCCCTCTGAATAAAATGGGGGTATAGCACTCCCCGTCTCAGGGTTACTGTGAGGATCAAATTGGTTAATCCAGGCCACGGACTAGTAACGGGGCCTGTGCACACAGTAGGTGCTCAGTAAATCTTGGCTTCCAGTGTTCCTCAAAGTCAGGAGGATTTGGTGTGAGTCCCAGTGCTGTAACTTACGAGCTGTGTGTCCTCAAGCAAGTTACTTCGCCTCTCTGAGCCTGTCTTCAAATGAAGATATCATCCTCTCCCCACAGTCCTGTGGGTGATCTGGATGAGCCTAGGTGTCAAAACACCTGCATGGAGCTTGGCACTTGGTAGATGCTCTAGAATGCCTGTTTCTTTCCTTCCATTTGGGTTTCCTGCCAGATGAGCAAAAGGAGACGACCCGACTGAACACGCCAGGCCTGGTTCCTGGCAGCTCTGTGAAAGGACTAGGCAAGTTGTAGGGCTCCTCACCACCAACTGGCACCCACCACCTTCCCGGGCATTTCTCAGTGACTCATCCAAACCTGAGGCCAGAACCTGGGGTGTCTGGAGCCCCACGGAGGGGTCAGACTCCTCTCCCAGGGTCTGAAGGGCCCTCAAGTAAGAATATTGTCCAGCCTTTGCCCAGGCCAGTGTCCCTGCCAAGTGCCCCCTGGCTTCTGTCTGTCCAATCCTGAGAGGCGCTCCTTCCGAGCCCTTGGGCTGCCAGAGTCCTCCTGGCGCCTGAACCTGCCTCCCGGGGCTCCTGCTATTGCTTCCGGGTCCTTCCTTAGGATCAAGCGGGGAAGTCGGCGGCTCCGGATCAGAAGGCAGCGTCGTGACTTCTATTTTCCCTTCGTCTCAGGGACTGAGGGTCCTTCCAACACGAGGGTCCATGGCTCCACACGGAGAGGAGCAGAGGGGGTGGCTCAGAACAGGACAGATTCCGGGGTTCTGGGCAGATGCACGAACCGGTGCTGTTTATTTCCTCACCTCTCATCATCCTATTCATTCCTTCGGCCCGCCTCCATCAGGCAGGGCTCCTAAGTCAAACCTACACGCAGGGGTTGCTCTCCAGCCAGCACATTACCCAGGCCACCGGTGGGCATTTCCTGAGGCCACCGGTGGGCATTTCCTGAGGCCACCGGTGGGCATTTCCTGAGGCCACAGGTGGGCATTTCCTGAGGCCACCAGTGGGCATTTACTGAGGCCACCGGTGGGCATTTCCTGAGGCCACTGGTGGGCATTCACTGAGGCCTCGCTGTGTGCTGGGCATTGCAGCTATGAGGGCTGGAGAGAAGTTAGAAGCCGGTTCAGGGACCAATCCTGGAGGAACGTCCGTATGTCTCCATTTTGTAGATGAGAAAACACAGGCTTGCGGAGGTTAAGGTACTTGCTTAGCCACACAGGACTAGTGGGAATGAAACAGATGGAAACGGAGACAGTGTGACTGCAGGTGTTGGGGTCCTGCCCTAGGACAAACACGAATGGCCTGGCTGAGGGAGGGTCTGCTATACGAGGACCCCCGGGCCCCAGGAATTCTGCTTCCCCAGGCATTCCCGAGTGAGGGAGTGGCCTCATGGGACCAGCCCTGGCCAGGAGCTCCATCTGTTCCAGGTGACCAGAGTCCTGGCAAACCCTGTTCACCACAAGGCAGCGGCTGTCCCAGCTGCAGAGGGGAAAGGAAAGCGAGGCCCAGAGGGAGAGGCAGAGCTGCACCGGGAACCAGTTCTCGGACCAGCCAGGCAGTACTGGAGGAAGACAGGGCACCCATGCCACCAGCATTCCAGCGTGCCTGGGCACAAGGGTCTGGGCTGGCGGAATGCTCAGGCCAGCGCCCAAGCCCAGAAGCCCTCTCCAGGGTGAACCACCTCTCGCCCTGCTCTACAACCAGCCCCTGCCCCTGCCCCTCTCCTTCCTCCAAATCTCTCCACCCAACCGCAGCTCCCGCCAGCTGCCACAGAGGGCGAGCCCGTGCCTGGGAAGGTTGATTCCCAAGGCTGGGACCTGCCCTTGCTCCTTGGGGCCTCTTCCCCTTTCCCCACTGGTCACGGGCTCACCCAGGACACCAGCTTCTGGTCCCCAGAGGCCAGTGGGCAGTGGACATACAGAACAGTTCCACTACCCCAAAACGTCCTATGGACAGGACTGTAGGCTCAACAGATTACTCATCCTCAGGTTCCAGCCAACAGGACGGCTGTGCTCAGCACTGGGGCTCTCAGCTGTTGTGAGCTGGCTTCCCGATCTGCCCCCACCTCGCCTTGTTCATGTTAATGTGACGGGCACCACCACTGCATGCTTAAATATGTGCCAGCTGTTGGCTGGGCTTCATACAGACTTGACCCTCACAACCATCCTTGGAGGTAGGAATTATTATCCATACTTTACAGACGAGGAAACCGAGGCTCAGAGGGTAAAGCAACTTGCAGAGCGTTTCTCTGACCACCTGTAGAAACCACTGCTCTCCAGGGCTGGAGGCCCACACAGCTTCCACTTAGCGGGGCTGGGGCAGGATGCAGGTGAGGCTGGCCTGTCGCCGGCCACTGAGGCTCTGAGCAGGGCAACAGCATCAGGCTGGGCGTGAGGATGACGAATCTGTTAGTTTGCACAGCTATCTGATGACATGCGCTCTGATGGTGGAAACCTCCAGGCCTGTGGTGGCCAACCCACCACCACCGGCCACATGTGGCTACTGAGCACTTGAATGGACTGGTGTGCCCTAGCCGGGGAGCTCAGTTGGTTAGAACCGTGGTCGGCAAACTGCGGCTTGCGAGCCACATGCGGCTCTTTGGCCCCGTGAGTGTGGCTCTTCCTAAGCCTTAGGAGTACCCTAATTAAGTTAATAACAATGTACCTACCTATATAGTTTAAGTTTAAAAAATTTGGCTCTCAAAAGAAATTTCAATCGTACTGTTGATATTTGGCTCTGTTGACTAATGAGTTTACCGACCACTGGTAGAACATCAACCCAATACACTAAGGTTGCGGATTTGATCCTCGATCAGGACACATACAAGAATCAACCAATGAATGCATATCTAAGTGGAACAACAAATCAACGTTTCTCACTGTCCCTTCCTCTCTCTCTCAAATAAAAAAAAGTAATAAATAAATTGACTGGGGAAACTGAAGCAAAGGACCTGAATAAATACTTCTCCAGAATAGACATTTCTCTGGAAAGGACATACAGATGGCCGATGGACATAAAAAATGCTCCTCACTAATCAGAGAGATGCAAATGAAAACAACAATGAGGCATCACCTCACTGAATGGCTACCATCAACAAATCAAACAATGCCAAACCGGTTTGGCTCAGTGGATAGAGCATTGGCCTGCGGACTGAAAGGTCCCAGGTTCGATTCCGGTCAAGGGCATGTACCTTGGTTGCAGGCACATCCCCAGTGGGGGGTGTGCAGGAGGCAGCTGGTCGATGTTTCTCTCTCATCGATATTTCTAACTCTCTGTCCCTCTCCCTTCCTCTCTGTAAAGAATCAATAAAATATATATTTAAAAACAAACAAACAAAAAAAAAAACAAATCAAACAACAGTGCTGGCAAGGATGTGGAGAAAAGGGAACCCTCGTGCACTGCTGGTGGAAATGCAGACTGGTGCAGCCACTGTGGAGAACAGTATGAGTTTCCTCAAAAAATAAAAAAAAATGGAACTGCTGTTTGACCCAGCGATTCCACTTCTGGGCATATAGTCTAAGAATCCCAAAACACCAATCAGGAAGAGTACACGCACCCCTATGTTCACAGCAGCACAATTTACAGCAGCTAAGATCTGGAAACAGCCCAAGTGCCCAACAGCAGATGAGTGGATTAAAAGGCTGTGGGTCATTTACACATGGAATACTACGCTGCTGTAAAAAGAGGGACTTCTTATCCTTTGAGACAGCATGGAGGGGCCTGGAGAGTATTATTCTAAGCAGAATAAGCCAGAGAAAGAAAGACAAGTATCACATGATCTCACTTATATGTGGAATCTAATGAACAAAATACACTGACAAGCAAAATTGAAGCAGGGGCATGGATGCATGAAAGATTAACATCTGAGAGGGGAGGGGAGGAAGGGAGAGGTTAACCAAACATATATGCATAACCCATGGACATGGACAATAGTGTGGGAGAGGCCTGGGGTGAGCAGGGGCTGGGTGGAGGAGGACAAGGGGGACAGGGAAATGGGGGACATCTGTAATGTTGTCAACAATAAAGAAACGTATAATTTAAATAAAATGTTAGTTTTAATAGGCACATGCAGCTAGTGGCTACCCAACTGGACAGAGTAGGTTTAGAAAGAACTGGGGAGAAGGGAGGCAGGGCAGTGGGGAGGCAGCACGTGGAGGCGGCAGTGGGAGAGGCTGAGAGGAGGGCCCTGGAGCCCAGCTGCGGTGCTGGGGGCAGGAGGCAGCCAGGGCACAGCAGCCCCGGACATGGCAGGGGTGGGGACAGGGAGCTGATGCTGAGATGCTCAGTAGATACTAGAATCAGCCGTGGGTAAACTATGGCCCTCGAGGCCCGTTTGAAATGAATAAAACTAAAAAAAAAAAAAAAAAGACCATACCCTTTTATGTAATGATGTTTACTTTGAATTTATATTAGTTCACACAAACACTCCATCCATGCTTTTGTTCCGGCCCTCCGGTCCAGTTTAAGAACCCATTGTGGCCCTCGAGTCAAAAAGTTTGCCCACCCCTGTACTAGATGCTGGAGGGAGGGGGCGGGAGGAGGGACACAGCCCTGGGGGCCCCTGATGTCGCAGACCAGCAGAGTGAGAACTGATAGGGCTCTGTGCGTGGGTGGGTGGGTGGAGAGGGAGATCAGCTCTGGGCTTGGCACTGGGGTGCAGCAGGGAGTGCAGCAAGATGGGTGGGTGGGTCCCATGCAGCTCAGCCAGTGGAGGGACAGAGGATGCTGGGTGTCAGGAAGGGCCTCCAAGGAGAGGACATTTCAGCCAAGACCCAAGGTCCAGCAGGAGCAACTGCGGCGAGTGGAGAGCAGGCCAAGGGCACAGAGGCCTGTGTGTTGAGAACCCCAGTGCCGTGCAGCAAAGTCGGGGGGTCCTGAGTCTGGTGAGGGGCACATAGGGTGGCAAGGGATACTCCCCACGCCTCAGGGGCTGCTTGGGCACAAGCCTGACCACCCCATCTCAGTAGCCACCCTCTTGGGTCTGTAATCCCACTGCAGGCAAACCCTCTAGCTGGGCAGGCTGGGGAGCCGTGGGCCCGGAACATTCCTCCCAGGAGACGGTGCCTCTGCCAGCATCCCTTCTCGGCAGCTGCACTTACTCGTGCTCCCGGGCCAGACGCGGTGTGCACCCGCCTGACTGCATTATCCTCACAGCGGCGCGCAGTGAGGGCGCGGGCTGAGGCCCAGCTGCCAGCAGCAGGACTCACACCCACACACCACCGCTGCGGGTCCTCACTCAGGACTTCAGGCTGCTGCCTCAAGCCTTGCCCGGTCCCCTCAGGAGCCAGTGGAGAGCCCACGGGGAGACCCCGCACCCCTCTGCGCAGGCTCCCCTCTTCACAGGGCTGTGCTGCAGTGACTTACAACCAGGCCTCACTACGCCCAGGTTCCCTCCCATCCCCCACGGATTCCAAACGGAAACATATCACCCATCACCCTGTGCTGCTGCATCTCCAGTAACTGAAGGGATCAGGTGCTCTAGAAAGTGGGGGACCCCTGAGGTGAGGCCTGGACTTCAGGAGGCTCCTGCTCCGCACTGCAGACCCCACCGCGGGCTACCCCCGCCCACACCTTCAATCCACCTCCCGCTCTGTGAGTTCCCCCAGCCCTGCTGGCTGGGAACAGGAGGCAGGGACAGTCCCACCCTGGCTGCAGCCACCACCCCCGCCCCGGGCTGCCCCCCCAACCCCCGCCTGGGCTGCACACCACCCCCAGCCCACCCCGCCCAGGGCTGTCCCACCCACACCTTCAATCCACCTCCTGCTCTGTGAGTTCCCCCAGCCCTGCTGGCTGGGAACAGGAGGCAGGGACAGTCCCACCCTGGCTGCAGCCACCACCCTGGCGGTTTCTGTGGCTTCCTGCTTGCCTGGCCTGACCTCCAGCCACTGGGGCCTGGCTGCATGGGCTGGGACACCCAACATCACACCTCCAAGAAGGGAGGAGGCATGTCTGAGCCTACCCTGAGCCGCCCTCTGCAGGCGCTCTAAGGGCTCTAGCTCCCTTCTCTAACTGTGCCCGCACACCAGAGTCACTGAGAGTCCATGACCAGCCTGGCCCGCTCCTGGCTTGCCCTGGAAGTGGCAGTGGGGTATTGGTCCCCCGGCCTGGGGCTTCCTGCTCCCTACACTTCACCCTTCTTTGCCCCACCTGGATTCTCCCTGGACCCCTTCCCTCCCCTGACCTGGTTGGTACCTGCCTCAAGCCCCAGGTCCGGGTCACAGGTGAGGCCATGTCCTATCCCAGCTGCTTTGCTGAGCTCCACCTTGTGCCTGGCCTTTATGGCTCTTTGGCAGCTGTCTCTTCCCTGGAGGCTGCCCCTGCCCCCCAAGCGCAGCGCAGGCAGCAACGAGGTGGCTACTGGCTACTGGCTACGTGAGGACCGGACCTCGGCCTGGCCCGGCGCCAGCTCCCTCTCCCTGCCTAGTCACCTAACCTCTCCGGGCTTCTGTCCGTACAAAAGGGTAAGCAAGCGGCAGCGAGAGGCATGGTGCCAGGGCGGCTGCTCAGGGGGAGGGAACGCTTGAGGTTTCCGTCCACAGGTGAGAGCCCGCCGGTGCCCACCTCCCTCTCTGGGCAGAAGGTCACCCTGAACTGTGCTCTCACTCAAGGGGGCTCCTGGACATTTTCAGGACACAGACGGAAACAGGCGCGAGGAACACCAAGAGCTTGACACAAACTCCAGCAGTGGGGCCTGGATCCTGACCGCCCTCCTGCACGGGGGCTGAGCTCAGCAGCCTGTGGGGCGGGGGCTCCCAGGGAGTGGGAGCAGAGACTGGGCTGTGTGTGGCTGATCCTGGAAACTGGGGGGCCCAGGAGACCCTCAAACAGCTCCTGCACTGCCTGGCACGATGCTCCAGCCCACTTCAGCAAGCCATTCATTCCCGGGTGGGAACTGCCCTCCCCAGGCTCCTCTAGGGGGTGAAGACATTACCTGGCTCAGAAGGGGTGGGGCGGTGGAGCTGCGAGCTTGCATGCTGCTGGCGGGGTGTGGGGGTGCATTTAGGGCCTTTAAATGCGCTGTCCCCTAGGTCAGGGTCTCCTTCTTCCTCCTTCACACCCAGCTCAGCCCTTGCCTCCCCTGGCGGGGGCTGCCCTCCACCCCAGCTGCTCAGGAGCCCCCACCAGCCTGGAGAGAAGCTTCCCATCGGCCCCTCTTGCCCTGAAGGCCGTGAGTGCCCCAGTCCTGCCCCTGAGCTGGCCGTGCGGTGAATGCCAGAGGTGAACGTGCAGCGAACACTGTCCTCTGTGCCTCAGTGTCTCCATCTGTCAGATGGGACAACGGTCACCAAGTAGGGGAGCGGAGGCCCGAGGACAGCTGAGAATGCCAGGCGCGGGGGCGCTCCCCAACGGCTCAGGGGCCTGGCCATCTCTGTAGGGAGAGCCTGGCTGGGACCGACTGTTGGGAGGGCAGGGGCAGGTGGAATGCCGGGAGGAAGGAGAAAGGAGGAAGAGAGAGATCAGAGTCCAGCCGAGGTGGGGGTCAAGCCAAGGGGTAAAGACATAAACCTGGAGGAGCAGCACACGCCTATAATACATAATAATTAACTGAGCAAAGAATAAAACATTAACAGACCTGCTGATTAGAGAAAGGAGGACCCAGTCCTTGGATAAATGTTGGCCAAGCCGTGCCCCATGCAGGCTCCTCACACCCTTACAGAACCCAGAGGCCCGATACCTCCCAAACCCTGGGCCTCCAGGCCCAGCAGCTCACCCCGCCCTGTCCAGGGAAGAGAAGGCAGCAAGCAGACAAGCCCAGGGGGCCGGGGGCCGAGACCAGCTCTATCCGGCCTCAGTTTCCACGTCTGTGGGATGGAGATCAGGATGCCCACGCCTCCCAGGCTCACTAGAAGGAAAAGCGAGGCCAGTGAGGCCCGAGCTGGGTGCTTCCTGTCCGGACAGGAGCGGAAACTCATTTCTGGGCCCAGGCTGTGCAAGATGCCCCCAGGCCCAACCTCTCAGGAGGCGAAGGGGGCGGGGCACCGTGTTGGGACCACAGCTCCCTGGAATATGGAGTCACGGGGAGCTGGATTCAAATCCTGCCTGCCCCTCCTCAGCCGTGTGATCAGGTCACTTGATATCCCCGGGCCCCAGAGTTCCCAGCTGCAGCGTGGGACCGACCAGCCCCTCCTGTGAAATGAGGTCACGTCCAAAGAGTCTTGACACAGACCAGGCCTCCGAGCTGAGACTCATGCGCCCCCTCCACGCCTCACCCTGTTTGGGGCACTCACGGGAAGGTCTGTCGTCACCTCCCTCGAAAACGGTCCCAACGACTCACCCCGATCCTCCTCCTCACTGGCCTCCCTCCTGCCTCCTCCTTTTTTAAAATTCCATCTTGAAATTCTTAAGTTTTGAACAAGAGGCCCTGCATTGTCATTGGCCCCTGGGCCCCACAAAGTCTGTCACCGCCAAGTTCTCATCAGGCCATGTCTCCCCTGTGCGACACCCCCTCGGACCCCCGTTTTCCTCTGGCCCCGCACACTCAGAGTGAAATTCAGACTTCTCTCTGGGTCCACAGGCCCTGCCAAGCTGGCCCCTGCCTCTCTGCTGACCTCACCTCCCGCCCACTCTGCTCCAGCCACAGTCCCTGCCTTTCTGTCCCTCCCACACCCCAGGTCCTCCTGTCTCAGGGTCCTCGCACTGGCTGTTCCCTCCACCTAGAATGCCCTTCCCTCAGATCTCCCCATGTCAGCCACCTCCTCAGAGAGGCCTTCCTGACCAGCCAGCTGCTGCGACTGTCCCCTCCCAGGCCATCTGCTCCACAGCACCCCTCGCTGTGGAAGCTGTCTGTCTCCCCCACCCACACCCTGCTGGCTCGGAATGTCAACAACTGGAGAGCAGGGTCACTGTGGGCCTTGGTTACTGGTCACCGCTGCCCACACCCCCCGACAACGCCTGTCCTGGGCACAGCGCTCCATCAACAGCTGCCGGGTGACAGCGGAGCTGGTGACAGATTCTGAGTGACAAATATCGTCTGGTCTGGGGTGGGGGGGGGCAGCAGGCCTGGCCAGTGCGTGCCCACGCCTAGCAGGGGTCTCCTAGTCCCATTGAGATCAGCTCCATCCGCCCCCGGCAGCCCCGGCAGTGCCAGCCCCTCCCTCCAGGCTGCCTGTCCTGCAGGGACAATATACAAAGGGCCACTTCAGTGCGGAAGTCTCCAACCCAGAAGGCCTGAGGCGGGGGAGGGAGGGGAGGGCACACCCCACCCCTCCTCTGTCCTCAGGGGGCCTTCCCCAGCACAGAGCCACAGAACCCAACTAAGGCTGGAAAGCTGGGTTCCAGGCATTGCATCCTGGGGCCTCGGCGTGGGGGGCGCCCCCATGCAAAGTGGAGGCCAAAGCTGGTTGACGTGGAGCTCCCCTGGGCACTTCCCCTTGTGTGTGGGGCGGCAGGTGGTGGAAACACCTGTGGACTGAGTGTCAGCTGGGCTAAGGGAGGGGGGGGGGGAGGGCTGGGCCAGGCCACAGGGCGGGCTGGGGCCTGCACTCTAGCGGGTTTCCATCCTGCCTGGGACCCTCCGCTGCTAAACGAGGCACGAAGACCTCGCTCAGATTGTTCCAACCACCTCGGCTGATGGCCCGTGACCTGAGCCGACACCCAGCGACGCGGGACGACGTTGGGAGTTCCCAGCATTCCCCTTTCTGGGCCACATCAGCGATGTGACCACCCACCCAGCCGCACACGCCAGGAATCTCCGCCTCGATGACCCCGCACACCTCTCACCTAGCCCCATCGGGTCCATGTCCTATACATTTCAAACCCCCCCTCCCAGTGCCACTGTCCCATGCTGGCTGCACCACCACCGGCGCTCACCTGGACGGCACAGGGGCCTCACAGCCTCATCCCCACGAGCCAAGTAACAGCCATATCTGCCGCTGCCCCTCCCACCCTGCAACTCATTCCTCAGAACAAAGTCCAAATCCTCCAGGAGGCTCCAAGTCGGTGCATAATCTTACACCCTTGTCCCATGCCCGTCTCAGGGGGGGTCAGCTGGCCTGCACGTCCTCCAGGGCTCCCTGGCCCTGCTTTGGAGAGACCCTGGCCTGCACCCCCAGCACCCCCCACCCCCCACGGAGGCTGCGCTGCCCAAGTTGCCTGGGCTGCTCCAGCCTGACACAAAGGAGGTGTCAACCTGTTTGTTGAATGAATAAATGACTCTCCCCCAAATCCACACACCTGCACCTTTCAGTAAATGCTGCTGCCTCTCAGGCCTGGTCTGGGGCTTCGAAAAGTGTGACCTGCAGTGTGACATGGGCTCGCACCCTCTGATGAGCTGGCTCAGCTCCATCAATTCCCAGGGTCCCTTCCAGTGTGTGTGTGTGTGTGGGGGGGGGGGGCTCGCACCCTCCCATGAGCTGGCTCAGCTCCATCAATTCCCAGGGTCCCTTCCAGTGTGTGTGTGTGTGGGGGGGGGGGGGATGGAGAAGGGAATGAAATGACTCCAGCCTTCGGAGTCCTCTGAGCAACATGGCGGGGGATGGCCAGGAGGAGGTAGGGGAAGGAAGGGAATGGAAAATGAGGCCCCGGCTACTAATGGGTTAGGTTCCTCCCCATAGCAGCGGATGGCTGTGCGCCAGGCACACAGTAGGTTCTCAGCAAGTCACTGCTGAGTGCAGGAATGACCTTGCAATCTGGCTCTGGGACCCCAAGCAAGAACCTGACCCTCTCCCAGCCTGTTTGCTCAGACATAAAGGGAGGCTGGCAAGACCCATGGACAGGGTCCACAAAAGGATATGGGGCGGTAACGAGCTGCACCTGCCGAGCCTGCGGCTCCGGGATCTGGGAACCTGAGCGCCACCATCAGCCTCCGACGGGGCGCGGTCTGGATGGGGCAGGTGCACAGCTGGTCGGCTCCGCGCTCTGGGCACCTGGCGAGCCTCCACGGAGCTGGAACAATGACCCCTTTCTCTTTCCCTCCCCAGTTACTGTCTGCCCACCCCTGCCTGCAAGGACAGCAGCCCCCGGGGTGAGGACCTGACTGTCTCCACTGGGGACACTCATGTGGCCCTCGCCACATAGCAGGAACTCCACGCAGGGCTCCGGCGCTGGGCCCCCGCTCCTTAACATCATGGGAGCCACCCATGTGCACCGGCTCCGTTAATTACTTAGTCCTTGCCACCTGCTGCATCCAGTGCTCCCACACAGGCCCCGAGGGCTCGAACGTCCCAGTCCCACCGACTGTGGGAAGGAGAGGGAGAAGGAGCCAGCAGCGACAAAGCCATCCCCCCGTGAGGTCCAGGAGCGGGGTGGCCAGGGTCCTCGTCTCAGCAACCTCCTGGGAGGGCCTGGGCTTCCACAGCAGTGCCCCTTCCCCAGTCTGTGCTCCATCTCAGCTCCGCCCCACGGCCCACTTCCCAGGTGAGGAAACCAAGGCTTGGGGAGGGAACATGACTTCCAAGGTCAGGCACCAGTGGGGCCGGCTCAGCGGAGACCACGAGAGTGACTTGCTCACCAAAGCTCAGAGCCCCGGGGCCACCGCTGGCTGGGAGGGGCGGGAATGGCTTCCCCCGAGGACGGCAACACCAACACCAGGCGGGGGGCTGGCTTTCCAGGGAGAGGGCCTGGCACAGCGAAGGCCAGAGGTGGGCAAAGAGGACCGTGTGCAGAGAACACTAACGGTCCCCAGGCTGGAATGCGGGGTGCAGGGGGAAGAGGAGCAAAGGCCAGAGCAGCGCCAGAGGGAGGAGGTCAGAGGTTTGGACTGAATTCAGGCAGAACTGCATCCCAGTAGCCCCAGGGCTGGACACCCACTGACCCAATTTCCGGGAACGAGAGACAGGCAACTGACACGCAAGCTGTTGCAGCAGGCGCCCCTGCTCTGGGGGATGTGCCGGGGGCTACACAACGCCCACGGGTGAGGCCCAGCACCAGGGTGACCCCAGAATCGGACAAATGGTGAGCGGGCTGTTCTCAGAGCATCTTTCTTAACTCTCTCCTTTAAAATATAACTTCAATAAATAAATAAATAAATAAAATGTCAACCCTAGCTGGTTTGGCTCAGTGGATAGAGCGTCGGCCTGCGGACTCAAGGGTCCCAGGTTCGATTCCAGTCAAGGGCATGTACCTGGGTTGCGGGCACATCCCCAGTAGGGGGCGTGCAAGAGGCAGCTGAATCGATGTTTCTCTCTCATCCATGTTTCTAACTCGCTATCCCTCCCTTCCTCTCTGTAAAAAAGTCAATTAAAAATATATTTAATAAAATAAAATATAACTTCATCCTTTTGGTTATAAAAGTGTATCAGACATTCTAGAAAATCTGGCCATCACAGTGAAAGAAACAGGACAATATCACGCACCAGCCGGCCACCTCTCAGGCTAACGTTTTGGCCTAAGCGCTCACAGATTTTTTCCCCAGTCTTGCCTTTTTGCTGGAATGGATTATCAACATGGATTCTCTGCCAGCTTTTGGGTGCACACACTTTCTCTAAGGAGCGATGTCCACTGAGGACCAAAGTGCCGACCTGAGCCCTGGGACTTCGCTCTTTCCGGCTCCTTCCATCCCCTCCACAGACCTGACCTGGATCCCGCTGAGAACGGCTGCAGCTTGGGATGGGGGGGGGGGGGGGGGTTTGCGGAGCGCAGCCGGGCTCCCCGCCTACACACGCAAAGGGGACCCACGGCCACACTCCGTGACACTGTGGGTCAGTCCCAAGTGCCCAGGCCTCAATGTTCCCTTTGTGAAAGGGGTGGCTTCAGCTGGCCCTGTGGCCTCAAGGCTCCCAGCCGGGCCCCTCTCTGAGTTGAGGGGACAGTCTCTTGGGCTGGGCTGCACCTTACAGCTGCTTCTGAGAACCTCCCAGGAGGCCCCTGGGTCTTGCCCAGACTCCATCCCTTTGTCACCCAGCCAGAAGGGATGGCACAGTAAGCTCTATGGACGCCTGAGTGACCACCCGAGTCCCCCGGCCCAGTCCTTTCCCTGACTGCACCGGCATGTCCCACCAGGCCCTCATCAGACCTGCCTTTCCCGCAGGTTCTCACATCCCCTGGGGATGGGAATCAGGCATGACTCCTGGAGGAACCTTTGGGACAAGCCAGGAGTGGAGGGGGAGGGCATTCCGGACAGAGGAACAGCACCTGCAAAGGCCCGAGGGGAAAGCCAGTGCCTGGACTTCTGGTGCGGATGGGGGTGCTGGTGCATCGCCCCACCCCACATGCCAGTGCTACAGGCAGCAACCCGGGGTTCAGTCACATGCCCCCCCAGTCATGGCCAAAAGGCCACGACCTGTGGCCCCGAACACTTCTGACAGCCTGAGGAGGCCTGGTCCCTGGGCATCTGTAGGAGGGCGTCTGCCTGGGTGCCCTTCAGGGCCAGTCCCGTTGGTTAGTGACTCTCACGGTGGTCATTCTGTGGAGCCAAACCCACCTGCAGGTGTCCCTGACCTCCAGGCATGGCACAGCGCACACTCCCTGGTCCTCACCTGGGGCGACAGGCTGTTACCTCGGACCAGTCACCCACACTCTGTGGGCCTCAGCTTAGAGACCAGAGACTGTCCTGGGCTCTCCCGAGGACCAGATGCGGCCACACTGTGCGCTCAGGCCTGGCTCTGCCCCCACTGGCCCCGTGATGCCTCCCACCAGCCTGGGCTGAAGCTCTCCCCTCACCTCCGCCCCTACAGATGCGGTGCGCCCTCGGGGGCGGGTCTTCTGAGCAGGGACACGGGCACAGGTGCAAGGGGAGGGCCACGCCTCCGGGCCACGTGAGGACCGAGGGGGACGATGGGTGTGAAGCTGCTTTCTGATCTGCGGGTGCCACGCAGGCTCATTCACGCTGAGCCAGCCGAGCAGACTCCGACCCGAAGACCCACCTCCGGGCTGTGTGACCCTGGCAAGTCACCTTCGCTGTCGGGGACTCAGTTTCCACACGATGGGATGGGGGTTGCTTGGGCACCACTGCCCACGGCCCCCGAAACACTGAAATGAAATCACGCAAAACAGCATCTTGTGGGGAAGGCGCCTCTTCAGTCTTTCACCTAAACCAGCCACACGGCCCTGCTTCCGGAAGTGGCCCTCACCCGCCACTCCCACAATCACCACTCAACGAACACGCAGGAAACGTGGATCGAATGCTTTCTGCGTCAGGCACGGTGCCAGCCCCCGCATGTGCTCGTGTGCCCAGCCCGGGAGCCCACCCTTCCCGCCATCGGCAGCTCTCCTTGCTCCCCTTCCCCCGCACCATCATTCACCAGCCGCGATCCGCACAGGCAGCAGGAGGGCAGCCACTAGGGACTTACCCAGAGCATCAGGGGGCCCGCGGAGCAGCAGGTGCTCCTGGAAACAGGCAACAGGGGTAGCAGGTGGGGGGTCATCATGGTGTGTGCAGAGCTAGGGGTTCGGGGGAGCAGAGGCCCAGAACACAGGCAGGGCTGAGTCATGAGATCTGGACCCAAGGGCAGGAGGTCTCATAAGGCAGTCTGGACTCCATGGGGCCAGGCAGTGGTTCTTGGAGCCCACAGGCCTCTAAATCCCCAGGGCAGCATCTAAAAAACTGGGCTCCCACCCTCCCTCCTATGTTGCGGGGGGGAGGCCTGGAAAATAGATACTGTCCTCAAGCCGCCCAGGTGAGGCTGAGCAAGGCTTCCAGGGGCAGGGCCCCAGGACTATGGGGAGACTGGAGTGACACCAGGGCCTGGAGGAGGGTGACCTGGAGGCCAGGACACGGTGAGGCAGCTGTTTCGTTCTAAGCCTCAGAGTGGTCCCCTCTGGGTGACCGAGGGGACCTAGATAGGCAGCCCTGTCTGGGTTCCCACAGGCTGGTGACAATCCCAGCCCTACCATTCCCAGCCCTGAGCCCTGGGCCCAGGTCCCCTCAAACTGCCAAAGAGGGATAAATAAATAATAGTACCTACGTCCCCGGAAATTAGGGTAACTCTATGGGATAATGAAGGCAAAGTGCTTGGCCCAGCAACTAGCACATAATAAGCGCTCACTAAACAGCAGCGTGTTATGATGACTGGGATGTTGAGGAGGGGAGAACAGGCTGCAAAGTCATCTATCATGGGCCTCTGTCAACCAGAATCCGGGAGCCTGCCGCTGCCCCCACTGCTCAGACTCTGCTCCCTCTGGGACGCACTGGGAGGCCTGCCCAAAAGGGCAGCTGGAGGTCAGGCCCTGAGGCCCCAGTGTCAGCCAGCTCCAGCATCCAGGCCTGGCCCTAACCCTGGCCCACCCACACCCCCAGGCATTTCCATTTCAGTGGGAACCAAAGTCTGGAGCCAAAAAGCTCTAAATTCCTAAAATAACAAAGTAATTAGGTGTGTACATGATTCCTATTGTTCTAATTTTATTTTTAGAGAAAAGTTCAAAATAAGTGAGGAATTTTGATTTCCAGGGACCCTGTTAACTTCTGAAAATAAGTGAGAAATTTCCATTCCAACAGGGAAATTTCCATTTCAGGGACCCTGTTAACCTCCTGGATTATGGGCAAGGCCTTGGCCCCCTGCGGGTCCCTTCTAGGCCACAGGAGGGTGCTCCACTAGCCCTCCACCCGGCCTGCTTCCCGCTGGAGGGAGACTCTCAGCCCCTCCAGAAACCTCTTTCCCCTTCTGGGAGGTGGGGACAAGCAGGATCCCTGTGACCATCCCGCCATAGCCCTGAGGCTGCCCTCTGAAGGGTCCGTCTCCTCCATCGGGGGTGGAGAAAGAGGAGGAATGGACAGAAGAGCAGGGCTGCTCGCTCGGGCTGAGAATCATTCATCCACTCATTTGAGCTCCTGCAGGTCTGTGGAACTCAGTCCAGGGCAAGCATGTCAAACTCGCGGCCCACAATGAATATTTTTTGCAGCCCAGCCAATACAGCGGTATGTAAGAAATGTTTTAGCCCTAGCAGGTTTGGCTCAGTGGATAGAGCGTCAGCCTGCAGACTGAAAGGTCCCAGGTTCGGTTCCGGCCAAGGGCATGTACCTTGGTTGCGGGCGCATTCCCGGTGGGAGGAGGCTGATCAATGTTTCTCTCCCATCGATGTTTCTAGCTCTCTATCCCTCTCCCTTCCTCTCTGTGAAAAATCAATAAAATATATTTAAAACAAACAAAAGAAACGTTTTAATAAAAATTTCGTAACTTAATGATTACAGTATCCTGTTATACATAATTATTAATAACGAACTACGATGTCAGCTAATGACTGATTACTATAATCGTGTTGCATTCATTTCCCTTATGCACCTTACGCGCAGGCGCACCATTTGTCGCCACTAATACTAGCAGCAAATATTTTAGCAGCCGGTGGCCACGTCATTAGTCTTGTACTGACTTGTTTGGTGTGCACAACAGGAATATTTCGCTTTTGGAGAACAAGAAAAATAGGTTTATCTGTGTTGCGCTTATTAATTTGTGCAATTATTCAGTGTCTGGTAAGTTAATGTTCAAGAAAAAAACATTAATTTTTATTAAAATGTTCTATTATTTTATGTTAATGATGGCTCACTTATTTTAGCCCTTTGTATTCAGCCTGTCTCTATTGAAATAAACCTACGTTTCTATGAAAATTGAAGCTTTTGTTTTTTTTGCAGCCACATACATGTAAACCTTGTTTATTCGGCCCGTGTTAGCCTTTGAGTTTGACATGCTTGGTCTTGTGCAGCGGTTCTCAACCTGTGGGTCGCGACCCCTTTGGGGGTCAAACGACCCTTTCACAGGGGTCGCCTAAATACATCCTGCATATCAGATATTTACATTATGATTCATAACAGTAGCAACATTACAGTTATGAAGTAGCAACAAACATAATTTTATGGTTGGGGGTCACCACAACAAGAGGAGCTGTATTAAAGGGTCGCGGCATCAGGAAGGTTGGGAACCGCTGGACTCTAGCGGGAACCGTGTGATAACAAGCAGGTACGGATACAGGAGGTTGCTCTGTGGGCCCACAGCGATCAGGACTCACACAGCTTCCCTACACGAGTGATGCTCAAGCTCAGACGGGCAGGATGGGTCAGCGCTAACAAGACACTGTGCCTCAACTTTCCCATCTGCAAAGAGGACTATCATGGTGCCTTTGTCATGGGTTGCTGTAGAGATGCAATAAAGTTATTTATTAATATATTTTTAAAATATATTTTGATTTTTTACAGAGAGGAAGAGAGAGAGATAGAAACATTGATGAGAGAGAAACATCGATCAGCTGCCTCCTGCACACCTCCTACTGGGGATGTGCCCGCAACTAAGGTACATGCCCTTGACCGGAATCGAACCTGGGACGTTTCAGTCCGCAGGCCGACGCTCTACCCACTGAGCCAAACCAGTCAGGGCTTTATTAATATTTTTTAACATATATTTATTGATTTTAGAGAGGAAGGGAAAGGGAGAGAGATAGAAACATCAAGGATGAGAGAGAATCACTGATCGGCTATCTCCTGCATGCCCCCTACCAGGGATCCAGCCCACAACCTGGGCATGTGCCCTTGACCAGAATTGAACCTGGGACCCTTCAGTCCACAGGCTGATGCTCTATCCACTGAGCCAAACTGGCCAGGGCACTTATTAATATTTTTATGGCCCAGCTGGCGGGGCTCAGTGGTTGAGCACCAATTTATGAACCAGGAGGTTGAGGTTTGATTCCTGGTCGGGGCACATGCCCAGGTTACAGGCTCGATCCCCAGTATGGGGAAGGCAGGCAGCTCCCCAAAACAAGGAAGGGCTTAGCATAGAAGAAGCAACAGGAGAGCCTAGGCTGGGCTGCTTCAGCTCACTGGGAAGTCAGAGAAAAGGGGGCCCTGGAGACAGGGTTAGAGCTGCTGCTGCCCTTTGCTCCCCTAGTTGTGAGCTTGTGGGGTCCCGTAGAGTTTAGGAGATGCGTGTCTGTGGGGGAAGGAGGAAAAGAGAAAGGCATGAGTTTGCTCCCAGGAGGGAGGGAGAGCATGCCCTGGGTCTTCTGGGTCCTTTGCTTTGAGGTTTGTATCTCTTTTTTAAGAAAGAATAGTTTATTGATTTTGAGAGCGAGAGGGAGAGGGACAGAGAGAGAAACATCAATGTGAGAGTGCTGCCTCCTGCATGCCCCCTGCCAGAGATCAAGCCCGCAACCCGGGCAAGTGCCCTGACTGGATTCGAACCAGCCACCTCTTGGTGCACAGAAAATGCCCAACTAGCTGAGCCACACTGGCCAGGGCTTTTATCTCCCCCTTGCAGATGGGAACTCTAGGGGAGTTCTCAGCAGAATATTCTTCCGTTTTCCAGTTGTGACTTTCAAGATCGTGGTTTCTACTGATTGGTCAGTGCCAGGGCAGGGGGTCATTAGTCATTGCAGCTGGGCCTGGCATCACCCACCTGGCTTTGCGGCTTTTCTGGGCCTGGAGCGGAAATACAGCTGAGGCCTCGATGTTCTCTCTAGGGAGGCTACCGTCTGTATCTGGCTGTAAAGTGCTTGGCCAGGTGTCCCTCTATCTGTCTCCATTTCCCCATTATTCTACTTGCCAAGAACATTTCCCAGCTTCTTACTATCCTGCCTCAGATGGAAGAGACACTCAGGTAGAGGGAACAGCAAAAGCGAAGGAAAAGAAGTTGAGTCTTGGGACCTCTCTGGACCACATGTCAGAGCTCTGTTAAGCTAAAGCTTGGGGCCCAGCAAGGCCATTCTGTGCAAGCCCCAAGGCCAGGCCAAGCTCAAGGGGAGTTCCTGGCAGAAGGGGCTAATGCAGGAGTGAGGCGGGGTTAGAGGTGTGGAGCCCCGGGAAAGGAAGACACCAGCCCTCCATTCCCTCCGCTCTCAGCCCCCCTTTGGGTACTTATTCGGGGCGGTCCCTGGCCCCACCCTCCGCCTGCCTAATGCCAACCCCTGAACGCCCTTCTCCAGTACAGCATGGCTGGCAGCTCCCCAAATCCATCTGACCGACGGTGCCTGAGGCCTCTCCTTCTTGTTCACCCATCATTTATTAAGCACCTACTAAATGCCGGCTGCTGAAGCTAGCCTGTACCTGATGCCATTAAGAGATCGTTAAGCTGTTGGCAGCTTGAAACGGACTCTGCCGGGAGGATTTACACCACAGAGATGGGCCAACACTGCTCATCAGAGAGCCAGCTGCCAGCGTACCACTGCCCCTGCCCAAGCCACGGACCCAGAAAGGCAGGCCCCTGCCTATGGGGACTCACAGACAGAAGGAGGAGACAACAGGGATGTAGACTACACATGCACTGGGGCAGGCTGGGCAGTCTCAGGGGGGAGGGGTGGGAGTAGATTCATTCTAGAAGGAGTAGTGAACACCCACCAGAAACTGAACCGAGCTGTTCAAGTAGCAATAGTGTGTGCCGTCCCCATTGTACAGACAAGGAAACGACAGGAAGAGGCGGGGTTACTTGTCACCGTCACCACAATGAGTGGGAGGGCTAGGACTGAAGCGGGGCCCCTGGGTCTGGGAGCCATCTCCATCCTCCGCGCCTGACCGCCCCTGGCGCAACGACTGCGACTCTCCCTCTGCCCCTCAGCAGACAGCACGGGGCTGGGCACACTGTGGGCGCCCAGTGGTATCTGCTGCCCAACTGGATTCTAACAGCCTGAGGGCACAGCCTGCATCCTCTCCACCTGGCCGCCTGGCACAGTGCCCCTCACAGGAGGACATCGTGTTTGTTGACCCGAATGTCTGAAGAAACTTCTGGAAAGGAGCCCTGGTCCCCACGTGGTGGACTAGAGCTGGCTGGGAGGGGGTGCGCCAAGCAGAAAGGGGAACAAAGAGGCTTTGGCCTTGGAGAGCACAGCAGGGTCCCTTGAATGCCATGGCTGGGGGCCAGAAGGTGGTGGCGGTCTGTGAGGACTCCCCTGCCCCCAGCCGCTCCTCACTGCTCTCTCCTCTCCTCCCAGAAGGAGGACGTGCACTCAGCGCCCCCAGCCTCTGGCTCCCTCTGTCACATCCAGCCCCACATGATCCTCACCACCACCCGGTGACGTGAGCCTGGCCTGCCAGCTGGCATCGATGTCCTCGTTTTACAGGTAAAAATACCATCGCAGCAGCCGGTCATTTCCCGAGCTGCTTCTCAGGTGCCAGGCGCATCGTCGCGTGGAAGGCTCTCCGCGTGTGACAGACGTGGACAATGAGACTCAGAAAGCTGGTCCCACAACCACAGAGCAGGGATCCCCAGGGAAGGTGGGGCAGCCCTGGCCGCAGCAGGGCAGACCCTCAGAAGGGGGCGCGGAGCCAGCCAGCATCGCCCTCGGCCATCGGGACAGAGTTCCAGCGCCAGGTGTGAGAGTGACCCAGCCATCTCTTCTGTCCAAGAAAGGAGCTCGCCGCCATCGGAGGTTCTGCGATCTTGGTATGACCTTCAGGCTCTCAGGGGGGGTTGCCATCTTAGGTCCTGCCTGACCTTCCCCTTCCTCTGAACTAGCCAATCGCGCAATAATGGGAATCCGAGCTCTGAACCCTGACTAATCAGGTGAGAGTTCAGAGTGAGGGGCGGGGCAGGGCAGACCCCGGGTGAGGAAATAAAACCCCAGCGAGCGGACTTCCCGTTGGGTGTGCTTCTGCCCATGGGTTCCAGCTGGCGGGAGCACCCTTCCCCAGAAGTCACTCTGCCTTGGCCACCCAGTCTCGAGTGTTTGTCTCATTCCTGCCTCGCTGAGAGCACTCCTAACAGGTGCGGCCCGGGCTCCTCCCCACCTGGCCCTCCTCCCCGGCCTCGGCTCCTTCTGGCCACTTGCAGAGCTTGACCACCCCCACCTCCATCTCTCCACACACACCAGCCACTCACATCTCTAAGCCTTTGCTCATGCCATTCCCTCAGCCGGAATGCCCTTCCCACGTTCTCCATCCAGTGATCGAACTCCTCCAGCTTCCTGTTATCATCTCTTCCAGCAAGTTCGCTCTCCCCCTTGTGCTGGCAGCCCCTCTTTCCAACTTTCCCAGGACCCTGCGCTCTGTCCCCAGCACTGGGAAGCATTGATGACTCCACAGAATTGCCAGCTGGGGGTGGGGGAGGAGTCGTCTCGCTCTTCCCTCCATCCTCAGCTTGGCCCCATGCCCGGATCTTTAGTAACTGCCCCTGGAGGTGACACACCAGAGCCCATAACTCCCCCATCCAGGCAGATCCCGACTGGCGTCCCAGGAGTGAAAGAGAGCGCTATGGGGATGTGGACAGCGCCAGTTCTGGGGGACCATGGAGGGGTCTCCCTGGGGTAGTGTTCCTGCCCACACCCCTTCGGGCATCTTCCAGAGCTAGGAGAGTCGCCCGACCTCGGGCCACCAAAGCCGGCTGAGACCCGCCTCGGCTTCTCCTGGCACCCCAGCTCAGGCACTCCCCACACCCCCACTCGCCCAGACTCGCTCCCCTCCCCACCCCAGGTTCCAGAACTCACTGTGTGCCGATATTTAGAGCGCCCTCCCCCGGCCAGGTTCCCTTCCCAGCCCCGGGCAGTGCAGTGCAACATGCGGGAGCCCACCCCCAGCGGCTGGGGTTCTCTTCCCATTCCCCTCTCCTAGGTCCCCACAATCCCGCCCCCGCCCAGCACCCCGACTGCGCCTGGGCCTCCACCTCCGCTGCCGCAGACCCAGGTTGGGGGGAGGGGGGCGGGGAAGGCGGGCGCTAAGGCCTCTCACTCCCCGCCCCGCGCCTCGCCGGAGGTTTGTGGGGGTCGCAGGGCACAAAGCACAGCTCCAGCCCGGTGCCCCGGGGACGCCCCGCGCCGGGGGCGGGGAAGGAGGGGTCGGAGGGATCAGGCTCTGCCCTCGGGGGCTCGGGAAAGCTCCGCTGAGCAGCCGGCTGGGAGCGGGGGCGCCAGAACCCCCGCATCCCGCCCCATCTCGCCCCCCCCCCGGCCCCAGTCCCCCAGCCTGAGGTTCCCGCCCGGCCCCAGAGGTCACGCTCGGGAAGGGGGCGGTGGAAGCCGCGACAGGGGTGGGGGATCGCGAGCGCAGAGGCGGCGGCGCGGAGATGGAGGCGGAGGGCCGGGGTGCGGGATGGAGGGGCTGCGGCGCGGGGCCCCAGGACGCTAGGGTCAACTCACCCATCGCCTGCCGGGTCTCAGCAGCGGTGGCAGCAGCGGCGGCGGCGGCTCCGCGGCCCCCGGGGCCCCCGGCGGGGAGATGCTGGCATCCGCCGCAGCCTCTCGCCCCATCCCGGGTTCCGGCGGCGGTGGCTGCGGCGGGCGCCCGGCATCGCAGGCGGCGCGGCCCCGGCCCGGCCCTGATCCCCGCCCCCTGCCCCCACCTCCACCCCGTCTCGCGGGCCCGGCGCGGCCGCCGAGCTGCACCCCGGGGGCGCGGCGGGGACCCGGCGAGCGGAAGGCGCGGGGAGGGCCCCGCGGGAGGCGCGCTGGGGGTGCGGAGGCGAGGCCGAGCACGGCGCACAGAGGTGCCCGCTCCCGCCGGCTCGGGCGGCTCGGCCCCCGCCCCGCCCCCACTCAGCCCCCTCCCCGCCGCCGCCTGTCGGGCTGCGAGCCGCGCCGGGCTGGGGGCGTCTCGGGCCCGAAGTCTGGGGCCGCCGCCGCTCCGCGCCTCCCGCGTGTGCGGTTCAATGTGTGAGTGCGAGCGCGCCCCTGCCTGTGGCCGTGCGTGCGCCGGCCCCCCGCCCGGTGCGTCCTGTGGGGCGGGCGGTGTGTGCGATGGAGGCGGGGCGGGTCAGAGTGTGCGCGTCTGGCGTGTGCACGGGTCTGTGAGCCGGTCTGTCTGCGTGGATGCGAGCGTCTGTGGGGTGCAGTGTGCTTGGGTCTGTGTGACCTGCAGTGTCCCCGGCTGCTCCTGCGTGCATGGCTGTGCACACCGGCTGTAGGCGGACCTTGATTGTGTGCACACATGTGTGACCGTGTGCAGAGGCCTCCGGTGTGGTATTGTGTGCGCGCCTGGCCCTGGCGGCTGTGACGGGGTGTACGCGCAGCTGTGACGTCGTGCAGAGGCCTGGACTTGCTGTGCTGCGTGCCTAGCGCCGGGCCTGCTATCCTGTCTGCACCGGTCTGTGTGCCCTTGGGGGTGACTGCCGCACACCGCCTGCGGCCTGGGCCTGGCTGTCACCTTCCGACCCCTCCACCCGTGCAGGCGCCCACAGGCCCCGTGTGCTAGCTCTCCCAGGCCCCGCCGGCCGCCCGGGCGCAGATCTTCCCACCCCGCCCCCTCGGCCGTGAGTGGGCAGCCCGCCTGCCCCCGCTCACCTCTTGAGCCTCCTCTAGTCCTCTGGGCCACAGGCTGCTCTCCCAGCTCCCATGATGCTCCTGCTGGGGGCGCCAAGGCCGCCTCCTCCCGCTTCCTGCCCTTCCTGCGGTTCCTTGCGTTCTGAAGGCTCTGTCCAGCGGTGACTTCCGCCCAAATGTGCAAGGCACTCTGGGTACGCACCCAGCACCGCCGCCCAAATGTGCAAGGCACTCTGGGTACGCACCCAGCACCGCCGCCCAAATGTGCTAGGCACTCTGGGTACGCACCCAGCACCGCCGCCCAAATGTGCAAGGCACTCTGGGTACACACCCAGCACCAACGCCCAAATGCGCAAGGCACTCTGGGTACGTACCGAGCACCGCCGCCCAAATGCGCAAGGCACTCTGGGTACGCACCGAGCACCGCCGCCCAAATGTGCAAGGCACTCTGGGTACGCACCGAGCACCGCCGCCCAAATGTGCAAGGCACTCTGGGTACGCACCCAGCACCGCCGCCCAAATGTGCAAGGCACTCTGGGTACGCACCCAGCACCACCGCAGGCTGTGGGCGAAGGTGCATGGGGCAGGGCAGGGAGTCCTCAAGGGCAGTCTGGGCCTTGGCCGGGACTGGTCTCCCGGCTCCAGGCGCCCATTGCCTACCTGCGTCCACCCTAACCGAGCAGCCACAGTGGCCCTTCTGCAACATGCATGGGAACAGGGCATCCTCCCTGAACCCTGGATGGTTCCACTTCCTTAAGCTCTGCACCTCCAGAGGGGGGCCCTGGCGACCTGGCCCTACCCTGCTCCAGCCTCACTGCTCTCCTGTCCCGAGGCTCCCTCTACGCCAAGGGTGGGCAAACTATGGTCTGTAAGGACCAGACTGAATATTTTAGGCTTTGGCGCCCATAGGGTCTGTCTCAATGACTAAACTCTGCCGCCGTAGTATGAAATCAAGACAATGTGTAAAGGGAATGATCATGGCTGTGTTCCAATAAAACTTTATTTATGAACACTAAAATGTGAATTCCATTTAATTTTCACACGTCACAAAACATTATTCTTTTGCTTTTCCCCAACCGTTTGAAAATGTAAAAACCATTCCCAGCTGGCACGGCTCTGAGCACACCCCTGTACTCTTTGTACCATCCCCACGACTCACCTACCTCAGATACTCAGACACTCCCCAAATCCCATCCATTCCCCCCCCCCTGCCCCCCACCTACTCCTCCAGCCTACTCTCTGTCCTCCTCCTTCTGTCTCCCACGGAACCCTCACTACGTTCATGCACGCTCTCCTCCAATTCTGCCCCTGACTCCCCAAGGACAATCTGTTGTCCCTCCCCAGCCTCCTGCAGCCCGGGCAGCCCCGGGACTAGGAGAGAAGAGCCGTGTCAGGTCTAGCTCCCCCAGTTTAGAATGAGCCCCCCCCAAAATGTGCCACTGTGGCATGTGGATGATTTTGAGCAATCAAGACCCAGCAGACTCAAGAAAAACGTTTACCTCTTCCTTAATTACCTAAAAATATACAGATGGGGGCCTGGCCTAGAAAGAGAGATGACTTTTTATTTGAATGAGCTTTCTGTAGGATAGGACAAATATCTAAAGACCAAACATCTGCTCTTCTCACCCTGTGAACTGCCCTTTTCCTTGGGTTTCATATTCTTAGGGGGCCCCAGTATGTACATAATTAAGTTTGTTTTTCTCCCGTGGATCTTTCCTATGTTAATTTGACCAGCAAGAGAACCTGAAAGAGTAGAATGAAATGTTTTCCTCCCCTCCGCCCCCAAGCACTAAGCTAGGTTTAAATTATCATTTCCCTTAATTGTCACAGCTCCCGGCAAAGTAGAGAGGCAAAGTGACATGCCCAAAGTAACAGGACTGGGGAGTCCTGGGTTCGTGGGGCTTTCTCTTCTTCACTCTCTTTGCCAGGGTGCCAGGGTGGTCTGTGCCCTCTGTCTGTCACGCTGTGGGTGCTCTTGCTGCCCCATGACGAGCTCTGCTCCCCCCAAAACTAGGAGCCCTACAGGTCTGGATCAAGGCCCGAACCACAAATATGCCTTTTTGACCTTTGAAAATAGCTCATTGGTTTGGGAGAAAAGATAATAGCCACGCAGTACACATTTGAAAATCATCGAAGGATGTCCAGTAAGATCAGAAAGTAAGCATCCAGCCCCCGCCCTGGTTTTTTGTCCTTTGAAAGTACGCCTTTTTGTCCTCTGAAAATAGTTAATTGATTTGGGTGAGTAGTTAATAGCCGTACATAATGGAAATGTGAAAATCATTGAAGGGTGTCCAGTAAGACCAGAAAGTAAGAAAGTAAGCGAGTCGTCCCCCACCTTGGCTTTTTGTCCTTTGAAAATATGCCTTTTTGTCTTTTGAAAATAGCTCATTGATTTGGGTGAATAGTTTCCATAGTGTAAATGGAAAATTATTGAAGGGTGTCCAGTAACACCAGAGTGTCAGAATGTAGACTTCCCGGCCATGGCCACCCAGATTCCCTCTAAGTGAGGATTTTACCCTCGTGACATTTTTGGATGCAGCCTGTTTGATGTGAAGCCATTTTGTTGTGACCTAGAAACCAATCCATTACACTGAGAGCTGACTTCCTTGTGGTTTTTTTCAACTAATGCACACAACAGACATGCTCACCTGTCCGTAACCCCCGGGCCCTGCCCATGGGGCAGAGTGAGAGGTAAGGACTTGTACGGTGGTAACTGGTTTCGGTCTAGAGCAGTGGTAAGCAAACTCATTCGTCAACAGAGCCAAACATCAACAGCACTTCTTCAAAATAGACTCGCCCGGGCCGAAAACCGACTTCTGCGCATGGGCCACGAAGTTTCAGTCGCACTGTATGCGCGCCCGCACGTGGTATTTTGTGGAAGAGCCACACTCAAGGGGCCAAAGAGCCACATGTGGCTCGAGAGCCGCAGTTTGCCGACCACGGGGCTAGGGTTTTGTACAAGTTGCTTAACGCTCAGTTTCCTTGTCTGTGAAATGGGAATAGGGGGGGTTCCCTCATCAGGCTGCTAGGAGGGTGAAGTGGGTCCATATACAGGCGGTGCCCTCCCTGGGGCCTGTCCTCCAGTCTGTCTTAGCTGGCACCCTGACTGCAGGGCCACTGTCTCTTGAGTCCAGAGTACAGGACACACTCCATAAATATTTGGTGAAAAAATGAGTAAATTAGTGCCACCCACGTGCATGCTACCTGTCATTAGCAAAACATTTTGATCTGTCGAAAAATGGCCACTTTGGGAAAGCTGTGTCCCCAAAGCCCTGCTTCAGTGGGCTCTACCCTGCATCCCTCACCAGGCACCCCCTCACAGGTGAGTGGAATTAGGCCCATGCAGGGGGGGGACCCAAAGGCAGCCTCCCCTCCCCCACCCTGGGGCTGTTGTGTGGAGGAGCAGGAGCGGAGGGGCCCTGCCCTGCCCAGCACTGGCTGCCCTGCCGGGTCAGGAAGTTGCTGTGGACCCGCTCCTGGGGCCCCATCCTCCCCCTCCTCTGGCCTTTGTTTTGACCTTTCCAGATTCCCAAGCTTCTTGGGAGGCCTCAGGACAGCCAGCCCGTGGTGGGGGCCCTACGCAGTCAGCCTGTCTGCCCAGGGCGCTCTCGCAGTGTCTGGGGAGCTGTGTGTGACAAATGCTTGCCCTCCCAGCCCCACAGAGAGGACAAGTGACGTGCTCAGTCACACACAGGCCGCCCCTGGCGGAGCCCGGCACACCAGGCCGCCTTCCCCGCTCCCGCCCAGGCCCTGCAGCCCCTGGACCCCGCACAGGCTCCCTCTCAGCCGCTTCTCCCCGCGCCCCCAGCCCCAGCATTTCTACAGGTCAGGCACACAGAGGCATTGACAGGTGGAGAAGCTAAAATTATTGTGACTAAGATCTGGGTTCGAGGCCCTGGCCGGGCAGCTGGGTTGGTTAGAGCATTGTTCTGATATATCAAAGTTGCCCGTTCCATCTCTGGTCAGGGCACATACAAGAAACAACCGAGGAGTACGTAAATACAATGTATTCGTTTCTCTCTCTCTCTCTCTCAAACTCAGCAATAATTTTTTAAAAAGACCTAGGTTCGAATTCAGCTCCACTGCATGCTCCAGTCATTTCTGGGCCCTAAGCTTCTGTGTTTTCATCTGGAAATTGGGGATGATCACTGCCCTGACATGACAGGGCCCTCAGTGGAATCGGGCCTCGCCATCCTCTCCCTCCCTTCCCATCCTATTCCATCCCTTAAAGGGGGTGGGGAAGGGCTGGGCTCAGTAGGTGGTCCTCCCTCCCACCCCTTCGCTGGGGCCTGGCTGCCTGGCAAGGAGGCTGCTGGAGCCTGGAGCTGAGAGGAGATACAAGATTAACCGGCCCACGGGGGTGTCACCTTGCAGTCTGCTGTCCCCTTTCACCTGGACCCGTTTGGCTCTGGGAACAATTGCTAGGTCTCTTATCTCTTTCAGGAACTGCTGCCTGGCCCGCAAGGGAATACATTCACATTCCACGCTCCCTGAGTCATTTCATGCTGGCTGGCCAGGCCCTGGTCTCCAGGTGAGAAGTCCCCAGACCTGTGCTGCGGGCAGGGCAGGGCGAGCTGGCGCAAGGCTTTGGCTCCTCGCCTGCAGAACGGGCATGACAGCTGGCATAGTGGCATTCAATTAATGTCGGTCTCCTTCCTTCCTCAGCACCTGGGTGAAGCCACTAGACTTGGCATCCTCTCCTACCCTCCCCCTCATTCATTCATTCATTCATTCATTCATTCATTCATTCATTGCTGACCCCCTCCCTAAAGCACACAGCATGCAGCCCTCTGAAATGCTTGCAGTTTCTTCAACTTTTCTCATCTCTGCCCCCCCGGCATGTATTAGTCCTTCTGTTCAGAGAGCCTTCTGGAAAAACTCCTACTCATCCTTCAAGACCCAACCCAAGTGTTCCCTCCCGGTGGAAGCTGCTCGGACTTCCGTTCCCAGAGGCCTGGCTCATGCCCCATTTGGAGAGTTCCCACCTCAAGGCCTCTTTGCTGCTTCTGGGCTCTGCCTGCCAAGCCTTCCCCAGCCCACCTCTAAGTATCCATCCCACCCTCTCAGCCTCAGGGCGTGGCTCCAAAGCCGCATCTCACTTCCTCTTCCTGAACTTCACCTTCATGAACCACCGCAGGTGTCTGGACCCTCTTAGGGCCCTGAGCACTTCCTGTCTGGTAGCCCAGCCCCCCTGTGACTCTGTGGGCACAAGGATGAGAGGGGTTTCCCCTGGTGCCAGCTCCGTGTTGAGGGGTGAGGCCCTAAGGCAGGGGTTTCCTGACCTCCAGGTTGGGGGTTTGAGCCAAGTCCTGCTGGTTGACCCTCTGTCTGGGTGACCTTGGACAAGTCCCTGTCAGCAAGCCTGAAAGCAGGGGGATGACTCCACGGGGTTCATCACCTCGGGGGAGCAAGGTGTGTTTGTGAGCCCGTGGATGTGCACGCCCATGCGTAAACATGGGTGTAAGTATACTCATGTGAATGCGTGTGCATGCGCGTGTAACCGAGTGTGTGTGCGCCTGTCTGCGTGTGTGGATGTGTGCACACACGTGTGTGCGTTTTCCTGGGAGAGGGTCCGTGGCCATTTTTGGATTCTCAATGTGTTCAGGGCCCAGGTGAGGGGCTCCTGGCTCTCCCCCTTCCAGAGGCCCCTCCCCCACTCCTCCTTGCTCCCCCACAGCAGGGAATCCTGGGGCTCCAGCATGGCACGCTCACCCCTCTATGGCTCTCTCCTGAGTTCCTGCCACAGCTTCTGCTCCTGCCCCACCGAGCAGCCGGGTGATCCTGGAATGCTGTCACCTCCCTCCTCTGCTCCAACCTGCTGTGGCTTCATTCTTACCCACAGTAGGGCCAGGCCCTTCAGGGGCCACAGGACCCTCCCAGCCTGGCCTGGTGCCTCCCCGGGCCCTCCCTCCACACTCCCTGCTCATCCACCTCCTTTGCACTGGCTGTTCCCTGTCTTAGCACAAATGCCTCACCTCCCCAACCACCCGCGCTGGTCCCTCCGCTTCCCCTCCTTTCTTCCTAGCACTCTTCACCTTCTAGTACGAGGTAATGCCATGTTGCTTGTTCTTTTGCTGTCTCCCCCGGAGAACAAAGCCACTAGCAGGGCAGGGTCTCCGTCCCGACTCTGCTGTGGGCTCCCCAGCCCCTTCACAGCCTGGCGCATACTAGTAGCTGCTCAGTAAATGCTGTTCCCTAGAAAGGGAGCCTGGAGACCCCCTGTGGCCTCTGTGAGTGTGTTTGGGGGACACCCCTCATCTGTGAGTTCTTCTGTGGGGGCTGGCAGGAGCCTAGAGAGGAAAGTACCAGCCTTCCCGGCAGGGGAGCCCTCCCTTTAGGGCCAGGGCTGCTGTGGTTGCAGATGGACGTGAGCCAGGATGCAAATGGCCTTTTATACCAGGAGCCGCGCACTTGGCTGGGCCCTGGCAACCGCCCCTAGAAACTCGGAGCCTGCTGTCTCCGCCCTCTGCCTTCCCCAGGCGGCCCCACAGCCTCACACGCCCAAGCCCAGGTGGGGAAACTGAGGCACAGCATGAAGAGACTGGCCCACACGGAGGGACCCCACCAGTTCCAAGGATGCCACAGGTGCTGAGAGTGAGGCTGAGTCACCAGGTGGAGGCTAAGCAAGTGACCCCCGCTGCCGCCCAGGCCAGCCCAGGGCCCTGGCCTGCAGGAGTGAGTGAGGCCGGGGGCTGGGTCCCCTAGGGCAGTGGTTCTCCACCTTCCTAACGCCGCGACCCTTTGATACAGTTCCTCATGTTGTGGTGACCCCCAATTTCATTGTTACAAATTGAACATAATTAAAGCACAGTGATGAATCACAAAAACAATATTTAATTATATATGTGTTTTCCAATGGTCTTAGGCGACCCCTTGAAAGGGTTGGTCGACCCTCAAAGGGGTCGCGACCCACAGGTTGAGAACCGCTGCCCTAGGGCAGTGGTCAGCAAACTGCGGCTCGGCAAACCACGGCTCGCGAGCCACATGCGGCTCTTTGCCCCTTGAGTGTGGCTCTTCCACAAAATACCAAGTTCTGCACATGGGCCACGAAGTTTCAATCGCACTGTACATGCGCGCCCGCCCGTGGTATTTTGTGGAAGAGCCACACTCAAGGGGCCAAAGAGCCGCATGTGGCTCACGAGCCGCGGTTTGCCGACCACGGCCCTAGGGGAACAGGCTGGACCACACCAGGAGTCAAACCAGCAGAGAATAACAAACGCCCAGACGTGAGTGTACGTGCCCGGTGCGCCTGTGGAGCGAGCCCCCTACCTGCCGGCAGGTGCACCCACTGGGAGACTCCTCACCTAGGGTCGTGTCGTGCACACGCACTCGCAAACACACGCATAGACTCCAAGCCTTGTACACACGGACGCACAGACACACCCACGTGCACACACACAGGGCACACCTCCCTGCACCCACAGAGCCTGGCTGGGCACTCCCCACAGTCCTGCCGCCAGGATGGAGTCCGTGTGCGCATGGTAAGAGCTTAGACACAGTGAGGGCGTCATTACCACAACAGCTGGTGGTCGCTGCCCAGGAGCCCTCTGCTCAGTCCCTCTCAGCGACTCCTCCCTCTTCTGGAAGGTTGGGGTCATGGAATCTTCTAGTTGGGAGGGACTTGGAAGGCTGCTAAGTTCCCCAGCCTCCCCCCACTGCACCGGTGAGGAAACTGCGCTCAGAGAGGCTGGGTCTGCCCAGAGCCTTGGGAAGCTGCTAGAACAAGACCCCATAGCCATGGCCTTCAACCCATGGGAGTGCTTGTGGCCCCCAAGGCCGAGGCCAGACCCCTCCCCGGGGTCCCGCACTGCCACCTTCAGGATCCTTGGCCCCTGCCCCAGCCAGGTGGGGGCTGTGCAGGTCAGGGCCCTGGATCTGAAGACCTGATGAGGGGCAGGGGGCCTGCACCCCAGGGCCTGTGCTGGGGGTCACTGTGCAGTTCCCGAGTCTTGGGGGGGGGGTTGGGTAGAGTTGGGGGAAGGATTTGTGTTGTTTCCCCCCACCTCCCATGAACATCATTATCTGGAAACACCATTTTCTCAGAACCTGAGAGGCTGGGGGAGGGCTGGGGTGGAGCTGTTGGGAGGAAGTTTCTCAGTATCGGGAGGTGCAGGGCAGGGCAGGGCAGGTGGAGGGCAGTGGCCGGCCACAGCCTGCTCCCTGCCAGCGGCACTCCCAGCAAAGCCAAGGCAGGGCCACAGAATGCTGCCCCCAGCAGGAGGAGCAGGCCCGGCCTCATTCCCCACTGGGGCTCGGCCGCCTCTCCCTCAGGGGGATGGGCCGAGGGGTAAGACCCGGCCTGAGGAGAGGGACTGCGAGGCCTCTGGTCCCTGGGCCTGGCCAGGGCCAGCCTATCCTGGCCCCACTGCAGCTGGGCCCCAGCGTCCCGGCCTCCCTTCTCCGTAGTCTGAGTCACCATCCATTCTCCACCCCTGACACACAGGCAACGGTCTGTTCTAAGGCGGGATCCTTGGGTGGAAGAATGTCTGCTGAGATGGCTGATAACAATTCCTCCCAACCGGCACCTCAGGCCCCACGGCCCTACTGACGCCTCCCAGCTGACCAGACTGTGGGAAGCCAGTCGTCCACCCCGGCCTGCACAGCATACAGCAGAGACAAGCAGTCCAGCAGTCCTGCCCAGCTCTGTCCGAACTGCAGAACTGTGAGCAAATCCACACCGGGGGATGCTTGTTACTCAGCAATAGGTAACGGATACACTTGGAGGTCTGACATCTCAAGGTCCTGAAATCTCAGGCTCACAGCAACCTGGCCGTCGACGCTTCCTCTGGTGGCCTGGCCAAGTCACACCCCGTCTCTCTGGGACTTGGTTTCCCCCAAACAGGGATGACAACAGCACGATGTGGCCTGAGGTGAGGGAGGCACAGTGAGTGAGGGTGGGAGCGGAACGCTGGCTGGCCCAGAGGTTGTGCTTGAGAAATGGGAGCGAGGTGTGGAGGCCCAGCTGCTCCGGCTCCCTGGGCCACAGCCCTGCCCCACAGGACGGTGGTTTCTCTCTCCCTGACAGACAGACAGACAGTACCCGGCTGGCACTGCTGCTTCGACCCACCTGCTGAGGTGGGTGGAGTGGGGGGCAAAGAGGGTCATTCTCCGAGTCCACCTCAGGGGAGTCATCAGGCTCTTGGAATTTGGGTCTTTTGAGTTAAAAAGTCCTTCAGGACTGAGTCAGGTGGACGCCTTCCCGCTGACTGGTCTCCAGGGACCTGGAGACACCAGGATCCTATCCAGGGACCCACTGGGCGCCCCGCCTGCACAGGAATGACAGCTGAGCCTCCCCCCTTGTGGGTCTGCAGGGTGAGAGGCCCAGTGACTTCCTCGGCGTCACAGTATTCGTGACTCAACCCAGACGGGTGGCTTCTCACCTACCCTTCCACCCTGCTGGTCCTTACCTGTTCTGAGAAAGATAGAGATGAGTCAGTGGCCACCAGCCAATTTGAGGGGCAGCACCCACTGTTCAGCACCCTGAGCCGGGAGGTCGGCACGGGGAGAAGGTGGGAAGGGCTCGGCTGAGATGCCCCAGGGAGAGCCCCGAGTCCCGGGACCAGAGGAGCCAGCCGTCCAGGCCACTCAGCAGGAGGCGGCCACCAGCCCCCACACGGTGCCTCTGCTGCGTCCCCGCCCCTCCTCCCCCAGCTCATCTCGGTCCCCTGCTTGAGAAACCCCCAGAAACAGGGCGCTCACCCCCCACAGAGGAACTGTGGGACCAAGTTTCTCTGCAGGAGGGGCTTGTGCAAGAAGAGGTCTTAAGAAAGAGAGGTATCAGGAGCTGCTCTTGCAGCAAGCGAGCCCCTTTTAAAGCCTAAATTGTGCATCTTCTCGGGCTGTGGGAGCTTGGGGGCTGCCAAGACCCTCCCTGCAGACCACCCTGCTGCTGCCACGACTGCTGTCCACAGGTGTCTTTCCTCCAGTGGCCGGTCCACGCGGACCCGCATGCCCAGCTTGCCCTCCCCTCCCTTCACCCCTTTCCTGTGGCCCGGACACGCCGCCCCCCGAAAGCCCTGTCCCCACACTCTGGCCCCAGGGAGAGGTGGTTCAAAATAGCTGGCTCCTGGGATGCCAGTTCCTGAACTGTTTTCAAGACAGGACCCCAAAGAGGAAGCAGAGGCCCCGGGAGGGGGAGTGACCTGCTCACACTACACGGCAGGTGGCTGAGCTGAGCCTGAAAGTGAACCCCCCTTTTCTCAGCTTCCTGATCACTTCTCAGCAGCTCACAGGAAATGGCTCCCCTGGGACTGAAGGGAGGATGTGAGGTGGCCTCAGCCAACCCACCCATTCCAGTGACCACCAAGATGACCGCCAACTTAAAAGGCCCTCATTTTAGCAGAGGGCGCGCTGCCTTACCTCTGCCTGCTCCTCCAGGTCAGGAGGGACCTTCTCCTCCCAGGAGGGACCATGTCCACTTTACAGATGTGGAAACTGAGGCTGGGAGAGGCTTGGAAGTCCCAGGGCTTGCCAGTGTGGAGCCAGCCTGAACCCAGGCCTGTCGGGGGCTGCAGAGCACCTGCTGTCTGAGGCCGTGTCCTCCGGCGCCAGGGAGTTCGCTCTGCCTGCCCTCCTCACCCACAGTCCCAGGGCTGTGGGCACCTCGGCCCTGAGGGCAGGAAGAGGCACTGCTGATCACATGGCAGACCCTGGGGCTGCAGGAGGGGCATCTGCTTCCTGGGCTCACCAGCCAGGCCTCTGACATTTATGTTTGCAGACAACACTGAGCTTCTGCTGTCCCCAGCCCTGGAGCCAGGAGAGGGGCCGCTTCTAAGTCACGGGAGCTGCCCCCGGGAGCACGGCAGGGGAGTCAGGGCCCTGCTGGTTCCTGCTGTGTTCCTGCCCCCAACCCTGAGCCCGTCCTGGGGACAGACGCTGAAGCTCAGACCTGGACGGTGACCTGCCCCCGATCGCACAGCCATGCCAGGTAATGTGATGGCCAAGTGGGGTCAGAGACCTGGGCCCCTGCCCCAGCGCAGGCAGCACCCCCCGGCCCCCCACCCGGAGGTGTGGGGGAGGAAGAGGGAGTGTGGGGCTCACTCCCCAGCGGGGTCTCTCGTGGGAAAGTCTGGCCCTTGGCCACCCCCCTGACAGCTGGGCTCAGGTTGGGTCGCCCCAGGTTGTGCCATCGCAGGGCAGAGCCGAGCTTGGTCTCTTTGCCCGGGGCAGGGATTGAAGCCTCGCCCTAAGAGGCCCACCCACACGCAATCTCCTCAAACTTCCTCTTGCAGGCCCAGGATGCACCCCCCCAAACTTCCCCTGTTTCCCCCTCCACACCCAGCCCCACAGTGAGCTCCCCCTTCCTCTCCACTTGCATGCATGTACTCGCGCCCTCACACACTCAGGAAACAATCCTGAGACTGGCCCTAGTGCCAGCCCCGTGGGGACACAGAGATGACCCTGCCTCAAGGGAGACGGACCCCGATGCCAAACCACAGCATTAGTCAGAACCAGCAGTGCATGCAGGCTCTTTCAGAGCATTTCCCATGGCCCCTGGGGTTGTCTGCAGTCATTTTTATTGCAGTGTTTCCTATCTGTGCACAGAGCCGCTGGAACCCCCCTGCCTGTGCGCGCCTCCAACATTACAACCTGAGCAAATTACAAAACAAGGGTAAGAAATATTAGCAGAGCCCTAGACGGTTTGGCTCAGTGGATAGAGGGTCGGTCTGCGGACTGAGAGGTCCCGGGTTCGATTCCGGTCAAGGGCATGCACCTTGGTTGCGGGCACATCCCCAGTGGGGAGTGTGCAGGAGGCAGCTGATCGATGTTTCTCTCTCATTGACGTTTCTAGCTCCCTGTCCCTCTCCCTTCCTCTCTGTAAAAAAATCAACAAAATATATTTTTTTAAAAAAGAAACATTAGCAGAACCAATAAAAATTGCTCCTAGGGGCTGGTTCTCCAGGGCCGGGTGGCCTGGGCCGCAGTGCGAGGGCCTTCCTTCTTCCTCCTCCGTTCACCTTCCGTGCACGTGCGAGGCCCTGGCCGGGTGGGAGCCTGGACGGGCATAGTCTCCCCCCTCGGCTCTCGTTAGCCACCAGTGACTGTTAGTCTCAGCAGCCCAGGCCACACAAATCCAAACACGCTGGTGGCAGGACTTTGTATTTGACTGTGGTAAAACACACGTAACATTTGTTAACGAAAAAAAAACCACTGAAACCTGTAAAGAATTGTTGTGAGTTTATTTGAGCCAAACTGTCGACATATGCCGGGAAGCAGAACCTCAACGAATTGAGATAATGCTCTGGAGAATGGCGGGTTATATTTGTATTTATACATTTACAATCAAAGGAGGGACAGAGGTGGGTTACATGGAATTCACTGGTGACAGATTAAGGAGGAGGGATACGCAAAGCAGGGAAACCCCTGGGATTGGATAAAAAGTAAAATGATGGACACATACTTAGGTGGGTGCAGGATCAATTAACATGATGATGAAGGAATTTGTGGCATCTGTCCTGGGGCCCAGCACATTTGGTTGTGCCCCAGGGGCCCCCCAAAAAGGGAAGTCACAAGTTACCCGGACATTTCCAGCGTGTGTTATCATAGATGCAAAAAGACAGATAGGCTCAGTTACGGTAAAGGTTGACCTTATCAGTGAAGATACTGGCCTAGGATGTAACTGCCCACCCTAACTGCTTTAGTTAAAGTGTAATTTCAGACCATCCTTTGTGGTGACTTTAGGTCTCTGAGTTTGCAAGACCGCCGTGCAGGCCTCCCCTGAGCTTACAGGTCAGCATGTGGCCCCTTTCGTCCACACATTGTATTTTCCATTTTAACCATTTTAAAGTGTGCAGTTCAGTGGCATTAAGGACACTTGCATCGTTGTGCAGCCATCACCACACACACATCCATCTTCCCACATCGAAACTGTCCCCATTAATCAACAACCCCCCTCCCTCAGCCCCACAACCACCGTTCCACTCTCTCTCTCTGCTTTGACGCCTCCAGGGACGGCCTACGAGTGGATCCTGCAGTTTGTCCTTTGTGTTTGGCTTATGTGCTTAGTCCCATGTCCTCCAGGCTCACCTGCTGCAGCGCATGCCAGTCAGAATTTCCTTCCTTTTAATGAATAACATCCCCTTGTATGGATGGACCACATTTTGTTTATCCATTCATCCGTGATGGGCATTTCATCCACCAGCGGCTTGCTTTCGCCTTTCCGCTGCTGTGAATAACGCTGCTATGACATTGGTGTGTAAATATCTGCTCGAGTCCCTGGTTTCCATTTTTAGGGGTATACGCTCGGATGTGGGTCCTATGACAATTCTACATTTAATTTAGGACTTACGTTTTATCTTTTTTTTTTAATCACAGTTTACATTCAATACTATTTTGTATTAGTTTCAGGTGTAGAGCACACCTCACAAAGTGCTCCCCGATATTCCCAGTTCCCATCAGCACCCCATTATTGACTAATCCCCGTGAGTATTTTGTAACTACCAGTTTGTACTTAATCCCCTCACTTTTTTTCACCCAGTTCCTCAACCCACCTTCCCTCTGGCAACCATCAGTAGGACTTATTGTGAAAGCGATCTTCGATAATCCTAAACACAATTACAGCCAATTTGTTTTTAATTCATGGACTCAAAACCCACTACAGTTTAACACCCTAAACTGTAGGTTCCATCCCTGGTCGGGAGGCAATCGATTGATGTTCCTCCCTCACATTGATGTCTCTCTCTCTCTCTCCTTCCCTCCCCCGTCTAAAAAAAATCAGTAAGCATGTCCTCGAGTAAGGATTGAAAATAATGAGAATAAAAAATAAAATCCCGTGTGACCACGGGAGAGTGTTACATGGAGCTGGTGGCTCGCGTTCCCTTCCTGTGGGGAGCTCAGCCCAGGGATTAATGCAGGTGTTCTCGAAGCCTGGAGGAGTCACCTGAGACCTGGGCTCTGTGGCTGGTGCTTCTATGCGCTTATTTTGAATGGAGCTGAAGTTCGTATAACATACAATTAGCCATTTTGAAGTGTGCAGTCCTAAGGGGCATTCAGCACATGCCCCATGTCGGAGAACCACCACTTCTCTCTTGTTTCCTACTTCCTCGTCACCCCAGAAAAACAGCTGGCATCCATTAAGTCATCACTCCCCATGCTCCCTTCCTCTGGCCCCTGACAACCCCTAATCTGCTTTTTGTCTCAATGGATTTGCATATTCCAGACATTTCACTTTAAAGGGATAGTACAATATGTGACCTTCGGTGTCTGGCGTCTTTCACGGAGAAGGTCCTCAAGGCTCGTCCTCCTCGTAGCGCAGCGGTTCTCAGCCTCCCTAACGCCGCGACCCTTTAATACAGCTCATGTGGTGACCCCCAACCACAAAATTATTTTCGTTGCTACTTCATAACTGTCATGTTGCTACTGTTATGAATCGTCATGTAAATATCTGATATGCAGGATGGTCTTAGGTGACCCCTGTGAAAAGGTCGTTTGACCGCCAAAGGGGTCGCGACCCACAGGTTGAGAACCGCTGTGGAGCAAGTGTCAGAACCCCTTCCCTTTTCGTGCTGAGTAATATTCCATCGCATGGCTCTACCGCCAGGAGTTTACCCACTTATCCGATGCTGGGCATTTGGATCGCCCCTGTCTTTAGCTGTTATGAGCAATGCTGCTATAAGCACGTGTGTATAGTTTCTGTGTGGACATATCTTTTTGTTTCCTGGGAGTAGAATTGCTGGGTCATAAGGTAGTGGCTGGTGCTTGTCTTTTTTAACGTTCACCTTACTTCCTTATCGAAGCTCAAGGTATATGCTGTCGAAGAGTTGAGTTATTCCTCGGGGTGTGTTGGGAGAGACCCTTGTACTCCACTGAAGGGAGGTCAGGGGGTGCTGGTTTGGGACCATGTCAGTATTTTTAGGAATTTGTTCTTGGGAGGACCAGATTCTCCAGGGAGGATGGTTCCGTGTCCTGCGGGGGGGGGGGGGGGGTCGGGGTGTGTGTGTTAAAGGCCTCACTGCCCCCGGGAGCAGGGCCAGGGCCCAGGCAGGCACTCCAGCGCTCAGCAGCCCCAGGTACTGGGCTGTTTTTGGTGTGACTGGCCTCTCCCTAGGCCAGGGCCCTCTGGCTCACCATCACCAGAGAACAACCAATCTTCTGGTGGGTACGGAGGGTGGCTGCCTGGCTCACCATCACCAGAGAATAACCAATCTCCTGGTGGGTACGGAGGGTGGCTGCCTGGCTCACCATCACCAGAGAATAACCAGTCTTCTGATGGGTACGGAGGGTGGCTGCCTGGCTCACCATCACCAGAGAATAACCAATCTCCTGGTGGGTACGGAGGGTGGCTGCCTGGCTCACCATCACCAGAGAATAACCAGTCTTCTGATGGGTACGGAGGGTGGCTGCCTGGCTCACCATCACCAGAGAATAACCAATCTCCTGATGGGTACGGAGGGTGGCTGCCTGGCTCACCATCACCAGAGAATAACCAGTCTTCTGGTGGGTACGGAGGGTGGCTGCCTGGCTCACCATCACCAGAGAATAACCAGTCTTCTGATGGGTACGGAGGGTGGCTGCCTGGCTCACCCTCACCAGAGAATAACCAGTCTTCTGATGGGTACGGAGGGTGGCTGCCTGGCTCACCATCACCAGAGAATAACCAATCTCCTGGTGGGTACGGAGGGTGGCTGCCTGGCTCACCATCACCAGAGAATAACCAGTCTTCTGATGGGTACGGAGGGTGGCTGCCTGGCTCACCATCACCAGAGAATAACCAATCTCCTGATGGGTACGGAGGGTGGCTGCCTGGCTCACCCTCACCAGAGAATAACCAGTCTTCTGATGGGTACGGAGGGTGGCTGCCTGGCTCACCATCACCAGAGAATAACCAATCTCCTGGTGGGTACGGAGGGTGGCTGCCTGGCTCACCATCACCAGAGAATAACCAGTCTTCTGATGGGTACGGAGGGTGGCTGCCTGGCTCACCATCACCAGAGAATAACCAATCTCCTGATGGGTACGGAGGGTGGCTGCCTGGCTCACCATCACCAGAGAATAACCAGTCTTCTGGTGGGTACGGAGGGTGGCTGCCTGGCTCACCATCACCAGAGAATAACCAGTCTTCTGATGGGTACGGAGGGTGGCTGCCTGGCTCACCATCACCAGAGAATAACCAGTCTTCTGATGGGTACGGAGGGTGGCTGCCTGGCTCACCATCACCAGAGAATAACCAGTCTTCTGATGGATACGGAGGGTGGCTGCCTGGCTCACCATCACCAGAGAATAACCAGTCTTCTGATGGGTACGGAGGGTGGCTGCCTGGCTCACCATCACCAGAGAATAACCAATCTTCTGGTGGGTACGGAGGGTGGCTGCCTGGCTCACCATCACCAGAGAATAACCAGTCTTCTGATGGGTACGGAGGGTGGCTGCCCGGCTCACCATCACCAGAGAATAACCAATCTTCTGGTGGGTACGGAGGGTGGCTGCCTGGCTCACCCTCACCAGAGAATAACCAATCTTCTGGTGGGTACGGAGGGTGGCTGCCCGGCAGTTCTGGGAGGATCTGAGGGTCTGACTGATCGTTATTTTGCCTCCATCCACTACCCCCGCCTTAGGTTCCAGCTGGGGCCGAACCCTTGGCAACTCTGTGGGGTAAGTCACGCTGGCGCTGAGCCCTGCGCATTTGGAGGTGGCTTTTCCGAACCCCTCCGTCAGTTGCCATCCTCCATCTACTTTCCAGCTTCTAAATGGTGCCGATTGGCACCACATCACCACCCCTACCACCACCGAGAAAAATGAAGGAAGGAAAAGCAATGGTGCAGATCTGGTCCCTGTCCTGCTTGCCCCTCCCTGTGGGCTTCTACCTTAAAGATAACAAAAGGGCCCTAACCAGTTTGTCTCAGTGGATGGAGCCTTGGCCTGTGGACTGAGGGGTCCCAGGTTCGATTCCGGTTGGGGGCATGTACCTTGGTTGCGGGCACATCCCCAGTAGGGAGTGTGTAGGAGGCAGCGGATCGATGTTTCTCTCTCATTGATGTTTCTAACTCTCTATCCCTCTCCCTTCCTCTCTGTAAAAAAATCAATAAAATGTATTTAAAAAAAAAAAAAAGATAACAAAAGGAAGAAATCCCCTCTGTAGTCTGCACGGGGTTTTCGAGGAGGGAAATTCGGTGCACGGGTCCAATCCGCCATCTTTAACAAAGCTTTCAGGTGAAGACGAGCCTGGCAGTCGCAGATGCCTCTACCCCCCAGAAATATTCCAGGGCCGGGCGCCAAGCCCCCCACTCTGGGGAAGAGCCTCCCTCGGCCTGCTCTCAGGGCCGTTCTGTCTGCAGTTCCAGGTGCTGGTTTATCTCCTGGGAGACGGGAGCCCCTCCAGGGCAGGGGTGTTAGTGACTCATTTCGACGCCCTCCTCTCTGTCCTCCTACCAGTCCCTGGCTTGGGCTGCACACGTGGCGCTCAGCCTGCCTTGTTGCGAGGTGGAGGAGGGAGGGCACACAGGAAGGAGGGGCAGCCTGGGCGAAGAACACGTCTCCGGTGTCTTTACCTGCGCTTGAACCCTTCTCCGATCTGCCTCCTGCGTCTGGGGCCCCCGGGGCCCTCGGAAGTGCAGGAAAGCTGGGACTGGGACCTCAATTGCAGGCCGTCCCACGAAGGGGACAGACTGAGGCCCTACTGGTTCCCGAGCAGCAGCACAGCAGACACGGGGCCTCGGGCTCGCCGTGCTTTTATGGGTCCACAGAAACTGCGTACTTTCTTTTAAGTAAAAATAAAAAATTTAACTTTTAGTTCAAAATGTTTTAATGATAAATATATTTCTTTATAGCAATGCAGTGGTAAGTTATCATTTTTTAAAAAACTGATGTAGATGTTTTTTTTAAAATTGACTTCAGAGAGGAAGGGAGAGAGAAACATCAATGTTGAGAGAGAATCATGGATCGGCTGCCTCCTGCACGCCCCACACTGGGGATCGAGCCTGCAACCCAGGCATGTGCCCTGACTGGGAATCCAACCATCACTTCCTGGTTTACAGGTTGACTGACGCTCAACCACTGAGCCACACCGGCTGGGCTAAAACATCATTTTTAATACATTTTTGTGGAAGAAGCCACGAAAGTCACGATGTGTCCTTGCCCCCTCCCAGGGCCTGAGTGGGGTCCTCTTCCTCCCCTCAGAACATCTGGGTCCAGCTCAGTTCACGGCCACAGACCCGGCTGTGTGCTGGGCACTGGGGGTCCTCACCAGGAGCCCCAGGTTCACGGCAGCCAGGCTCTGTGCCCACCGGAGCCAAGGAGCCGGGGAGAGGGTTGAGCAGGGGAGAGGTCCCTGCAGGGGCTAGTAGCTGGGTCCTGAGGATGGACAGTTCTCACCTTGTGCAAAAGGCCTCCAGGCAGCAGGAAGAGAGCATCAGCAAAGGCACAGATGCACAAGGTTGAGCCCGTCCCGGCAGAGTGGGGGGCCTTGCACGCTAGGCTGGGGCCGCAGCTCAGTCCCCGCCCACCCCATCAAGCGCCAGGCCGGCACCAGCCTCTGCTCACACCCCGTGATGACTGGTGCTCCCACCTCCCACAGGCAGCCCCCGCAAGGCGCAACAGCTCCTGTGCCACTGGGACGCCCTGGCTGATTCTGAGCAGAAACCTGTCCCCTGATCACTCTGCCTCACCTCCTTAGCCCATCTGTGCTTTATCTCCTCCTCTCAAGCAGGGGCCAGCGAAGGGCCCAGGGGACCTTCAGACCAAGGCCCTGCCTGGCGGCCACCGGGAGGAATCCCTTAGGAGTGTAATGCCTTGCAAGTCCCCACCTGTGGGGGAGGGGCGCGGAGCAATGGACACCAATGACTCTGGGAGGCAGGAGGCTGGCACTGGGCAAGGCTGCTGAGCTCAGCACTGTCTGGACCACAGGACGGCTCTGCTCAAGTGACCAGTGTGGGAGCTTGGTCCTGGAGGACGTGGAAGCAGCCAAGGGGCGCTGGCCTTGAGGCAATGGGTGGGCTCAGAAACCCGCCCTGCCCCCCCACCCCCCTCTAACCGGGGAGAACAAGGGCAAGGGCTGCACCCTCGGGGTCTCGAGGCAGGAATGGCGTTTGCGACCTGGTGTCAGTCTTCCTAAGGCCAGCGTCAGACACTGCCTGCCCTGGAGGAGGCCGCCCAGGCTGGGGAAATGTCAAGTGCCGGCCTCTGCTCTGGGCTGACATCGCCCGCCTCTGCGTGGGAACAAAGCGCGGGCTCACGCTGAGCCGCTGGAGTGGCTGCGATCTGTGTCCTTGTTTGGTTTCAAAACAGAGGACCCGGAATGAAGTCATGAAAGATGTCCTTGCTGGAGGAAATGTCTGGGGCCCATCGGAGCGCCTCCCTCGGGGCTTCCAAGAGGCAGGAGCCAGAACCACTCTTCGTCTGGGCTCCACGGGAAGCTGCAAGGGCACCTGCTACGTTCAAGGCCCAGGTGGCGCCTTCACCACCCGTGACTTCAGTGCGCACCCAGGTGTGGAGGTGGCGGTGGCGGGAATCTCAGCTCCTGCAGCGCCCCAGTCCTCCTCTTCCACATGCGGGCCAGGGCCACTCTTACCTCCATGGCGGCTCAGACATGTCAGGCCTCCTTATGAAGAAGTGGTCAGATCCCCATCTCATAGATGAGGAAACCTAGACTCCGCATGGTCAAGCAGCCCGCAAGGTCACACAGCCATCCACGCATTCATTCATGCAGCACCTGCTAGAGGGCTGCCACACAGCTGACACCACTCGGACCTTGGAGCCAGGACCCAATCGATTAAGTCAGTGGTTCTCACCCTTCTGGCCCTTTAAATACCATGTTGTGGTGACCCTCAACCATAAAATTATTTTCGTTGCTACTTCATAACTGTCATGTTGCTACTGTTATGAATCGTCATGTAAATATCTGATATGCAGGATGGTCTTAGGCGACCCCTGTGAAAGGGTCGTTCGACCGCAAAAGGGGTCGCAACCCACAGGTTGAGAACCGCTGGATTAAGCAGACGAAGACCCCTCTCATGAGCGAGCGAACATTTTAGTGAGTTAAGAGGCAAACAAAAAGAATGAGCAAGAAATGTCAGAGGCTGCGTTTCTGTGAAACAGATCAAACAGGGAGATGGGGCCGGTGTGGGACAGGGCAGGCCCCTCTAAGGAGGTGGCTCTGTGCTGAGGCCTGAGTGACAGGAAGGAACCAGCCGCAGAAAGGGCTCGACCAGTCCCCTTTCCCTGGATGTCACTGTCACAGTGGCCACGTGGCTCCTCACAGGTCTCGCGGCCACTGCACCAGCGGTGGGACACGCCAAGCCCAGGGCTGGGTTGTGAGAATCAGAGGACCAGACAAGGGCCGAAACACCAGCACAAACCCTGAAGATGGCCCCCGGCATCCGGCATCCGCGGAGCTCCTGGCGCGGGCGCGGGTCCCGGACAAGCAGTGGCTCCCAAAGGCCTGGCCCCACTGGTCGGATCCAGGCCGGGGCCTCCATCAAGCCTGGGACAGTCCTGTGCTGGGAGGGAACCAGATGTCCTCAAGGGACAAGTGGGCACAGGCAGCAGTGGTGGGGGCCTCCCTGGTGCACCTGACCTGGCCGTGGGCGGGGTCACAGGCTGGAGAGGCCTGCTGGCTCCTGGCTCGGTGTCAGTGTTAGAGGGGGTGGGACTCGCCCACGGGAGGGTCGCTTCGTCTGGCTGCCTTGGTTCTTCTTGTCCTGACCTTTGCCACTGCTTAAATCTTAAAACAGACTAAGCTCCCCCTCTTGCTCCACCAAAGGGAACCCAGAGGCTGAAACGTGCCCCTCTCGCCCTCACTCAGGAGGCAGGCTAGGGGACAGGGGACACAGAGCCAGCAGGGCAGTGCTCCACCCCGACACGCCTGGGGCAAAGCAGGTGGGAGAGGCCCTTTGGCCTGTAGGACTAGACAGGGCCATTTGTGCTGGGACTATGCCCATATGTCTGCGCCCCCGTCACTCATCTGGTACATGGCCCGCCCACCACCTCCCGCTCAGGGTGCTAGGCTGACCTGTGACTCCAGGTGGTCAGGACCCGCTGGGGATGGCTAAGGCCGAGGGGGCAGGTCCTGAAAGGCAGTTCTGCCAGCACCCCCGCCTACAACTGCTTCCCAGCAGAGGGGGAGGGAAGCGTCTGGGCGCCCATCACCCAAACGCCGAGCTTGGCTTTGTCCCTCAGCCACGCAGTGTTTCAGTTTTAGCTGCAGACGCTGTTGTGCGTAGCTGAGTTCTTAAGTCTCCCAAAACAGGAAGAGGCACTTTATGGACTGGTATTTATAGAATATCCTCCACCCAAACAAAACCAAAATAAAGCAAAGAAGTCCTGAGCATCCACTCACACGCCTGTCCTGGTGCCCGAAGCTCTGACGGCCACACCAGCCACCCCACCACCGGCAGGAACAGTGCCCCACAGCAGCCACTGCCGGAGGGAGAGCCGCCACCCTCTCCCCGCCATGCAGGCGGCAGTCCTGAGCCAGGCAGAGGCCAGGTTCACAGCCCAGCTCTGCCACCCCAGCCCGGGAGCCAGAGGACAGGAGGCACCCACCTCCCTGGCCACCTGAGTTCCAGGAGACAAGAGTGAGAGCACCTTAACACCATGTCGCATAACCCACCATTTATTACTTCCTCACCGTGGCACAAAGGGGTTCTCTTTCCAGAGACCAAGCAGCAACACCGGGATGTTCTTGGAAGAGACTTCCCTTTGTTCCCAGCCTTTGTGACTAACTTTAAACCTGTTCACCTAACAGAGGTGGCTTCGGGGTGGAGGGTGGGCACTCTTCTTCCCTCGGGAACCACCTTCCGGGACCACAGACCGAGCAGGGCTGAGCCGGCCTCTGACTTTTCTGAGTCCAAGTACATGGAGGCCACACACAGTGCCAGGCCCTGCTGAGCTGGGGAGGGGCGGAATCCAGGGGCCTCGGGGACTGGCAGGTCTGATTTCTGCTCCACCGCAGACCATGTGAGGGCATGTGTGGGTCTCTGGGCTGGCTTCTCCTGTGAAAGGAGTGCAGTCCCTCCCCAGAGGCAGCGAGCACGGAGGTGGTCCATCTCGGGCCTGACGGCCTGAGCCCGCCCGCCCGCCCCTGAAAAAGCAGCGCACACCTGGGCCTTCCACACGGAGCAGCAGGGCTCGCAGAACCTCTGCCCTTCCAGAACCACTTCCCACGCTCCCTCCACACGCGTCTGTTCATTCCTGCGGAGCAGCAGGGACCCTCGTCAGTGGTCAAGATCGCTGGTCTTCATGGCTCCTCAGCCGGGGCCTTCCCAGCTCCAGGGAGGAAAGAGCAAAGCGGAGTCGCTCACCCTACTTCGGGGCCTCCCCTCCAGGAGGGGCCTGACAAGAGGCCACGTCCTCACTCGGTCCGGGCACTTCTGCTCCCTGCACCCCATCTCTGGGGACGCCCACCAGCCCCGTCTACCCTTCGGAGGACTCCGGGGCCAGTGCTCCTCCTGGACAGTTACCTCTGGTTCCCTTCCCGCTGCAGCCATCCCAGGCCCCCACCTCCCTGGTCTTCCTGAACGTTCACCACTGAAAACAGCCAGGCCGGCCCAGGGACAGTGCCCAGGGGCGGTGCAGGCTCCGGAAGATGCAGACGTCAATCTGGAGGCCAGAGAAGAAAGGGGCGAACCACCAGGCCCTGGTGAGGGGACGTATCACCGGCCACAGGCTCTCCCAGGGGAGGTGGCGGCGGGAACGGTGGCCTTGAGAAAGCAGTGGCTGCTGGGCCTGTGACGTGCGGGGTCACAGGAACCTCTGCCCGTCCTGTCCCATGGGGTGCGCACAGCCAGCCAGGCTCCCGCACTAGCACCTCTTGTTCTGAGAAATGGCGATGGTCCTGGCTGAGGCTGCCTGGGCGGGTGGCTCCAGCCCCCCTGCAGTGACATGGCGTATCCAAGGGGTCCGCCTGCACTGGCACTCTGAGAGGGTCTTCTCCATAGCACCCAGCTGGGGGAGGACGGTCAGGCTAAGGACTGGGCGCCCACTGGCCCCCACGGCACAGGCAGCTGGGGGGGGGAAAAGCCCATCCTGCCCCCACGATGGCCCCGGTCCTCACGAAGGTCCCGCTCGGCTGCACTCCGCAGCCGGGGCTACGGTGCCGTCATCACACTCTGTTCGCCATGGTCCACGCTCCAGAGGCGGTAAAACTCAGCGAAGTCCACGTAGGGCTCCACACGGCCATCCTCGCCAGGCGGGAGCGCGTGGGCGGGCCGGGAGCGGAAGAGCCCCCCGTCCGAGCTGGAGCTGCTGCTCTGGGTGTGTGTGTTGGTGGACTGCAGGGTCAGCGTCGGGCTCTGGCTACAGGGACAACACAGTCAGCCAGGAGCCTTGGCTTCCAGGCCGGGGGCAGAGAGGCCCTGCCCAGGCCACAGGCCTCGAACAAAGGTGACCCAAGAGCCAGCCCGGCCACGTGGTCTTTAGGAGATGAAAGGTCAAATGGGCTTTTCAGCTCTAACTGTACATGGCTTTTTAATGAACCAGAACTAAATGGGCCGCCCCGTTCCAGTGCTCAGTGACCACGCATGGCTAGTGACACTGTACCCAGCAATGAGCTGGAGGTCGTGCGCTCCAATCTCTCCGGAACCCCCCTGATCAACCCCACAGATCGCAGGCCAGCAAGGACTTTTCTCCCAGAAAACCCTCCTTAGCCCTCCCTCTCACCCCCTCTCACCAGCTGGGAGCCGGGCCCCCCCATGTTCTCAGAACTTCCTGGCACCCACCCTCTGTCACAGAGCATGTGACAGCTGGAAGTTACCTGCTGGCCCACCGTCCTGCAAACCCTTCGCGCTGCCCAGCACCCAGCACTGGGCCGGCCCAGAGTGGGGCCCAACTAATGTTCAGATGCCAAAGGGAGGGAAGGGGCTGTTTAGGGGCCCCCGGGGAGTTGGGTGCAGGACAGCTGGTTCTCCTGCCTGGCCTGGAACCACTGCTGTCATGCTCTGCCTTGGTGGGCACAGCTAGAGGCTTCCTCTCGGCAGCCCAAGCCACCCCAACTGCACTCGGTATGCCCATCACTCCGCTGCCTGCCAGGCCCCTGTAGCCTCTGGTGGCGGCAGCAGGAGGTGGGGTGGGGGGCAGGGAGAGGGGAAGGCCCCCTCCAGGCACAGGGAAGCAGTGTCACTCCCTTCCTGAAGGCCCTTCCATTTGGCCATTTCCTGAGTGGGCTGGGTGTGGCATCTCTATTATTCTGTGCAGTGCAGGCCGAGGCCGGAATGTGGAAACCAGACCCTGGTCTCCTGGTGGGTGGGAGGGGTGGGGGTATACATTCCACAGAAATGAGGGGGTGGGGTGGACACCAGACCTATAGGCAGGTCCGCAGTAAGGAAGTGGCCTGCCCACCCTCCTCAGGCTCCAGACCTCCTGCTGCCTCTGCCCCTCCCCCCCTCAGATTAGAGAACTCACTTCAAAGCTACTCAGACCTTTCAGTCAGAGAGCCCTGGCTCTGACAAGCCGGTGCAGGCCACGCACGTCCCGCCCCCCAAGCACTGATGCCACTGGGAGGAGAACCTTCCCATTCAGTGAGAACTCATACACGGGCCCACAAGAAAATGTGACCAGCAGGCTGTCAACATCAGGTGTCTGTCCCTTCCCCGCAGCCTCAGCCCCTCTGCCCTGGAAACCCGCCCCCTCCCAGCTCCCACTGCAGTGAGCTGCTGGAACCTGCAGCGCTGCCTCTTCCGGCCTCAGCGGCTAAAAAGAACTCCCAGGAAGGGAGGTGGGCATTTGAGAAGTCAAGACCCCAGGGCGTCTCACCCAGGATCACTTAGCTACAGCACTTGGCCCCTGGCATTCCTGTTCAGAGACCAAGGGCTGTCCCCAGGAAGCAGGCCTGAGAGTGGAGATGGGTGAGGGCTTACTTGGTGAGGGTGGGAGTGGCTTCGTCCAGGGTGGAAGCGCTGTGGGCCCCATTGACCAGCTGGCCCTGCGAGGGCATGACGAGGGAGAGGGTCACGCTGGTCTTGCTGGTGCTCTGGGCGCTGGAGTAAGGCACGGATACGGGGTACACACGTCCTCCTGTGACTTTGGGAGGAAGAGAGAGGTGGGCCCGGGGAGTGGCTGGCGTGGTGGGAACCGGGGCGCTCCAGGACCTGACGGGAGCGGTGTCTGAGGGCTGAGAGGAGAAGGTGGTGACCCAGCTGGCTCCCCGAGCTGCAGCGTGGCCCCCGGCCCCTTGGGACAGAGAAGGGGAGTCCAGGGGCCAAGACTGCCGGCCGGGCAGGGGCTGGCGCTCAGCAGCTCCTGTGCTCAAAGCAGGAGGAGGATCAAGTGCTGAGCTGCTTGATGAAAGGGTTACTGCCTGGCTTCCCGCGACGATGCTCTAATCCGAGGGGATAAGCGTGCTCCTAGTTGAGGCTGGCCCAACAAAAATATGGTTGCAATAACAGCAAGCTAGAGAAACTCCATAACCCTGGTGTCCGCCGGAGAACAAAGCCATCTGGGCATGCCTGAGCGCCAAGGCTTGTTTGAAAAAAGAAGAGAAAGTGCAGCCCAGGAGCCAACAGTCTGAGCGGCACGGGAGGAGGTGCAGAAAGGACGACTGCCTGGCCTCCTGAGCAATTTGACTCCAAGACTCAAAAAGTAGAAAGTTAAGCGCATCACTCTCACCCCAACATGGCTCAGGGACAGAGCCAGGCTTCGGGGACCTTCTGTCCACATGCCTCGCCTCGCCTGTCTCTTCCTCCCAGAGCCGCAGTTTCCCTTTCTGTAAAAGGGGGGTGCTATCTCCTTGAGGGCTGTCAGTGAGGACTACAGGAAACATTCGGGTCAAGTGCCAGGCGCAGAGTAGGCCCTCAGCTGGGGAGCCATCGTCCCTATCATGTGGCCTGGTGTCTCTGAAGCTCTCTCTCTCGGGTCATTAGGAGGTCAACCAGGGCAGAGGGTATTTCTTCATTTCATAGACAAGAAGGAAAACCAACCAAAGGCGGCTCAGAGGCCCAGATCAAAGCTGCTCACCGCCAGGCCTCCCCCTCTACCTGCTGCGCTCCCGGAGCAAGGCCTGGCGCCTCCGCCACTCCGCAGCCCACGCGGCCCACGGCCTCCTCAGGTGGCTTCCTGGCCGCCCTGCACTCACCTGGGGCTGGGGATGCTGTGGGCTGGCTCATCTCGCCCAGCGGGTAGCCGAAGTTCCTCACCAGCAGGGTCATGTCCTCGTGCCTTGGGCAGAACTTGGCACGCTCGCCGCCACTAGCAAAGGTGTCACCGTGGATCCGCTTCACCCGGTCCACCACGGCCTGGGCCACCGCGTCCAGGGAGGTCTGCTTGGCGAACTCAGTGTCAATCATAGCAGCGATTTCCTGGGGGGGCGGGGCAGAGACCTGGTGAGGAACAGGGGCCCAGGGACTGTGGGCCGAGACTCCAGAGCCTCACCAGGACACTTAGCGGTCACTGGTCAAGCAGGTGAAGGAAGTCCCCACCAGCCACACCTGCAAACCAAGCTTTTCAAGGGATTCAGGATAATCCTTCTGGAACTTTCTCATTAGACAAGGTGTGGCCTTGTGATCTCTCTTATTGTTGGCCTCCACACCGATAAAACAGGGAGAATATCCACCTCCCTGGGTTACGACGAGGACGAAGTAACATAATGGATGGGAGGGCACTGCGGGAACCGCTAGAAAGCCCCGTGTAAGTACATGCCCACCACGCCAGGCACGTGTCCCCTAACCTCTAAGGGACCCAGGAGACTTGCAAACAGAGGAGCAATTGTGATGAATAAGCCTTTTTTCCTGGAACAAACTCATTATGGGCTAGGATCTGCCAATTTTGTCAGCAAATGGGGACACAGAATGAAGGCAGAGAAGTCCACTGACCAGTGTATCCTAGAACCCAGTAAGAAGCCACTGGATAATTCTATCTTGAAGACCAAAGAAAAGGAAAAAAAAATCACATTGATGATACGATCAGAAACACAAAATCCTCTATATGCTGGCTGGCCAGTCTCTTGGAGGTAGGGGGCAGAGGCAGGCAACAGGAAATGACCTGGGGCCAGTCAGGTGGGCTCAACCCCGAGCCCCCCGCCCCACTGTCCACCTCGGTCACCTCAGGCGAGACCCTGAATTCTGCACCCTAGGCTCCCTGAGTGGAAGTGATGCGAGCTGCTGCCCGTTACAGTGCTACTAGAGGAATAAGATAAAAAGATGATGCCCTGGCCGGTTTGGCTCAGTGGATAGAGTGTTGGTCTGCGGACTCAAGGGTCCCAGGTTCGATTCCGGTCAAGGGCATGTACCTTGGTTGCGGGCACATCCCTAGTGGGGAGTGTGCAGGAGGCAGCTGATCGATGTTTCTCTCTCATCGAAGTTTCTAACTCTCTACTTCTCTCCCTTCCTCTCTGTAAAAATCAATAAAATATATATATATATTTTTAAAAAAAGATGAAAACCTTGAACACAGGCCTCAGGAGAGAGGGCGGCATGTAAGACTTTCCCTCATAACCTTTAATTAGAGAGGACAAAGCAGGCGGTCTCCCTCCAGGGAGCACGCCCATGCCATTCCCTTCCCGCTCTCCGTCCCCCACAGGCCGTATCCCCTAACCTCTAAGGGACCCCAGGAGACTTGAAACCAGGGGAGCAGCGGCAGCTCATGCCGGGCTAACCCCCTGAACCTGTCTCCAAGGCCCCCTTCTCTCTGACTTCCCAGTGAGCCAGAGCAGCCCAGCCTAAGTATATATTTTTGCTGCAGGCAGTAAATTCTTGTTTTTCTAAAAAAAATAATAATAAAGAAAAGAAAGGAAAAAGGCAGAAAAGTTACCTTCCTATAAGACTCACAGATGGAAGGAGAAACACGACCTGAACTTATCTGACCAACCAGCCATCCAGGTCAGGTAGAGGCAGCTTCCCTTCAAAGTCATCCCTGAAGCGACTGCGTGACCACAACCCCACAAAAGTGGGTGTTATCATCCCCATCTTAGACATGAGAACCAACTGTAAATTACCCACAGCTCAGAGAGGAAGGGGAAGGGGACGCGGACTTGGACATGGCTGGCACGACTCCTGGGCCAGTGCTCTGTGCGCGAGGCCGCGCTTCTGCGCTCCCCTCCTCGGCCCAGGACCTTTCCCGGACAATCTCCAAAGCAACCCGAGCCCACGGCGATTCACGTCCACCTCGCCCACTTCCCTTCAGGCTTTGCTCAAGGCTCTGGGGCTGCTTCAAGCCCAGAACGAGGAAGGTTTTGGGGGATGGGTGTTCTCGGAGCTCTAAGCCCAGAGAAGATACCTGGCAATGGCCCTTGAGAATTGGAGCCGGCCCTGAGCACTCTGGTGCCGAGCAGGAGGGCCGGCCAGGCCCCCAGGGAGCATGCCACCTGCAGGCTGGCCCGCTATGCTCTGCTTAGGCCCAGCTCACCTGGTTGGCCTGCCCAGGCCCATGGGCTGCCTCCAGGGCCTTGTACAGCCCCTCGGACATCAGCACCAGGAAGCCAGTCACCCCGTCCAGGGGCTGTGCGCCGTGGATTTCAGGCTCCGCGATGATCGGCTTGGACTTAGCAGCACTGCGGGGAGAGAGTAGAGGGGAGAGCTGTACTTGGAATGGCCTCCTAGGGACATTTATTTTGCTAAGGGGAAGAATCTACCCCAGAATGTAAAATGAAACACACATCTGGCAAGACGAGAACAAAGAAAAACCAGAAAAACAGACCTGTCTCTGAGCACAGCTATGAAAATCAAGTTCTGAGAGCCAGAAGGCTAGAGACGGCTGGGTTAGGGCACAAAGGTCAAATGCCCAATCCCGGCCCCAATCTGCAGCTCCTGCCCACAGAGCCTGGGCAGTGCCAGGGGAAGGGTGGGCAGTGAGAGGGTGGGGTTCTCTTTTGAAAGCCCACTCCTCCTCCGGGCTCCTCCAAAGCAAATGTCAGGCTGACTCAGACCTCACCGGCACGCCCTGCACAGGGTCATCTCTGATGCACTATCAGCCAGCAGTGCCCGAGAGGCCTTGCCCGTGTGCACGCACACACGCAGCTACGTGATGTTCTGGCAACAGAATCCGGAAGAGCGGAGTCTGGAAACACCCCGAGGGCCCTTCCGTAGGGGCCAGTAGCGAGTGCTGACACAGCACACACTGAATTCCAGCAGCTGTGACCAAGAACACACCAGCCTCAACGCTAAGTGTGTAGAATGGAGGAAAGGACACCTAACGGATAGTGAGCTACAGAATACTGGAAAGGGTGTGCTAGCACTTAGTGCATGTTTTTAAAAGGATGCCTACCCCTGCCCCGCTCCCACCCAACACACACACACACACACATACACACACACACACACACGCACACACGCACGCACGCACGCGCACACAGGAACTCTGGGCAGGGCACACAGGAAACCAGCAGCTTCTGGGGAAGAGCCCCGTCTCGGGGCAGGAGAAAACGTACTCTGCACAGTAGACCCTTGGCCTGTTTGAAACCACATCTGTACTTTCCAACAAAGAAACAGAACCCTACAAATTAGAGACAAAAGGTTCCAAACACAACTGCCTAAATCCTGTGGGAGGAAGGAGTTCTAACTCTGCTTTAGGGGTCTTTGGCATGATTCCTCCATGGCTCTGATTGTGACATTAAATGCCATGATCGTACACACACCTATTTTTCCAATCAATGTGCTGGGAATGCAGGCTGCCTGGGTCCAAGTCCTGCCTCTGCCCATGGCTAGCCCCCTGATCACAGAAGCTGCCTACTGTCACCATGTCAGCTTCCTCGTATGAAAATACCTTTGGGTAACAACAGTGCCTACCGCCCTAACCGGTTTGGCTCAGTGGATAGAGCGTTGGCCTGCGGACTGAAAGGTCCCAGGTTCGATTCCGGTCAAGGGCATGTACCTTGGTTGCGGGCACATCCCCAGTAGGAGGGGTGCAGGAGGCAGCTGATCGATGTTCCTCTCTCATTGATGTTTCTAACTCTCTATCCCTCTCCTTCCGCTCTGTGAAAAATCAATAAAATATATTTAAAAAACAAAACAAAACAAAAAACAGTACCTACCTCCTAGACCCGAGGGAGGACTGAGTAAGAGAATGTCTGTACAGAGCTGTGCCCAGTGCTGCTATGATCACTGGGTGGCAGCCGGAAGGGAAATATCCTTGGAGGGAAATGTACAGCTCGTCTCACACGTCTGCCCTGGCCCTCGCCATAAACAGCACTGACCAACAAGGCATCTGGTCTGTCCCTGCCCACCCCAGGCTGCTCAGGCTAACCTTGGCCTTCCTGCTGGCCCTGAGGCACTGGTTGCTGCCCCGGCTTGGACCCTTTGCCAGCCTAGCTCTACAGGACTCTGACCCTGACCTCACCCCAACCTCTGGCAGGAAGGAAGGGTCTCCTTGGGCTCTGAGCTCCTGCAACTGCACCTCTGTTCCTAGAGCCTATCGGGGGGCGGGGGGGGGGGGGGGGAGCACAGCGGGCCGGCCACCTACCTGAGCAGGTCGATGTCCGTGTAGCCGTATTTGACCTTGTAATCTCCGATGCGCCTGGTGCTCTCCTGCCCACAGATGATCCCCACCTGCTTGATCTTTCCTGCGTCCAAACCTACCAGCGGGAGAACAGCACAAGCCAGACCTTGCTCATCACGAGGAACAACAAGAAGAGGACACACACATCTGGGGAACAGGAAATAGTCACACCAGGCGGCCTGGAGAGCGGCTAATCCAACAGCCCCCAGGTCCTCAGCCCCCGTCTCCATCAGAATCCCCCTCGCAGGCAGCTTCCCCCACAGCCCATCACATCCAGCACCGCCCAGTACAGCTGCCTGGGAAGCGTCCGGGAGGCGGCGGCAGTGGCTGAAATCTCAGGACTTCAGTCTCCACCAATAACAGTGAACGTGCCAGGTAGGCTTGGAAGCATTTTACATGCGTTAACTCTTAATCCTCACCACACCCCGAGGCAGGTGTTACTATCATCTCATTTCCCAGGTGGGAAAACTGAGGCACAGGAAATGAGTAAGTTTCAAACATCACCGACTAGTAAGCAACAGAGCTGGGCTTCAACCCCGGGCAGGCTGGTCACAGCCCATCTACTCACACTCTCTCCACATGACCACCAAAGAGGGCAAGGGTGAGCCACGAGGCTGCCCCCAACACCGACCCGCGGCCCCTGTCCCCACTCACCCAGCTGTGAGAGGCGGAAGAGCTCGTCCTCGTTCTCCGTGGTGTGGTCCACGTTCAGCTGTGTCACCTGCAGCCCGTCCACCGTGGATTTGCATAGAAGTGCACGGTTCGTACCTGCAGCAGAATGTGAGCAGCTGAGCAGACTGAGCAGAGGGAGGAAAGGGCAGAGAGAGAGAGAGAGAGAGAGAGAGAGAGAGAGAGAGAGAGAGAGAGAGAGAGAGAGAATGGAAATCCTGAAACAAGCAAAGAAAATAGGCTCAGACCCCTGGGTGAGCCAGCAGTCGTAAGAGCTGGCAATATAAGGAATTAGGTTAAACTTGTCCATCCTAGCATGATTATGATTATGACTTTAATAAGAGAGCTTTTGTCTAGGGAGATACACTGACATATTTACAGATACCAGGCCACGATGTCTGGTGTCTGCTTCACAACAATGCAGGGACCCAGGGCTGCAGATGAAATGAGACTGGCCGTGAGGAGATGACTCCCGGGGCTGGGGATAGGCACAGAGGGCTCATTAAATGCGAGTCACTCTATTTTTTTTTACATTTCTAAATTTGTTCTATAATGAAATCTTAAGGAAAGGAGGAAGAGAGGAGGGACATTATCAGTGGGGTCTCTCTAGCGCCCCTACAGTAATCGGCACCCCGGGGTATGGCCTTCTCAGGGTCCCAGATGGCCTCTTCTTTGCCCACAAATCCTACAAAACGTCCCTGTGACCCCTCACCCTCCAGCCCACACCCAGCCCACCTCGCCACCCTCCAGAAGAGGAAGCCGCTGAGGTGACCCGGACAGGGACACAACTCCCCAAGGCCACACGTGAGCGACAGCATGGGGACGAGACCTAGGCCGCCCGCATCCCGCAGCTACTTCCACTCTCCTCACCGGGACTGAGACACTCCTCTTCTTTGGAAAGAGAACCCAAATCAATTTCTTATTATGTTTTTATTGCTTTTAGAAAGAGGAAGGGAGAGGGAGAGAGAGTTAGAAACATCGGTAAGAGAGAAACATCAATGAGAGAGAACCATCCATCGGCTGCCTCCTGCACATCCCCTACCGGGGATCAAACCCACAACCCGGCATGTGCCCTGACTGGGAATCGAACCAGTGACCTCTTGGTTCATGGGCGGACACTCAACCACTGAGCCACACCAGCCGGGCAGGAGGAAACACTCAAAGAGTAACAGGGCAACCCACCCAATGGCCTTGGCAGACGGGCTGGAGATCCCATGTATCTGGAAAGCAGCTGCCCGAAGAACGCACAGTCACCCAAGCTGGCCTCCTCCCCCAGCCCTCCCCAGGGACGGACAGGCGGCTCACCGACATTGGCGACGTAGAGCTTGTTGTTGAGAAGGACAGCCACGACAGCCATGGCTCCTCCTGAAATCTCCCTCTCCAGCACCTTGAGTCTTTCAAGGATCTTCTGATACTGAGGAGGCAGCTGATGCTGGGGGACACCCTGCAAGCCACCATTAGGGGTCAGAGCAGGCCGGGTCCTCAGAGACTGTCCCCCTCTCCGCCCCCTAAAGAGCAGGGGCTGGAGGCCTGGCCAGGATGAAGCTGCACTTCCAGGCAGGCTTCTCTAGGAAAGCCAGAGGTGACCTCATTGTCCTGCCGGCTCTGAAAGTGCTGGTGCTGATATGAGTGGGTAGGTGACAAGGCTGTGGGCAGACTCAAGTCGAGGACTGTCCTGAAAGGGCCTTTCCTCACACCCTCACTGCCCGCCCCATGCTCAGCCTGAGTAAAGCTGCCCACAGCAACCAACGAGGCCCTTGGAGTGTCCACCCATCGACCCCCACGTCACCCAGTCAGGAACTGTCCCCTAACTTGTGCTGCTCTGGCCCAGTGGTGCCAATGGCTTGGGTGTGATGTGGCAGATCAATCAGTGCTCCTACAAAGCCAGCCTGACGTGCCTCTCCTCAGGGGAGGCTAGGGAAGTACCTCTGGCAGCTGGGACTGCAGGCTCGCCTTCTCAGCCAGAGCATCGTCGATGGACTCCAGGAAGCTCCTCTCCACCACGTCGAAGGCCTAGAGGTACAGAGAGGACAGGGACAGGTGTCAGGGCAACGGCCGGTTCAAAACCACTGCCACCTGATGCTGCGACGCTCGACTACAGTGACAAACTGTACTAAATGCAGGCCATCATGGGTGGGGGCTCCGCACCTGCACTGCAGAGCGAGAGGCTGAGGCTAAAGACGGAGGTTAAGGGCACAGGCTTGTGGTCAGGCCACCTGGGAGTGAACTCCAGCTCTGCCGCTTGCCAGCTGGCAGCCTCGGTCTCCTCACCTCAACAGAGGTAAGTGTTGTTCTGAGTGACTGAGCACTCGGTACCTGGCTCAGAGCAAGTCTAGATCAATGACAGCCGGTGTCATGACCACATCCTGCTGGCCCTGGACACTGGCCATGCTGCTGCCCCTCCTGGGGGGCCAGCTAGAGTCACGGGCGCAGGGCCCTGAGGCTGGAGGGTGCCCTGGGCCTCAGGTGCTGAGGCAGGGAAAGGGCTGGGAACGCTGTTTTTGAGGAACAGGAATCCATCCTCCTCATCCGAACTAAGTGCCTCCAGATGTGCTTCCAAAAGGAGACGCCAGGAAGGAATCTCCCAAAAGCAGCCGAGAGACATGCAGAGCTGGCAGGGGAGCCCCAAGCAGCCGGAGCAAGGAGGCGAGGCCAGGGTACCGGCAGTGACTGGAGGCTGAGCACCTGAGCCACCCCCCAAGGAAAGGAGCCATCCTAAATCACCCCTCCCCCCTACACGCCTTCGCCCAAGGTCCCACCCCTACTTCCTGTTCTCCAAGACGATCTCCAGAGCCAACCCTGCCAGTTGTGGGCAAGGACCGTGACGGCTGCCTGCTCCTGGCCTCCCCGAAACAGGGAGCCCCTGCCGCTGGGAGAGGCTCCCAGAGCGGGTCCCCTGCAGGAGAGAAGGAGCGGCAGGGTCTTCAGACCAGCCCTGGCGAACCCACACTTTACAGTTGCAGGGTCAGGCCTCTGGGGGAGATGATCCACCGGCTGCAGTCAGCTGCCAAGCAGGTACCTGCAGCAGCACACGGCGCACATCGGCCTCCGTGTGCTCGGCGTTGAGCTGGCCCAGCAGGAGCTCCGCGGACAGCCGCTGGGCCACGAAGTTGGTCACCCGGTTGCCATCATAGCCGTTGAAGACCCCATACAGGAAGCAGTTGTTCTCACTCCTGGAAGAGAGAGGGAAGAGGCGGTGGAAACCAGGGCTCACAGAAGGACGCCAGTTCCAGCGTGAGGGGGAGGAGGGACAAAAATTGGGGGAGACCAAAGATACAGCAGCTGTGGCTTCAGGTGCCCACTTAGGTCCCCCACTTTGCCCATCATTTCACTCAGGCCACGACCTTCAGGGATGCTCCCCACCCACTGTCGCAAGCCTAGGCTGGTCTAAGGTCCAGATGTGGAAGGGACAGCAGCACACGCCACCCCATGGGCCACAGCTCGCTGGCAAGCCCCATGCAGGACAGTTGCAAAACTGCTGCTTTTGCTTGTCTGCAATGCCCAGGGGAGCACCCGCACTCTCACCTGAACTTGAGCCAGCTGTCCTCTGGCGGGTGGCTCTCGGTGCCCTTGCCATCAGCGGAATAGCTTCGGTTGGAGGCTGAGCCCACCCCCGAGAGGTGGCAGAGCGGCAGGTCGTCTGTCCAGCTTGGCTGCTGCTCCTGGGAGGGACACCAGGAAGCTATGAAGTGTTACCTTCTCCAGGGCAGACCCCACCTCCTTTTTCTTCCCCAACAAAAGCCCCTCAGGCCCAACACCCCCCCCCCCTCCACAGGCCTCTACTTCCTTTTGGAAACCAATGACCCTGGAGGAACAGACGCCTGCAGACGGCTGGCATTTTTTGTGGCCAGTCCACAAACCCACTCCCTGAACAAGAGCAGGTTCCCAAAGGCAAGGCTCAGCAGGTGTTGCAGGTGTGAGCTGTGACGAAACACGAATGAGACACACCATGAAGCAAACTCGTGGTAGAAAATACTTGGTGGCTCCTCTCCTCTCCTCTCACTGCGGCGGCTCTGACTCCAACGCCCTGGGCACTGGTTAAAACTGCAGGTCCCCAGGCCTCAAACCCAGAACGTCCCCTCCAGGTGGGCCCAGAGCACCTGCATAAGGCAGCTCCTGCCAGGCGACTGAGAAACTACAAGCTAGCCTTACTCCCAGTCCCTTTCCCCGGCACTGGGGCCTCCACTCCCTGGTCCCCACTCCTCTCCCATCTGCTCCCTGCCAGACCTTCTCCACCTGTGCCCAATGCTTGCAGGGCCCTGTCCACTCATACCCACTCTTCCCTCCACGTGGAACACTCTCCTGGTCCTTGTCGAGCCACTCCCCACATCCTTTGGGACTCTGACCCAGGAATCACCACCTCCAGGAAGTCTTCCTTCAGAAAGACCCTCCCAGGCTTGATTGACAGCCCCCTTTTATATTCCTACACCTGTCTCCCTTGCTCCTACACGCCTGTGTCTGACTCCCATTGTAGCCCACTGACCTCAAACCAGGCTGCTCAGTGCTTTACACACACACACACACACACACATCCAAGCTCCAGCCCAAACACAGATTTTGAATTTCCTAAATCTCCTTAGGGTGCACTCTGAGCACCTGCATTTTTTTAAGCCCCAGAAATGACTCTGATGCAAGGCCCCAGCATGATCCACTCCCTCAGTGAAAGCCTCCCGGCGTGGGCCCCCACCTGAGAACTGTGCCTGCTCCCCAAGGGCATTCCCAGGACCACTGTGCAGAACTGGAGCTAGAAAAATAAGTGGGAGAATCCACGTTCAACTGCAAGGAGAATAAAAGGGGGATTGAGCCCGGCCAGTGTGGCTCAGTGGTTGAGCATTGCCCTAAGAAGCAGGAGGTCACGGTTAGATTTCGGTCAGGGGACATGCCTGGGTTGTGGGCTCTATCCCCAATATGGGGCGTGCAGGAGGCAGCCAATCAGTGATTCTCTCTCATCACTGATGTTTCTAGCTCTCTCTCTCCCTTCCTCTCTGAAATCAATAAAAAAATATATATTTTAAAGTGGGATGGAAGCTTTACTGAAATTTTAAATAAGCACAGCACTGTGCACAACTTCTTACAAGTGAACAGTACATCTTCAAAAAAGGACGTGAGAACCACTTCAATAGGCTTTTGCAATCAAACGTGTAAAAAGCCTGTGGTTAGCTTTTGTGGTAAATTTCATCTTCTGTCTATTTACATATTGACAGGAAGTGACTTTATTGTTTTCACCCTTTTTATTCCATTTTAATTGCTTTAATGCTGCATTTATTCTAGCTCTTCAATTCTGTGCTTTGCACCCTGGAGCTACTTCTATAGTGTGGGAGTTTGCTTTTATTTTTAAACTAACATACAATAAGATGGATTTTTTGGGGTGCACAGGTCTGAATTTTAACATGTGTAGCGATTTCTATAACTACCACCACAATAAGACACAGAACAGCCCCATAATCTCAAACACTCCCTGGCCTGGCCCCTTTGCAGCCTGCCATGCCCTCCCCAGACCTCCAGGAACCACTGACCTAGGTCAGGGCACAGCCTGGGCTGCAGGCCCCATCCCGGTGTGGAGGCGCGCAGAAGGCAGCCAATCGATGTTTCTCTCTCACCGATGTTTCTATTGCTCTATCCCTCTCCCTTCCTCTCTACAATCAATAAGAAACATATTAAAAAAAAAAGAAAAAATTACCCAATGAGCATATTAAGAAGTATCTATCCATGGCGAGGCAAGGCCTCTCTCCTCTTTTCTGTCTTCCCAAGCCCTGTCCACCCACAAAGGCCCTGCTCGAATCCAGAGGCCTGTGTTTCCCAAACTTCAACCATCTTCAAGAAATTATCCACTTCAAATTGTTTCCTGAAACTGCCACATTTTCTTTTAGGCTAATGACTTCATTTACAATGCAAACTTTTTCAGTATTGTAAGTGGAAAACCAGTATGACCTGCCCTATCTTGAAGATAATAAAAACAAAACAAGGTTATTAAACTCCAGTTGAACCTATTGCCTGCTGCAGCTTCTGAGCCGGACCCCTGTTCTCTCTGCTAACAAAGAGATTACCAAGAAGCAGAAAGGTGTAAGGACATACTAAAAGCAAATCAAGTCTCTCTCTTAAAAAAAAATATATTTTATTGATTTCTTACAGAGAGGAAGGGAGAGGGATAGAGAGTTAGAAACATCGATGAGAGAGAAACATCAATCAGCTGCCTCCTGCACACCCCCTACTGGGGATGCGCCCGCAACCAAGGTACATGCCCTTGACGGGAATCAAACTTGGGACCCTTCAGTCCACAGGCCGACGCTCTATCCACTGAGCCAAACTGGTCAGGGCCAAGTCTCTCTCTTGATATCATCAGTGAGTTTAAAGAGAACTGAAAAGCCCTAACCGGTGTGGCTCAGTGGATAGAGCGTCGGCCTGTGGACTGAAGGGTCCCAAGTTTGATTCCCGTCAAGGGCATGTACCTTGGTTGCGGACACGTACCTTGGTTGCGGGCACATCCCCAGTAGGGGGTGTGCAGGACGCAGCTGATCGATGTTTCTCTCATCGATGTTTCTAACTCTCTATCCCTCTCTGTAAAAAATCAATAAAATATATTTTTAAAAGAGAGAGAGAGAGAGAGAGAGAGAGAGAGAGAACTGAAAAGCAAATAACCTCCTCAATGTGCAACAATGAGTTGTACACCGGCATACACCAAACCACCTCAGTGTATTGCGCTAGGGTGAGGGACTGCGGCATGGAAGGGTTACAGAATGTTACAGAATGTGCTGGGAGGGGGGACTGACGTATGGAGGATTATGTCAGGGTTAGGAATCATAGAAGAAAAATTGCTAGATTGTCTTAGAAAAACAATGTGTTATGATACGCTCCAGCCAGGTGTGATTCTGTTTAACCCCCCTTTGTGCTTATGAACTTTCTGTGAACTTCTAAGGAACAGCTAATGGAGTGCTTTGTATTTTTTTTCTAACACGGTTTTGCTATAAAGGATCATACTGCACCCTCGATCTCGGCCACATGCTCTGAATCTCCCAGAGGGGGAGATAGGCGCTGTGGTCAGCTGGCCAGCTTAATAAAGGCTCTTAAATTTAAATTCTGAGTCGGTGGTCTATCTCGTTGAGCCAACCCATAACAGTATGTGTCCCAGGTTCTGGGAAAATAGCGACCAAGGTCACGGGGCCCCTTTCCTGAGAAATCCATCCCTGTGGCCACATCATGCATTTCAGGCACCCCACTCACTCCCTGTAACCATTTGGCTTTGTAGCAACTCTCATGCTCTAGCCTGGTATTGCTGACTAGCTACCTTATTTCACTGATGCAAATACATATATTTTCTTTTTTATATATATAAAGTTTTTTTAAAAAAATAATTTTTTATTGATTTCAGAGAGAAAGGGAGACAGGGAGAGATAGAAACATCAATGGTAAGAGAGAATCATTGATCGGTTGCCTCCAGCAGGCCCCACACTGGGGATTGAGCCCGCAACCCAGGCATGTGCCCTGACTGGGAATCGAACCGTGTCCTGGTGGTTCAAAGGTGACGCTCAACCACTGAGCCACACTGGCTGGGTCAAATACATATAGTTTCAACATTTAATATTACTCTCCGAAGTTGGTGTGTTATTTAGCAGTTGTTTTCTTTCTAGGTAGTATGTAAAATAATGATGTGTCCTCACAATTAACGACATCTTAGATTCAATGACATATGGGCAACTTCTCAGACACACATGAGCACTCCTTCTGCAGAACGCAGTCTCCCCAGCACCCCAATATTCCCTAACAACTGGCCGGAGAATTACAGGTCCTACCCATGTAGGGGAGGGAGAGCATGTGGTCCTCCCTGAATTCAGCGGAGGCCCGACGTCACTCACACGGCTGTGGCCGGGGGGCTGTGATCGTGTTCTCCCACTCCTGTCCGCCTCCCCGGGGACTTTCCACCCCAAGCAGCCATGGCTGATTCTGTCACAACACCCCAGATGCCCAAGTCTCTTGCTTCCTCTCTCCATATTTCTGAACAATTTTCGGAAAGGTCATGATTTTCTATTCACACAAACCACCCACCTCTCCACCCCAGCACACACTGATGCATACTTTCTCCCACGCCCCAAATGCCAGGCCCGCCAGCACCAACAGCAAGTGGCGCTTCTGCGCCCGGCATGGGAGTCGTGAGTCGCTGGGAAGCTGAGAAGGGGGCCTCTCACGCTCACAGCCTCGTCACAGAGCCAAGTAAATACAACAGCGAGCATGGACCACTTTAACGCTTTGAAGGTTTTCAAATTAATTTCCCACAAGAACGTAACAGAAAGTATGGTAAGAAAGAATGCTGTTTCAAAAATCCTAACTCTAACTTGATTGTGTAAACAGGAGTTCCCAACATCCATATTTTGGTATGAAAAGGTTCTACAGTGATCCAATTGTAGATAACCTATTAAGGGCATTATAAATACCTTGTATAAATATATGTATAAATTAGTTCCTCATATACATATGTGAGCACATCACATGAAAACAGTCCATTATAGCCCTGGCCAGGTAGCTCAGTTGGTTAGTGTCATCCTGATATGCTAAGGTTGTGGGTTCGATCCCCGGTCAGGGCACATGCAATAATCAACCAACCAACGGATGCAAAAATTGGTGGAACAACAAATTAATGTGTCTTTTTTTCTCTCTCTCTCATCAATAAATAAAAAAATTAAATTAAAAAGAATTCCATTTCAATCCTCACAGAGACATCTCAAACTCCTAGGCAGCATTAGTGGATAAAGCGCCGTTCCAAGTTCAGGCCACAGCTTGAATATCAAATTATAGTATGAAAAGGCCGAGTGTTTTTGTGGTGAAAGCACCCGAATTCCTTAGAGGCAAAAAGGAAGCTCAGAAAGGGAGAATAATGCCCCAGGAAGATGGCTCAGGGCGGGGGCAGCAGCTCTCTCTCTCCAAAAAGCTTACAACACCCGACGCCATCGCCATCCTCCTGAATGACCCCCTTTTCCTTCCCTCCTCCTCTGGGACCAACTCCACTCTGGCGCCCCCACCTCTCTCACCAGGGTTTTCATCAAAGGTTCTCTATGTTTTCATCACAAATATCGTCCTACTACACTCTTAAAGGGGCCACTAATGAGGGTGGAGCACTTACTGTGCTGGAGCAGCCGGACCGAATTCTGCCAGCGTAAGAGATGGCTGTAGGGGAAGGCCTAACAGATGTTCATATTTTAATGGACACATATTTATTTTCATGTACATTAGAAAAATACATAGCTAGCACCTGTGATTGTATAGATAGCTCGAGACATGTCTAAGTTAAACAATTTGATTTCAAGTTGATTTTTAAAAATAATCCTATGTAATAAAGAGGTAATATGCAAATTAACCCTCACGCCATCTCATATTAATATTAATATGAGATGGCATTGGCGTGAGTGCTCATATTGTGGCTGTGCCCACAGCAGAGGCGGGGATCCGTTACACAAGATGGCTGTGCCTAGAGCGGAGGCAGGGTTCCCATAACAAGCCATAATGAGGGATCAGCAGGGACCTGAGGCTGCGCCCTTCCCTGCCCGGTGGGGCTTGATGGGGGACCTAAAGGCGTGCCCCTGCCCCAGCCCAGGCCGGGGGACCTCAGGCCACACCCCCTGTCCCAGTGCCGGGCCAGGGGACCTGAGGCTGCACCTCTCACCCAGCGGGGCTTGATGGGGGACCTGAGGCTGCACCCCCCCACCCAGCGGGGCTTGATGGGGGACCTGAGGCTGCACCCCTCCACCCAGAGCTGGGCCAGGGGACCTGAGGGTATGCCCTTCACCTGGTGGGGCTTGACGGGTGTGGGGCCGACCGGGTCTGGATCTCGCCCAATGGAGGTGGGGCCAGCCGGGTCTGGGTCTTGCGTGATTTTGAGGTACACGCGGGTGGGCAGGGGCTTGACTCTGGGTCCCACGGCGCACCCCAGACTCTGACAGGAGGAAGATTTTCACATACATTTTACTAATTTTCTTTCATTTCTGACACTTCTATTATAGAGAAAGGGCAAATAGCAATATTAAAATACTAGAGGCCCAGTGCATGAAAATTCATGCACTGGAGGGGGTCCCTCAGCCCGGCCTGCCCCCTCTCACTGTTTGGGAGCCCTCAGGGGTGGGAGGTGACCTGGTGACCAGGGGAAGGCAACGCCCCCATCACACCTCTGCTGCTGCCACTGCCAGCAGTGCAAGCCTTGGCCGGCCCTGGTTACATGAGCCTCGGGCGGCCCTGGATGGCTAGGCAGCCACCATCCGAGGCTTGCCTGTGCCTTGGGCCGGCCCTGGGCTGCTGGGGAGATGAGGGGACTGGGGGACTCCGGAGACAGGTGCGCGGAGTGACCGGGCCCGCCTGGAGGTGAGCCCGGCTTTGTCGCATGCCTGCTGCCCCAGTGGGGCTGAGGGGACTGGGCACCGCCATCTTTGAGGGCATGGCAGTCAATTAGCATATTCCCTCCTTATTGGCTGTGGGCACCTCCTTATCTTTGTGATGGTGTGAGGGTCAATTAGCATACTCACTCTTTATTAGATAGTATTTCCTCTAATTAATTCCCTTTTAATGTGCACGAATTTCATGCACCAGGCCACTAGTAAGTACATAATAGTATAGGCAAAATCACACACCTGCTTCTCCCTGACCCCCATGCACTCCTGCATTCCCCACCTCAGCAAAGGGCACTGCTGTTGTTCCAACTGAAACCTTGTAGCCTTTCTTAACTCCATCTTCCTTTGTCATGCACCCCACATCTGATCTGTCAACAAATTAGATCAGCCCTTCCTCCAAAATACAGCCAGAACCCAGCATTCTCACCACTCCTCTGCCATCTCACATCTGGACAGCTGAGTACCACTCAGCAGGTCCCAGGCTTCTCCTCCTGCCACTCAAGGGCTTCTCAGTGAAGGGCTTTCTCTAATCACAGATCAGGTCACACTGTGCCCTGAAACCAGATGCGCGTTTCACATCACACTCAGAAAAGAATCCCACGTCCACCTGGGGACCCACAGGGCTCCCTGGCACGGCGGCCACCGCCTTCCCCAGCATATGCCTCTCCAGCCACACTGGCTTCCTTGCTGCTCCCCAAGGGACATCTTTGCTCCCTCGGGCAGGCATACTCCTTCCCATGTCCCCACTTCATCTCATCAAATCCTGAGAGGCCCTCCCCTGCCACCTGGTGTGAAATGGCCCTCCACCATTCTGTGTGTGAATCCAGGCCGTTCTTCCTCACAGCACCACCTGATGTCATGTTATAGATATTACTGTATCATATGTAACCTGTGCTTGTTCACCATTTAATGTCTCCCTCCTCGAACAGAACATATGTCTCATGAAGGCAGTGTCCCCTGCACCTCCACGGTGCCTGCCACACGTTGACATGTGAGGGAACGAACCGTAGGCACTCACTCATGGCAGAACTGAAGGTGGAAGTTCACGCCGCAGTGACCATGCCAGGCTAGGAGCGTAAACACGGTAATTCATTGATTGCTAACAGAACTTCTAGAAGGAAGTCCTCTTCGGTCGGGGAAACCAAGGTTCAGGAATGTTAAGTGACTTGCCCAAGGCCATACAAGATTCAGACTCTGCTTTATCAGACGGCTAGGTTCTTTTGAACACACCAAGCTATCTTCAAAAGCTCTTCTTTTCTTCAAAACACCTTTGAAGGTGCCACACTGCCTGGGGAAGAAAGGGATACTCCTTGGGATGTCATTCCACCAAGTACTCTGCCACCTGGCCCAGCACACCCTCCATGGCAGCAGTTCCCCAGCCCTCCCGGCAAGCCTGCACCGGCCGGGTCAGAGGCCATCCACAGCCTCTCAACACATTGACGCGCGAGTAACTGGCACACTGTTTAGTGGTGTATGGCTCCTTCTAAACTGTCCTGCACATGTAGTGAGGGTGGGCAGATGTCTTTTCTATCTTTGTGCCCCCAGGCCCAGCCTAGCACACCTCACAGCCATCTGCTGCATGATGGTGTCTGAGCTACTCTCACCAGACTCAGGACCGTGGAGGGCAGGACCGCAGACCCCGCACACCACCTGCACACTCAGACACCCTGTGAGCAGAAATGTCTTGATCATTATTAGGGCGAGAGGGGACTTGTGTAGACCTATCAGGCATCCCTTTGCCTTTCATTAAGATGCTCTGTGCTTAAAGCTAACGATGCTATCTTTCAAAGATTCTACCACCACCCAGGAATCCATTCTGGCGCTAATAAAGCTCACCTTCCCTCCAACCTGAGTCCCGTGGGCTCCAGCACACCTAGAGGGAAGGGAAGCTGGCAGCCAGTCTCCTGGGCAAGCCAATCAGCCTACAGCAGTCAGCCTCCCGCGACGATCACTTTCAGCATCTGCCACACTCCAGCCAGTGTTTCCGAAATGTTTATCACAACGGGGACATTTCCACCACCCCCTGGGAGCTTACAAAGCAGAGGGCCAGGTCTACCTAACTCAATGACTAGGCTGACCTGCCAAGTAGGAGTAAAAAAAAAAAAAAAAAAAAGGGGGGGGTAGCCAAAGGTGTGGAGAGGAAGAGGTGTTCACTCCCCCTTCCCCCCGCATTGGGAGTTGCTGTCCTGGAAGAGGAATTTCAGAGTCTACACAAAGCCTGTCATTAATATGCAGCAGTAAGGTAGGTCTCTCTCTCTCTCTCTCTCTCTCTCATACACACACACACACACACACACACACACACACACACTCCAATTATGATGCTTCAAGACCCTCAAGGGTAGGAAGGCCAACGTTGAGCACTGGATCTGGCTACAAATGCTTTACTCACTATTTTACAAATATTTACTGAATGCCTGGCACCTAGTGGTGGTAGGTACTAGTGACACTATTCATTGCAAAGCACAAGTCCCTGTCTTCCATGAGTTCACTTTTGCACACAGATCCACAGGCAATTACAGGTCCACAGGCAATTACAAGAGGCTGCGATGTCTGGGGAGGACCCCAGGGAAAGGCCCCCTGCTCGCAGGTAAGAACAGCCCAAGGTGCCACCCTGTGTGTGCACCTATGTGCACACGTGTCAGGAGGATGCAGGGGCTGGAAGACACCAACGACAAGCCCATGAGGGTCCAGACTGCAGGCAGAGACGAGTCTATAGAAAATCCTCCCACTGCCTGCCCTCACCTTACAGACAAGGAAACCGGGGCCGATCGAGGCATGGGGAGTTACCACCAGGACCAGAACCCATTCCTTGAGCATTGGTGAGAGGTTAAGAGGAACGGCTGCCTGATTTTAACGCTCTCTGCCTCTGCCACTCGCCAGCTGTGTGGCCACGAGCAAATGATGCCTCTCTGTGCCTGTCCCTCGTCTGTACAGCAGGAATAATCACAGCACCTATCTCCCGGGGCTGTCACGGAAATCAAACTTACAACCGTGAAGCCACTGGCACGAAGCCTGGAGGTGGTAAGGGGTGCACAAGCGGCTGCTGCTGCTATGGTTACTGTCATCCCACCCCAGCTCAGCGCCAGACCCGCACCCCTGCTCCCCCAGCTGCGGGCGCCACCTTCCCTTCCGGCTCTAGAACTGCCCCCCTCGACGTGCCCGCCACACGCTCGCGCCGTCCGAGACCCGGAATCCCAGCCCCGGACGGCCAGGCCCGCAGTGCGCACGCGCCCCCGTCCTGGGGAAACGGGGCGGGCCGGCCCGGGACAGGGGAAGGCGGCGGTCGCACTCCGCCCGGGAGAGGTAGGCGGCCCCAGGCGAGGAGAGAGCCGCGCCTGCACCTGACAGCTCCCTCCCTAACCCCCCCGGATTCCCAACCCCCGGCCCGGAGAGCGGGTCGGTTCCTCACACTCTGCAACAGGCTCCTCCTCTGCGCCGCCATCTTGGAGGGACCCCGCGGGCGCGCCCGCCTCCCGCCTCCCGCCGGAGCAGGCGAGAGGGGTGGCTAGAGCGGCCCGGAGCCGCCGGAGGACCGCGCAGCCAGGAGCATGCGCACAGTGCCACCCCCTGGCCGAGGCGGGACAGGCCAGCGCGGAGCGTTGCGCAGGCGCGCTCTTCCACCTGGCGGCCGGGTGTCAGAGGGTGAACCGTTCAACCAAGGTCTGTGCCCTTGACTGGAATTGAACCCGGGACCCTCAGTCTGCAGGCCAACACTCTATCCACTAAGCCAAACTGGCTAGGACTCAGGTCTCATTTTCAAGGTAGTAAGAAGACACTGGGCTCAGCCTGGCACTGGGGAGAACAAGCGCTAAGTTGGCGCCTCCTGTTTGCAGGGCACTGAGCTCCCAGGAGTTGGGGGTGAATACAAGGAACTGCTATTCCTTCTCCTCTAGGAATAGGTGCCTGGGAAACTAGCTGGGAAGTGGACCCTGTTTTCCCAGGACTAGCTCATGGGTCACATGCGTTTGTAATCAATACAAGACCGGCTTCTGGCAGGGGGACAAAGATATCGCAACCATTGATCTTGAAAACCGGGTAGAGCTGGAGTGAGCTCGGGGCCCTATCACCGGCGCCCAGATGTGTGAGGTGCACACAAGGCCGGGAACATCAGATAACCCCCTGCCACTGCAGCGCGACCTTTCCGAACCCCAGGCCCCAGAAGAATGAACAGATATGCCGGTCAGCCACCTTCTGGGAACTGCGAGGGGCCGCAGCCAGCCTTTCTGTGCCTCCGGCCAGCTCCCCGCGGGGCCAGCACATTCCTTCAGGCCTTTGTTCGGCCTCACAGCCGCGGCAGCAGCTCTGGTGAGCTAGTCACAGCTTGGAAAGAGGACGCCAAGGACACTGAAGAACATTCTGGAGGGAGAACAGCACATTCGCCCGCCACCCACCATCCTCACCCTCACCTTCCTTTTTTGCTTTCTCCACTCTGGCCAGAAAGCCGGCGGGGCTTCGGGCTTGGTTGCCAATGAGAGGGCAGAGACCCCCTTGGACCCGGCTCTTGGCCTTTCTGTGCTTTTTCTTGGTCACAAGCATTTTGCCACGTGGCTGGGCGGTCTTCGCATTGATTCTCTTCATGGGTGTGTCATGGTCCTTTGACTGGATACATCCTCATTTTCAAATGTGAGCTAACAGGCTTGTTTCCAGTGGGGGCTTTTATAAATAGCTCTGAACAAACAGTGACTCATGGGTTTAAAAACTACTTACTGAATTTCTCAGTGAGGCACGATGAAGTACGTAGGGGAAATGACTCGCTTTCCAATGCTTTAGCAAAGAAAAAAATAAAAAGGGGAGAGATGGAACCAATGAGACAAAATCTGTAATGGGGAGGGGGAGAGAAGGAGGGAGGTGGCGGGTGTATGGGGTTTCATGGTGCCGTTCTCTCTCTTTATGTATATGTTTGAAGTTTTTCATAATAAAAAATCAGAAATGTGAACACAATCCCTGCCCTCAGGGAGCTCACAGTCCAGTGGGAACACAGCGGTGCGACAAGTGCTGGGATGGGGTTAAATGCATAAAATAGTACCCGTAAGATTCCAACAGAAACCAATTATATTGAAACACATTTATCAAAATATATATTTAAATTGGGCTGCCCTGTCCCACAGAAGGTGTGAGATACAGAAAGCAGAGCAGCCCGGCCATGGGGCCTGGCACACCCAGCCGCACTCCGCTGAACCCCACGTCCCCCACAGGTGCATGACCGCTGTTTTAAGCTGCTGAGTTTTGGAAGAGGGTGTTACACACAGAGGCTGTCTGAGTCAATGAGGGAGGGGTTCTGCCAACAGAAGCTGCAGTTAAACCTGGAGCAGAAATGGTACTTAAGCACATGAAAAGATGCTCCACATCCTATGTCTTTTTTTTTTTTTTAATATATTTTATTGATTTTTTACGGAGTACAGAGAGGAAGGGAGAAAGATAGTTAGAAACATCGATGAGAGAGAAACATCGATTAGCTGCCTCCCGCAGATCTCCTACTGGGGATGTGCCCGCAATCCAGGTACATGCCCTTGACCGGAATCAAACCTGGGACCCTTCAGTCCACAAGCCGATGCTCTATCCACTGAGCCAAACCGGTTTTGGCCACGTCCTATGTCTTTAGGGGATTGAAATTTAACAAAAATGAGACACCACTACATACCTATTGGGATGGCTAAAATCCCAGGCACTGACACCACCAAAAGCTGGCAAGGATGTGGAGCGGCCATAGTATATCCATTGCTGGTGGGAATGCCAAATGGTACAGCTAATTTGGAAGACTGTTGCTGGTTTCTTAAGAAGCTAAACATAATCTTACTGTATAACCCAGCAATTGTGCTCCTGAGTATTTATCCAAATGAGTTGCAAATCGCATCCACACAAAAACATGCACACGGATGTGTATAGCAGTTTTATTCATAATTGCCACAACCGAAGCAACCAAGATGTCCTTCGTAGGTGAATGGGTAAACAACTGTGGTCCATCCAGACATTGGAATATTATCTATAACTAGAGGCCCGGTGCACAAAAATTTGTGCACTTGTGGGGGAAGGGGGTCCCTCAGCCCGGCCTGTGCCCTCTTGCAGTCTGGGACCCCTCGGGAGATAATGACCTGCTGGCTTAGGCCTGCTCCTGGGTGGCAGAGGGCAGGCCCAATCCCTAGGTGCAGCCCCTGGTCAGGCTCAGAGCAGGGCCGATTGGGGAGTTGGGGCGCCGCCCCGTCATGCACAGAGCAGGGCAGATTGGGAGGTTGTGATGCCACCCTCAGTCACGCTCAGGGTAGGGCCAATTTGGGGGTTGGGGCACCATCCCCTGTCACACTCAAGGCAGGGTCGATGGGGAGGTTGCGGCGCCACCCCCTGTCACACACAGAGCAGGGCCCATCAGGGGGTTGGGGCACCGCCCCGTGTCACACTCAAGGCAGGGTCGATGGGGAGGTTGTGGCGCCACCCCCTGTCACGCACAGAGCAGGGCCAATCAGGGGGTTGGGGCACCGCCCCCTGTCACGCACAGAGCAGGGCCCATCAGGGGGTTGGGGCACCGCCCTCTATCACCCACAGAGCAGGGCCCATCAGGGGGTTGGGCGCCGCTACTCTCACACTCAGGGCAGGGCCGATGGGGAGGTTATGGCTCTACCCCATCACACACAGAGCAGGGCCCGTGGGGGGGGGGGTTGGGGAGCTCCCCCCTATCAGGCACAGAGCAGGGCTGCTCAGGGGGTTGGGGCCCCGCCCCCTGTCACACACAGAGCTGCAGGGTGATCAGGGGGTTTGGGCGCTGCCTCCTGTCACGCTGATCCTGGTGCCGGGAGGCATATTACCATTTTACTATATAGGGTAGAGGCCTGGTGCATGGGTGGGGCCGGCTGGTTTGCCCTGAAGGGTGTCCTGGATCAGGGTGGGGGTCCCTATTGGGGTGCCTGGCCAGTCTGGGTGAGGGGCTGAGGGCTGTTTTCAGGCTGGGAGTGATTGAAGTTCCCAACCGCTCCTTTTTTTCTTTTCTTTTTTTTTATTCTGGGCCAGCTTTATCTTGAGGCTTGGCTCAAGCTCTTAGGCCTCCGCGGCTGAAAGTAGGTTTCTGGCCTTTGCTTACAATGTTGCGAATCTGCTGACTGAAGTCCGGCGGTATTTGTTACAATGTTTCTTAAACTGCCAGCTCAGAGGCCTGCAGCCGCAGGCGAGGAACGTTGGTTTCCTCCAACAATCCTCAGTCACTGAGGCAAGCAAGCCTCATGTTAGTTTCAAGCTGCCTGGCTGCCGGTCACCTTTCTTGGCTGACAGTTAATTTGCATATCTCGCGATTAGCCAATGAAAAGGGTAGCGGTCGTACGGCAATTACCATGTTTCTCTTTTATTAGTGTAGATAATAAAAACATAATATGCTAATTAGACTGGACAGCCGAACATCCTTCCAGACGTCCTTTCGGACAAAGCCACGGTGGCTGTGAGGGCCGAGGGCAGGCAGCTGTGGCGGCAGGCAGAGGCAGCTGCGGAAGGGTGATGGGCACGGGCACCTTCCGTGGTCGGATTTCTGCAGAGGAAGGCCAGACTGTGGCTTAGGGAGCAGGCCTAAGCCATCAGTAGGACATCCCCTGAGGGCTCCTGGACTGTGAGAGGGGGCAGGCCGGGCTGAGGGACTTCCCCACCCCAGTGCACAAATTTTTGTGCACCAGGCCTCTAGTCAGAAATAAGAAGAAATGAGCTATTAAGCCAAAAAGACATGGAGGAACCCTAAATGCATAGTACGAAGGGTAAGAAGACTATCTGAAAAGGACACGTACTGTATGACATTCCTGAAAAGGCAAAACTAGAGACATAAAAAAAATCAGTGATTCCAGGGGTTCAGGAAGAGAGAGGGAGGGAGGGATGGGTGAAGGGCAGGGGACTTCCAGGGCAGCGTGCTTCTCTGTGTGATACTGTAACAGCGGATCCATGAGGTGCATTTGTCAAAACCCATAGAGCTGGACCACACAGTGAGCAAACCCTGATGTACACCCTGCTCATTACTGGTTTATCAATGGGAACAAATGCACCACGTTACTGTAGGATGTCAGTAAATAGGGTGAACTCTGGGGGCAGGGCGACAGTGAGTATGTGGGAATTCTGTTTGTCCTGCTGGATGTTTATGTAAACCTAAAACTGCTCTGAAAAATAAAGTCTATTTTGAAACAAAAATATTGGGCTATAGTTATAGACGTGCTTATTAATGCGTTTAACAGCAGGCTCTCCTAGCGAGAGGGCTAACGAGGACAGACTTCGCAGTCGTGGCGAGTGGCCCAGAGCTCTGCCGTGCCACGGGCATTGCCCATGCTGCTGGGCTTTGCTGCCTTACATTCATGAGTGGGGGAAGAGCTACATTTCACTGAAAATAAACATGTAATGTTTTCGTGCCCCATCCAGGCTCAGAGATCCTTGTTACACAGTAACCTTTCTTTGACCTTGGGATATATTCCTAGAAACGGTTTTATTGGGTCATAGAGTGTGCATATGTTCAAGGGTTTTGTTAGCAGTTGGAAAGTTGTCATCCAGTCTGGAGCTACAATTTCCACGCACCCAGCAAATAAAAGGGCTTTCCTGCCTCCTACCTGTAGCCAGGGGTCCTCAGATCCCGCATCCCCGGGGCCACTCCGCTCTTTCCTTAATACTGACCTGCAAACAGCCTGTGTGTCAGCCCATGAGACCAAGCCTTCGCAGGTTCGCTTCAGCGGGCGACGTCCAAGCGATGCTGCCTGTTCCTTGCTCTGACCAGCCTGCCCGTCCCTTCAGCCACCTCCCTTTCTCTGGACAACTGCCGTGCTCCCCAGAAATGAGTCACCTCCTGCCATCTGGTGACAGCTCCAGGCTTCAGCTCCAGGCTGGCTTCTCTGGGCTCGGCGCCCTCCCTGAATTCCCTAAAGCACGACTACCACCCGCCTAACCCTCACGCAGGTTTGGGGAGAACAGAAGGTAGGTTCAAACTGGAGGGCTCCGCTACCAGAGTCCGCAGTCTGAGATTCCCCATCCGGCCGCGCTGGCTGCTTTCCTCTCAGCCTCCATCAGCCTCAGTGCCGACTGGCTGACCTCCCAGTGTGAACGCCCCTGACTGGGTCCCTCTTGCAGCCCTCCCCAGCCCCCACCGCAGGGAGGAGAAATCTGGGCCTCCTGTCCACAGCCTGCTTCAGCTCCCGAGCCTGCCACACTGACTGTGGGCATATTCCTTCTCTTGGGGGAACCCCCACCTTCACTGTGGGAAGAGCTCGGGAGATTTATCTCAGTGCAGTGGCAGATGCAATGGTGTGAGCGCACTCCGCCTATACAAGCTTCCTGGGCACACCGGGAAGTGGCAGCGCCCACCTGAGTAAGCCCCCTAGAGCCCCTACATAGTACTCTATCTTTCCTACCATTGGTTGCCCTAAGGATGTTGTAAACTTCTGATTGGTCCAGAAAGTTATATATATCCCTGTACTTAAACAATAAAGTTCAGATCTGCGTCTTGAACCTGATCTCCGGAGTCGGGCATGCTTCGTTAGGACTCCATCGGCCTCACCCCCGCGGGACCCCCTGCCTCACTTCACCATGAGGCCTGGTAGAGCCGGACGATCACAGCATATGGCTGCATATTCCAAGGTGAGGCTGGCCCCACCGCCTACAGCGCGACAGCCCAGGGCAGTGGTTCCTTGTTAAACCTGGGCAGATCCCTCCAGTGGCTGCTCCCTCGGCCATCCCCATCCGCAGATGCACACACACACACACACACACACGCACGCACACACACGCACACTTTTCCTGCATAGAGCGGCCCAAAATCCAGATTAGGAAAAAAAGTTCTTCCTTGGCCAGTGTTCAGTGGGTTAGAGCATCATCCCAATACGCCAAGGCTGTGGGTTTGATCCCCAGCCAGGGCACGTACAAGAATCAACCAATGAATGCATATATAAGTGGAGCAACAGATCCCATTTTTAAAAAAATTTTTTTAATCAACAGTCCCAGTTCATGTAACTGAATGGAATAGTAGCATCTTAGTCTAAAGCAGCTGGCTTCGGGCGGCCCCAAGAGCAACAGGAGGCTCTTACTTCACAGCTGCCTGACCAAGAGGGCCCCCACGGTGGTCTTTCTAGAACAGTGGTCGGCAGACCACGGCTCGCGAGCCACATGCGGCTCTTTGGCCCCTTGAGTGTGGCTCTTCCACAAAATACCACGTACGGGCGCGCACGTACAGTGCGATTGAAACTTCGTGGCCCATGCGCAGAAGTCGGTTTTCGGCCTGGGAGAGTCTATTTTGAAGAAGTGGCGTTAGAAGAAGTGGGGGTACGTTCGCTGAGGTCGACCCCTCAGATTGAGGACGTTTTTAGCAAAGGCCAGCTTAGGAGCGCCCTAATTAAGTTAATAACAATGTACCTACGTATATAGTTTAAGTTTAAAAAATTTGGCTCTCTAAAGAAATTTCAATCGTTGTACTGTTGATATTTGGCTCTGTTGACTAATGAGTTTGCGGACCACTGTTCTAGAATAATCCAGAACAAGGGGGAGTCTTCTTTGCAAACAGAGTCCCCCTTCTGCCCTAGAATGCAAGTGCTGTGTCTCACCGTCAGGGTGGCAGTTTCTGGCATCAGCAGTTTTAAGATGGCATCCCAGGACACCATCATTTTTTTGAAACGAATGTCTGATGATTTGGCAGATTAAAAATGGTTCCTCAATTTGACTTAATTCCTATTTCTGGGATGACTAGGAAAATTGAACTTCATTCCCCTGTGAATTGTCTGTTTAGGTCGAGAACCTATATTTCTGTCTGTTAACATGTGGGACATAGTTTCCCCAGTTTTTCATTTCACTTTATTAATTTATTTTTGGCATGCTAAACATTTACGTTTTTATGGAGACAGATCTCTCAGTATTTCCTCTGTAGTCTCTGCTGTCTGTGTTATGCAGAGAAAAACCTTCCTGACCCCAGTTTCATATAAATATTCATTCGAATTATTGTATTAACTTTATTTGGAGTTCTAATACTCTGTAAGGGGTCCAACTTGACTGTTTCCATATACATGGCCAATTTCGTATTAAAGTCTTTCCTTGAATAATCTCTTCTTTCCTCCGCTGCTTTGAAATGCTGCCTTTATTCGTTTTGTAAATCTTACACACCAGTCCCTTTGTTTTTGAAATCCCCACCTCCCAGGCATGTTCTGACGATGAAATGAAGTGGAACATAGAGTCTGCTCCAGACACGTTGGTCCTCGCCCCTTCTCCTTCTCTTTTCCAGACCCGTGTCCCACTCCTCGGCCATATGCTTCTACCATTTGGTTTGACCTTGGGATTCCGGGAACAGATCCAGATACACAGAAGGTGCTTACTAAGGCCTCACCGTTGGGCTCCCAAACTGCTTTTGGGCCAGTTATTGCCTCAGCCAAGGTGACCTTGCTGAGTGAGCAGCCCCCTGCCCTCCCCCCAACCCCCACCCAAGATGGTAATTACTCAGTGTTGGCAGTCAAGGAAGACTTCACAGGGGAGGTGAGCTTGAAGCTGGGCCTAAGAGGGGAGAGGAATTGGGCAGACAGGAAAGGGAGAAAGGGCATCCCAGGCCAAGGAACAGCATGATCAGAGAGCGTGGTGGGGTGGGGTGGGAGGCAGAGGCAGGTCCCGTGGGAGCCATGTAGGCCATTGTAAAGACTCTGGATTTTATGCTGAGAAAGACAGGAACTTTTTGAATAGTTTTGAGCAAGGGAGGACCATGAGCTGACTTGTATTTTAAAAGCTCAGTGGTTAAGAATTCCTTGGTCGTTAGATTCCAATTACACCCCTTTCTAGCTGTATGACCTTGGATACGTTATGCAACTTCTCTGTGCCTCAGTTTCATTAGCTGTAAAATGGGGATAATAATAGTACTCACTTTGGATGGTTAGTGTAAAGGAGAGTATCTGGCCCTGACCGGTTTGGCTCAGTGGATAGAGCGTCGGCCTGCAGACTGAAGGGTCTCAGGTTTGATTCCGGTCAAGGGCATGTACCTTGGTTGTGGGCACATCCCAAGTATGGGGTGTGCAGGAGGCAGCTGAATCAATGTTTCTAACTCTCTATCCCTCTCCTTCTCCCTTCCTCTCTGTAAAAAAATCAATAAAATATATTTTTTTAAAAACGAAGAGTATCTGGCACCTCCTACACACTCGACCGTGGGAGCAGTTACTATGGTGGTCATTATTACCGTTACTATGGTGGTCATTATTACCGTTACTACGGTGGTCATTATTACCGTTACTACGGTGGTCATTATTACCGTTACTACGGTGGTCATTATCACCGTTACTACGGTGGTCATTATTACCGTGACTGCTGGTGTCGAGGACACGCTGGCCGGGCCGGGGTGGAAGCAGGATGTCACTTGGGAAGTCCTGCGATGGTCCAGGAGGACGATGAGAGTGGCTTGGACTAGATTGGCCACATGGAGGCAGAGAGAACTGCTCAGAATTAGGAAGAGCTGACAGGATTTGCCAGTGGATCAGGTGTGAAATATGAGAGAAAGAGGAGCCGGATGGCTCCAAGGATTTTTATATATATACATTTTCACTGATTTCAAAGAGGAAGGGAGAGGGAGAGAGAGATAGAAACATCAGTGAGTGATGAGAGAGAATCATTGATCGGCTGCCTCCTGCATGCCCCACACCGGGGAATCGAGCCCGGAACCTGGGCATGTGCCCTTGGCTGGAATCGAGCCCGGGGCCCTTCAGTCCGCAGGCTGACACTCTATCCACTGAGCCAAACCGGCCAGGGCTGGCTCCAAGGATTTTTGCCGGGAGCACTTGGAAGATGAAGTGGCCATCTGCTGCAATGGGGAGGCCGGGAGGAGCAGTCTGAGGGGGGAACGTGAGGCGTTCAGCTTTGAGCGTGTTACAGGAGAGATGTCAGCTAGACGGCTCAGTGGGGAGGCAGTTGGATATACACGTGGCCCAAGCTGGGAAGGCACAGGTGGGAACGGCCGGTACACAGTGAATATTTAAAACCAGGAGACCAGATGGCGTCACCAAGGATGGGCCTGGGAGTCTGCCATGTTGACAGCGAGTGCTCGACCAGTGCCACCATCCAATGGATGCCACTTTTGACCAGCCTGCAGGCTTCTGGAAAAGCTGAAGGACAAGCTCTGGGTTTGGCGGCCGCCGCCTCAAAGGTCTGAAGTAGCATTTCCAGTACATGTCAGAGGGACAGGCTGCGGAAGACGCAGAGATCGGTAAGCGCCGAGGAGGACGGGTGGGTAGCCCAAGCCGGGGTCTCTGCTGATCCACAGACAGGCAGAGCCAGGGAATTTTTGCATAAATCAGGCTTTAAGGATATGAGTTACCAAAAGAGTATGAAGATAGTTTAACAAAAGGCAGTGCAGCGGCTAAGAGCACGGGGTTGGAAGGCGGATGCCCCCGTATGACCCTCGCTGTTCCACTCACTCCTCTCTGGCCCTGCTCCTCGTCTGCAGAATGGGGTCTACAACAGGCGTTAAAAGAAGTGAAGTAGATGAGGCTAACAAACGCTTAGCACAGCGGGCCCTACAAGAAAACACCCTGTTGCCTTGACTGTTATTTTCGCCAGCACTTCTGACACATGTGTGGTGTTTCCCCCCCATCAGCCAGTTCTCCGATACAGGCCGGGTGTCCTACAGTTCAGTTCTGTTCTGACTGTCTGCTTGGAGTTCGTGTCGGGTCCCACAGGTCAAGGGCTCAGTCCCACTAGATGCCCGCACTTCTGATGCTTATCCTGAGTCCTTATCGATCTACCAACTGGCTCCCACGCCCCCTCCCCAGGCTCAACGATTCTCTAGAATGGGTCACAGAACCCAGGAAAATGCTTTACTTATTATTACCTGTTTATTATATTCATTTTTTAATCCTCACCCGAGGATATTTTTCCACTGATTTTTAGAGAGAGTGGAAAAGAGAGGGAAAGACAGAGAAAAATATCGACGTGAGAGAAATACATTGTTTGGTTGCCTCCTGCACTCGCCCTGGCCAGGGCCCAGGCCGGGAGGACCCTGCAACCAAGGTATGTGCCCTTGACCTGAACTGAACCCAGGACCCTTTGGTCTGCAGGCCGACGCTCATCCACTGAGCCAAGTGGGCGAGGGCTATCTGTTTATCTTTAAAGGATTTGACTCAGGAGCAGCCAACGGAAGAAATGCACAGGGCAAGGTATGTAGAGGGGCACAGAGCCCCCCTGTCCTCGCTGGCGCACCACCCTCCCATCGCCCTGATGTGCTCACCAGCCTAGCAGCTCTGCGAGCCCCTTTGGTCAGGATTGTTATGGAGGCTTCATCACACAGGAATAATTGATTAGGTCATTGGCCATCGCTGCTTGAACTCAGTCACCAGCCTCTCTCCCCTCTCCAGAGGTCACGGGGGAGGGCTAAAAGTTCAGACTCTCTAATTATAACGTTGGTTCCCCTGGCAACCAAGCCCCCTTCCTTAGGGGCTTTCCAAAGTCACCTCCTTGCCCTGGCTGGCTTGGCTCAGTGGATGGAGCATCGGTCCTGGGACTGAAGGGTTGAGGGTTCAATTCTTTTCTTTTTTAAAATGTATTTTTATTGATTTCAGAGAGGAAGGGAGAGGGAGAAAGAGATAGAAACATCAATGATGAGAATCATGGATTGACTGCCTCCTGCATGCCCCTGCTGGGGAGTGACCCCCGCAATCCAGGCATGTGTCCTTGACCCTTCAGTCCTCAGGCTGATGCTCTACCCACTGAGCCAAACAGGTTAGGGCTCGAGGGTTCAATTCTGGTTAAGGGCTCGTACCTCAGTTGCAGGCTCAATCCCCAGCCTGGGTCTGGGTGCGTGTAGGAGGCAACCAATCGATGTGTCTCTTACATATCGATGTTTATCTCTTTTTGTCTCTCCCCATCCCTTCCTCCTTCTCTAAAAATCAATGGAAAAATAGCCTCAGGTGAGGATTAACAAAAAAACACACAAACAAACAAAAAACAACAAAAGTCACCTCATTACAATACACTCAGGTAAAGGGCTTTGTTTTAAGTAACAAAAATTGCTCCTTTTAACCCTATCATTCAGAATTCCAAAGATGTTAGGAGCTCTGTGCCAGGAACTGAGACCAGATGGAGACCAAATATATATTTCTTATTATAGCACAACTAGAGGCCCGGTGCACAAATTTGTGCATGTGTGGGGTCCCTCAGGGTGGCTTGTGGGATCGGGCTGAAACCTGCTGTCCAATGCCACCTGCAGCTCCTACCTGCCGCTCCTGCTCATCCCGGCCCCACTGCACCTGCTGTGGGCTTACGCCCAACCAGTCCCTATTGGGAAAGGCTTGCTCTGCCACAGCAGCACTCGCCAGCTGTGAGCCCTCGGTCTGGCACCCTCCTGAGGGGAGTGACCTGTGGGATCAGGACAAAACCGGCTCTCCAACATCCCCTGAGGCATCCTGGATTGCAAAAGGGCGCAGACCAGGCCAAGGGACCCTACTGGTGCATGACTGGGGATGGGGAGGGACCGTGGGAGGGCTCCAAGGTGTGTCCAGCCCATCTCGCTCAGTCCCAATCGCTGGACCCCAGCAGCAAACTAATCTACCCGTCAGAGCGTCTGCACCCTGGTAGTCAGTGCATATCATAGCGAGCAGTTGAGCGGCCTTAGCATATCATTAGCATATTACACTTTGATTGGTTGAACAATTGACTGATCACCGGATGGCGGGACACAGCATATTAGGCTTTTATTATATAGGACTAGAGGCCTGGTGCACAAAAATTTGTGCACTAAGGGTGGTCCCTCAGCCCGGCCTGTGCCCTCTTGCAGTCTGGGACCCCTCGGGGGATGACCACCTGCTGGCTTAGGCCCGCTCCCCGAGGGGTTGGGCCTAAGCTGGCAGTCAGACATCCCTCTGGCAGCCCAGGAGCCCTTGGGGAGGTCCACTTGCCAGCAGAGAGCAGGCCTAAGCTGTAGTCGGACATCCTTAGTGCTGCTGAGGAGGCGGGAGAGGCTCCCACCACCACCGCTGTACTGGTAGCCGTCAGCCTGGCTTTGGCTGAGCAGAGCTCCCCCTGTGGGAGCACACTGACCACCAGGGGGCAGCTCCTGCATTGAGCGTCTGCCCCCTGGTGGTCAGTGTGTGTCATAGTGACCAGTCATTCCCAGTCCTACTGCTGTTAGGGTCAATTTGCATATTACCCTTTTATTATATAGGAGTACCTGGCCAGCCTGGGTGAGGGGCTGATGGTTGTTTGCAGGTTGGCCACAGCCCCTTCATGGTGGGGGTCCCCCCTTGGGTGCCTGGTCAGCCTGGGTGAGGGGTTGATGGCTGTTTGCAGGCTGGCCACAGACCCTTCAGGGTGGGGGTCCCCACTAGGGTGCCTGGCCAGCCTGGGTGAGAGGCTTAGGGCCATTTTCAGACTGGCCACACCCCCTTCAGGGTGGGGGGGGGGTCATGCTGGGGTGCCTGGCCAGTCTGGGTGAGGGGCTGATGGCAGTTTGCAGGCTGGCCACAGCCCCTTCAGGGTGGGAGTCCCCCTGGGGTGCCTGGCCAGCCTGGGTGAGGGGCTGAGGGCCGTTTTCAGGCTGGCCACAGTCCCTTCAGGGTGGGGGTCCTGCTGGGGTGCCTGGCCAGTCTGGTTGAGGGGCTGAGGGCCGTTTTCAGGCTGGGTAAGCCCCTCAGTGGGGACCCTCACCCATGAAGGTGTGGCCAGCCTGGGTGAGGGGCTGATGGCTGTTTGCAGGCTGGCCACAACCCCCAGCCACCCAAGCTCCCAGTAGAGGCTGGCTGGAAGCAGGTATCTGGGATTTATTTGTCTTCTATAATTGAAACTTTGTTGCCTTTTGCGGAGGCCACAGCAGGCTCAGCAGGAGGGAAGCTTGGCTTCCTCCATTGCGGGGGCAACCAAGCCTCCTGCTTGCTGCAGCTCCGTGGCTGCCGGCCGCCATCTTTGTTGGGTTAATTTGCATATAGTTGCTCTGATCAGCTGGTGAGCGTGGCTTAGGGCATAGTGAAGGTATGGTCAATTAGCATCTTTGTCTTTTATTAGTGTAGAGATTATAGGCTCCCAAGTGCAGCTGTCTGATTGATTAGGAGACTAAAAGCAGAGGGAAAAGGGGAAATGGATAGGGGTCGGAGTCAGTGTTTCAGGCAAGGCTAAACTCATGGGCATGTGACCGGTGCAGTCACACAGCACACCACTCTCAGAATGGACTCAGCTCTGGGTTTAATGCTCTGCTTTCCTGCCTTGAAATACTTAATACTTTGTCTTTGAACCATGTTTTGTAAGAGAAGCCCAATTCGGCACTAAAGCATGTGTGTGAGCAGAGAAGATACACCAGGTGGCAGCAAGCAGGCTCCTGCCAGCAGGAGTGGCAGGGCAGCAGGCAGCATGGGTGCTGAGCAGTTGGCCTGGCCACCCGGGGTACGCTCACATGGCTGGGCAGTCTGGGACACCGTGGAGCTGCAAGGGGGCAGCCAGGCCAGGATCTGTGCCCAGACTGGCAGTTACAGCAGATGGCTGCAGTCACCAGGGCCGGGGTGAGGGAAGGGACCCCGCGTGGAAGAGTCTGTCCTGTAGCATCTTCCCAAATACAAGCCCTGCAGCCTAAGGCAGCGCTCACGCGGAAACCCAGTGAAGTATTACAGAACCAGAGCGTCCACGTGGACGCTGCAATAAAGCATATCAGAGAGTCAGAATTCTTCAGTGTGTAGCATCTCTGATTTTGAAAACTGCTGCCACATTGCAAAGCAAAAAAATAAAAATAAAAAAAACCACAGGCTTTAAAATTAAATTTAAAGATCATATTCTACAGAAAATAATTCTATTTTTATGTGAAGTTTCATTATTAATGAGGAAGGTAATGTTAAAATTAAGTTTTCCTTGTCAAAGATACAGCAATCAAATGATAAAAGAGGTTATTTAAACTATATACAATTCATGAAGTCACTATCTTTTTAACAATTTTTAAATTGATTTTTAGAGAGAGAGGGAGAGAGAGAGAGAGAGAGAGAGAGAGAGAGAGGAGAGAGAAACATCAGTCGGCTGCCTCCTTCACGTGCCCCAACTGGGGATGGAACCCATAACTTGGGTATGTGCCCGGACCAGGAATCCAACCCGCCATCCTGTGATGTATGGGATGGACACTCCAACCACTAAGCCACACCGGCTGGAGCATGAAGTCACTTTCAGTTTCTCGTACCACCTCCACAAGTTACAGAAAATGTTAGAGGAAACGTTACAGTGTCACCATATACATATAAAATTAAATTCAGATTTATATGAAATTGATTTGTATGGAGAGTTCAATCTTTTTATTTATTTATTTTTATATTCTCACCCAAAGAGTAAGGATATTTTTCCATTGATTTTTAGAGAGAATGAAAGGGAGGGGAGGGGGGAAAGAGAGGAGAGAGTGAGGAATATCAATGTGACAGAGACACACCGATTGGTTGTCTCCCACATGCACCCCGACTGAGGGCAGGGATGGGACCTGAAACTCAGTATGTGCCCTTGACCGGGAATCAAACTTGTAACCCTCCAGTGTGCAGGGTGAGAATTAAATCTTTTTAGAAAAATTGTTCCACAAGAATCATCAGCTAAAACTTATGTTTTGAAATGCTTTACCAGAAATTTCTCCTAATGTGACAGCCTATGAAATATTCTTACCAACTCCAGTAAGTTGTATCTGCAAAAAGATCCTTCTCCAAATTAAAAATTATAAAAAATTGCGACCTTGCATTTGCCCGTCGTAGCTTTCAATTCCGGGCATACTTCAGAGCGGGCTCGGCTCCAGGCCACTGTAGTAAAGTGATTATTGCAATAAAGTGAGTCATAATCTTTTAACCGGCAGAGGGTCTTGCCTTCAGTTTGTAAAACACACATCTGTGAAGCTCAATAAAGCAAAGCGCAATGACATGAGGTAGGCCCGAGTGTCAGCTGAAATGACATTGGCGAAAGTATGCATTTTGATGACCTAATAATTGAATTTGTAGAAAAATCTAATTATCAATCAGCTATATTAGTAAATTATTTATTATACTAGAGACCCGGTGCATGAAATTTGTGCACTCGGGGCGGGGGGGGGGGGGAGGTCCCTCAGCCCAGCCTGCACCCTCTCATAGTCCGGGAGCCCTCAGGGGATGTCCTAAGCCGTCAGTCAGACATCCTTAGCACTGCTGCGGAGGCGGGAGAGGCTCCCACCACCGCTGCTGTGAGCCCGGCTTCTGGCTGAGAGGTGCTCCCCCTGTGGGAGCACACTGACCACGAGGGGGCAGTTCCTGCATTGAGCGTCTGCCCCCTGGCGGTCAGTGCTCGTCATAGCGACCAATCATTCCACCGTTTGGTTGATTTGCATATTAGCCTTTTATTATACAGGATTAGGACAAAATATTATTTTGTTACCATTTTAAGTTATGATATTACTCATGTCACTATTACCCCATTACAATTGTATAAGTAATAAAAATATTTTGAAAGGAAAAAGCATTCTGTTTTAGTACCTTGAACTGCACTATTTTCTTTTTACTGCTTTTAGAATAAGAGGCCCTGCATTTTCCTTTTGAACTAGGCCCTGCAAATCATGTCGGGCCTCTGATACTGAAAGCTAGTATTTCTTTGAAAGGGTTTTCATATTTCCCCAAATTTCCTGACTCTGTTAAAACCCTTTTCAGCTATTAATGACTTCCCTCCAGTCCAACGAATGACAATCACGTTGTAACTTTTTAAAGTGATGGCGGTGGGGATGGCTGGTCCTCTCGGTGGCTGACACTCTCCAGTGTGCTGTCCTCTGCATCCCTTTCTGAGGCGCATTCTTCTGAATTGCCCCCACTGGTGGCAGATCCTAGTCCTTCAGATGTTGATATCAAATTTTTTGTGTGTGTTTTTAAAAATCCCCACCCAAGGATAATTTCCATTGATTTTCCCCCCTGAGGCCCCTCCTCTCCATTGATTTTTTTTTTAAGAGAGATTGGAAGAGAGAGGAAAAGACAGACAGAAACATTGATGTGAGAGAAACACATCAATTGGTAGGCTCCTGCAAGCGCCCTGACCAGGGCCCGGGCGGGGAGGAGCCTGCAACCCAGGTGCCCTTGACCAGAATCAGACCCGGGACCCTTTGATCCGCAGGCCAACACTATCCACTGAGCCAAACTGTCTAGGGCTGATGTCAAATGTTGAAGTTCTTTTTGGAGGTGCCATATGTGACAAGTGCTCTGGTAACTGTGAAGACTGGAGGATCTGATGAGGAAGACAGGTGCAACGGAGGGCCACATGACTGTAAGTGATCGCCATTCCATTGGAGACTGCGGGGGTGGGGGGGAGGGGCTGCTACAGGGGAGGCCCAGGTGGAGCGGGGGGAGGGCTGACCCTGTGTTGGGTCTGTTGGGTCCTTCCGTGTCCCGGGGGTCTGCTCCTCAGGTGGGCAGCAGCCTCAGGGTGGCCCTTGCAAGGCTGGTAGGGCTCCTGATTGTAAGCCTTGCAGCCTTGAGGCCGCCTTACAGCAAAGCGGGTGGAACCGGGTAGACTGGCACCTAGCACTCACCTCTTCTGGAGTTTCCAATTGACCAATCCCTCTGCCCCATCATGGAGGGAAGCAATCTGATTGGCTTAATCTTGGGGGCCGTCTTGGCACCAAGACATTAGGACCTGTCAGCCTATGAGGGGGCAGCCCGTGGATCACGTGTTCACCTCTGTCCAATCAGGCGCCTGGTGGCATCTCCCATGCAGGGTTGAAGGTGGGACTTGCGGATGAACAGGGACTTGGACACCGCCAGCACCAGGACTGACCGGCCACGGAGGCCGGAGCTCACCTGCTCCTCCCCACCACCCCTGCCCTGTGGGAGTTCTCACACCTCCCTCACCCGCCTTTACTCAGTCCATCACGAACTGATGGGCTACTTCCGCAAATATATCCTGACTTCCGCTCTTCCCATCGCCACGGTGATCTTCCTGTCTGAACGATGGGCAGCAGCCTCTTGACCGCCTCTGACCACCGAGTGGCCTATGAAGAGCTCACACCCAGATGGTCACTCACCCTCTGGGGGTTCCCCATCCCTCAGGATGAACCAGACCCGCTCCGGAGGCCTCAGGCCCTGAGCGTGGGGCCCGGGCACCCTCTGGCCCGCCGACCCCTCATCATCTCCTGCGAGCTTTCCCGGGCCAGGGACACGGTGTGTCCAGTGCCCTCAGCAGCCCACTGCCTCGCCGGTGAAGCCCGCTCCCCCCGGAGCTCAGGCTCTGGGGCAGCTGCCCAGAGGAGCTGCCTCCGCGCCCAGGTCTACAAGGCATCTGCTGCCGTTCTCTCAGCACTTCTCACAACTTACGTTTTGCTTGCATGTGGGTTTACCATCCATCTCCCCGAGACAGCAAGGCTGCCTTGTCCAATGTTGAACTCCTAGGGCCCAGCGCGGTGCCTGGCGCTTTATAGGGCCTGGGGGCCACTAACTTTCAGAAGTGTCCTGCAGCCTGACTGGTGTGGCTCAGTGGTTGAGTGTCCACCTATGAACCAGGAGGTCACGGTTTGGTCAGGGCACATACCCGGGGTTGCGGGCTCGATCCCCAGGAGGAGGCGTGCGGGAGGCAGCCGATCAATGATTCTCTGTCATCATTGATGTTTCTATTTCCCTCCCCTTCCTCTCTGAAATCAATAAAAATATATTTTTAAAAATAGTGTCCTGAGTGAGACATATGTAATACTTTCAATAATAAAGAATTAAAAAAAAAAAACCCAAAAAACAGTGTCCTACAAACATATGCATACACAGAAGCATAGAAATGGTCTGGGAGGAATGAGGTCAAGCTCTTAATCTTGGTTGCATCTGGAGGTTGGGGAAGGGTCCAGGATAGGGAATAGTAATGTATGTGCACATGTGTATGTGTGTGTGTGTGTGCGCGTGCGTGCAAACATATGCAAAGTGGGAGGCGCTGGCTTCAACTGTAATGATTTTACTTTTTACTAAACAAAGATGAACAAAACATGTCCCAGGTCAGGGGAGAGGGCGGGTGGGCAATCCCAAGCCACGTTCTCGAAGAACAAAGAGCAAGAACACAAGGCCACACGCTGCAACCCGCTGGTGGGTTTTGAGTCTTCACTTTATTACTGTCACCGGAAGTCACCACCTTCACTTGGTTCACCACAAATGGACGGATGTCAGAAAGGAGGGTGCCGCGGGGCCACTGGATTCACTCCTGAGAGACTGAACCCGGTGGTGGGGGAGTCCCGGGTGGGGCCCAGGATGGGGACCACCATTCACTGCACACACGCGCACACACACAGATATATTTGCGGAGCCTTATATTATACATCTTATATATAGAAAATATATATTTATACTATACACAGGCAGTAACGCTGCAGGAGGGGCGGGCACCCAAAGGCTTGGGCACCAGGGGACGGGGAGGGGCACGTTGAGGCGCAGCGCTGGGAGACGGCGGACTAGCCCATCCTCCCACAAACTCCAGAGAGGGGAGCTCCCCCTTCGTGCTCCTTAGAGTCAAAAGGGGTCTTGGTTCAAGGTTGGGGGCCCCGAGGGGGTAACAAGTGGGGGTTCTTGGTTACACGGGGGAGGCCTGGGACCCTGGAAAAGTCTTTGAAGATAAAGAATCACCAGGGAAGGTTGGAGCGGGGGGGCGGGGGGGGGAGGGAATGCCAGTCCCTTGGGAATTAGTCTCTCGGCGGCGTTACACCCCCGGGTAGACCTAGAGCCACACCCAGGCAGGCGGCCGTCACTGGGAAGGGTGAGTGTCCGCTCAGAGGCAGGAGGCCTGGACCCTGGACCGCTAGCTCTGTGCTGGACTTTGGACGAGTCACCGTCTTCCGGCTGACTCCTGTCTCGAGGGTCCTTGCAAGTCTAACCTTGTGTGGAGCCAGTCTGCCCGGGCTGCCTTGTGCTTGATGGGAGAAGGAAACCCACACTCTGGCCTCCCAGCTTGGGCCCCCAGGGGTCCTCAGAGACACAAAGAACAGGCTTCCCCAACTTCCCAGGAGGGGAGTCAGGAGCCGTGGGTCCCCTCCACGCCCTGCCCTCCGACATCTCTCGCCCCGTTTCTCAGCTCCACCGTGGGCTGGCCCCTGCCTGATGGTGGATGTCTGGGCTGTACCCCAGGATGCTGAGTGAGATGAGTCAGTGACCCCCCCCCCCTGCCAGGGGCCTTGTAAACTCTCCCGGTCCAGGGTGGCAGGGAGTCTGCAATAAACACCCAGGGACTGGATGAAGTGGAACGTACCCTGCCCTCCAGCCCAGCACCACCACAGCGGGGCTCCGGGAGGACAGCGGGGCAGACCCGGGGTCTCCTAGTGCCCGTCAGCAGGGGAGGCTCCTGGTGGGGAGTGGGGACGGGGAGGACTTCTCACTGCCTCCTGCTTGGGCTCAGAACTTCCGCCAGAAACACACCCGCCCCACCCACCCCCTTACGGCTCCGAAACCTTGGGTCTGGCACAGCCGGGCCACTCAGCAACAAGCAGCTGCTGCCCGGCCGTCTGGGGTCCTCTCCCCAGTGCTGCCCCTGGGGAGGACCTGAACAGACCCGAGTTCGAATCCATGCCCCACTGCTAACTCACACTCCCTGAGCCTCAGTTTCCCCCGTTAAGTGGGGATAGCAATGCTACTTCTCTGGCGAGGAAGTGCCTTCTCCTTCCCTCTCCGCCGTGCTGACTCCTCCATCCTCAGGACCCTCCTGGGGCCTCAGCCCAGCGTGCACCCTGGTCCCTGGGGGGCCTAGCGCTCATCTCCGACCGGCTGTCAGCTCCCAGTCTTAGCAGGTGCCCCACAGCTGCTATTACTGCCTCTTAGGGTTCTTCTGTGGGAATCAGGTGCGCGTGGTAAGAACAGCCAACACCCCTCTCCACCGTTCAAGGCCTCCCTGTCCCTCCTTGTGCAACAGTCCCCCCCATCTTCCCTGTGCATTGGGGACACCCGCTACTCTCTCCTCTGCAGCCTGTGGCCTCCCCGAGCCTACCCTGCACCAGGGCTCTCACCGTTCATCTTGGCGCAGTTCGGACCACGGCAGCAGCTCTAGGCTGGCCATGCGGGCCCAGAGTCCTTGTCCTCTCTACTCAGCCTCCCACAGGGAGACCGGCCCCCCTGAGGGCCAGGGGAGGGACCTTCCTTCCCTTGGCTCCTGGAGCCCCCACGCTGGCTGACCCCAGAGGAGGGCAAGGTGAGACAATGTCTCAGATCAGTTGTTTCCTGGGAGTCACAGGACAGGGAATGGGCCGCCTGCTGGGCAGCTGGGGCCAAGAAACCCAGGCAGCACGCCCAGCTCTGCCGCTCACGCTCTGTGACCTTGGCCAGCTGCTCCCCTCTGGGCCTCCTTTCCACCTGCTGCGGGCAGGGTCTTGGCCTCGCCTAGGGGCAGGGACAGTGGTCAGTCCTTTGGGAGGCCACAAAAAAGGTGCTGAGCCCCCAGCAGGGCACACACAGCAGAGTGGTATGCAGGGGATGCCCACCCTGGGAGGGGCCGGTGGGAACATGGCGAGGGGCTGTCCAGCTGGGGAAGAGCGAGGGCAGAATAGGCCCCCAGCTTGCAGCAGAATCGGGGTGTCTCAGGGCTGAGGTCCCGAGGCCTCCCAGAGTAATGGGGGCACCAAGCACTGGAGCCCCAGGCTGAGGGATGGGGAAGGCCGGGACAAGGGACAGCAGGTGCCCTGCCATCAGGCAGCCTAGGCTTGGCCCCACCTCCATCACTGGCTGCCTGAGTGACCCTGGACGAGTGACCTTGACTTCTCCAGGCCTCAGTTTCTACAACCATAAAACGCAGACAGCCCGATGCTCCTAGCAGGGCTGCTGTGTCACACCTAGCTGGTGACAGCCCTATGGTCTTGCGGGTGTTCAGTTACCCTGCGGCCAGACCTTCCCAGCATCACCCGTCTTTCTCACCATTCCCATCGCTGGCACCAAAAGGCCTCCTCCACATCTCCCCCTTCCCGGACACCATTTCTCTCACACCCATGCCAAGCATGGGCTCAGCACACAGTAGGTGCTCAATGGATGCTCGATGACAGAATGGATGAATGCACACACCCTAGGCTCCTGCTGGACACACACACGTAGACACACCCCCTGCAACTCCTTATGCCCTGCCCACCCCAAGCCGCCCTGGGCCTCAGAGGAACAACTGGGAGGCTGATGAGGAGCTGGGCAGGGCAGCCTGGGAGGGAGGGGGCCGGGTGTGGGAGGAGGGGGCAGGGGGCAGTTGGGGCTGGGGCAGGCGGGGACTGGGCGAGGAGGAAGCGGTCACCGCGGCTCAGTAGCCCTGCGACTGGTAGCCCTGGGGCTCGGTGTCGAAGGCGTTGGCTGGCTGCTGGTAGGTGCCACCCATGCCGGTGGGGTCGGGCCCGGCGCTGGGCTCCACGTAGGGGGCGTAAGGCATGCTGGAGTCCTGGCTGGGGTCCATGTAGTCCTGGGAGAAGAGGGCCGAGTCGGCGCCAATCTGGTACCGCTGGAAGGCCAGCACAGCCTGGCCTGCCTGGGGACGAGGGCCGGGGGGACAAGGACAGGGGGGAGGGGATGGTTAGGGGAGAGACAGACGAGAGCACCGGGTTAGTGGCGGTTAGTTCGCTAGACACAGGCAACAGAAGGTTAAATATCTTAAAGCACCAAAGACAAACCAAGGTGGCCGATGGGCGGAAAGCGGTCCTTGCAGCAGCCCTGGAGAGGCCCACAACCACATCCTCCAGAACTTGAGAAGACACCTGCCCGGTGTCCCCCAAACCCAGGGGTCGCTCTGGGCCACCAACAATCCTAGCCTCCACTGCGGAGTGTCACAATGGCCCAAAGGCCCACACTTCCTTCCAAACTGTGTCCTCGGGGCTGTTGTGCGGGATGGGGAAAAGGAAGTTTCTTGGTGGGACAGAGAACTGTGGCCGTCTCCTAAGGCGCCCGCCTCTCTTGCAGCAAATGCGAGCAAATAACTAAGTTCTGGCCAATAGATCACCCCAAGTTCTTTGCTCACCCTTGACCTGATGCCTGGAATGCAGATGTGATGGCTGGAGCGCTAGTTGCTAAAATGGACCACGAGGTCCAGGACCAAGTCGTCGGGATGAAAGAGGCCTGGGTCACCAAAGGCTTCTGGAGCCGCTCCGCCAGCCTCGGACTGTCTGCCCAGGCCTGGGCTTCGTTTAAACCACTGCTGTTTGCTGCTGAACCTAATTCTGATGGAAACCGCTTGGTCCGGCGAGTTTGGGAAACTGAGTTAAACAGGAAGTTTCAGGAGCACAGGACTTGTCGGAGCCTTGGCCATTTACTGTACGCTGGGTCCCCAAGGGGGAAGCTGCCGCCACATCCACCAGCCTGATATGACCACTGAAGCCCCTTTGTTTTCAGCTGGGAAAAACTTGTCTCCCGCATCCATGCATAGGTGGGGAATTCTTTTTCAGTAAAAGCAACTATATTGTTATTAAGGACCATGACATTGACCACACCAAGCCAGGGAGTAAGTGAAATGTCTCTATAAAAGTAGCTAACAGGGTTACATTGAGCGCTCTCCACAGTCTCTCAGCCAGGCAACCTGCCTGTGATGGGAACCCCACAGCCCCATTTCTGAGCTGGGAAAACTGAGGCCTAGAGAAGGGAGGCCTCAAGGCAGAGTTAGTGCCAGAACACAGGCTTGAGCACAGGCCTTCCCAGGCCACACCTCCTTCCCTTGATCAGCCCCCCGACAAAGCACCAAATCAACCAGGAACCCCAAAGGGCCATGAGGTCGGACGCAGGTGCTTGGTGTTTAATTCCAGAAAGTTCCAGAAGCCCAGTGACTAGGCATTAACTTCTGATCTGTGTCAGTGGAGGCAGCTGCGAGGGGCAGCCCTTCCTGGGAAGTGGCGGTTTAAAGCAAAGTGCCGGGGGCCCGGGAAAGGCCGGCCTGAAGGAGCCGGCCGAGGAAAGCAGGGGCCTGCTGTATTTCTATGTTGTATGAGGTCCTGGCTGCTGGCAGCTCACGCAGGAGCCTGGAGAAGCAGGGAGGGGGACAGCCCCTGCCGTGGCGCCTGGCCTTCAGCGCCCCGAGTCATCGGCAAGCTCGCAGGAGCACGTGGGGAAGGGATGAATGAGTCCCCGAGAGACACAGCTGCAGACCGGGTTCTCCCGGGCCCCTGGCTCCCCGTCCAGGCTGGTTTCCTGCAGGGAGACAGAGGGCCGGAGCAATGACCTCTGCGGATCCTTCCAGGGCGGCCTCTGACCACGGGCACCTCGTGCCAACTGTGGACACTCCCCTGCCCTCCCTGAGCCGAGGCTCCCTTAGCATCCAGTTAAAGGGGCCACGTGGGCCCCTGCTGGACTGGGTGCGGAGGGGAGGCTGGGAGTTCTGCTCAGAGCCCAGGAACCCGGTGTCCACGTGCCCTGCTTCTGCAGGTCAGGCGCACTGTTGAGCCTCCACTGTGCCTTCAGCAGCCTGCCCTTGGATGCCTCCAGTGTCAGGAGGCTCACGCTGTGTGCTCTGCTCTGGGGCCTGCTTGCGCTCCAGCACCTCCTCAACTCCTTCCTGCCCAGGCACCCGAGGGCCCCAAGGAGGGAGCCTGTGCAGAGCTGGGGGCCTAAGTCCTTCAGCAGAACAAGGATTCGCCACATGAGAATCACCCCGAAGTCAAGATTGTGGAAGTGTCCCTGACTCCTTGGACAGAATGAGTGAATAAATGAATGAATAAATGACTGAGTGAATAAATGAATGAGGGAACAAATGAAAGAACAAAAGAGCCTACATTTATTGAGCATCTCTGTGCCAGCCTTTGTCTCATCCGTATAATGGTCCTGAGAGATTGGTCCACTATCACTCCTCAGTCCAGGGAATTAGACTGAGGCTCAGAGAGGTGCAGGGGTTTGCCCAGGGTCACACAGCACAAGAGAGCAGAATCAGGACTGGAGTCCTCTGATGTCCTCAGCCAGGCCTCCCTTGGGCGCCAGCCTCCCCTGGGACTGGAAGATCAGCCTTCATGCCACAGCCGTGGCACAGGCCCTCACACTGTCCACGGCTCAGCACCCTGGCAGCCCACATAGGGAGCCGCCTCCCACCCTCTAACAGCCCATGGCAGTCCACTGAGGGAGATTTCGGTTTGGCGGTCTCCCCTTCCCTGCACATGGGCTCCTGGGGCCAGGGACCTCCATCTGATTCATCACTAGGCACAAAACAGCTGCTCAATAAATGTTTACTGAATGAATGGACACATGAAGGGTAAACAAAAGAGGTAACGGAAAAGTGGCAGGTCTTAACTGGCCTCTCGAGCCAGCCCTCCACTGCCCTGGATGCCCGGGCATCCTGGCCGCTGCAGGCAGGAGGCTGCCCCACACCCTCGCCAGGGGGTGGGACACAGGGCTCCCTGCCTCGGGACGCCGGGCAGGCCTACGGCTGTGCCGAGCTGGGAAACAGCGTGTTGTACTCCTCCTGGAAGGTAAGGTCCTTGAATCTCCGCACGGCCAGGGCAGCGCTCAGGCTCTGCCGGGAGAGAGCAGGGGTGAGGCCTGCAGGGAGGCCGGCTTCAGTGGGCCGGCGGGGACCCATCACCCTCCTCTGAAAGTTCCGTGTCCAATTACCCACTCCTCTGGGAGCGCCCTCTCATCTCAGGGCTTGCTGCTCCCTAACTCTTCCCTGTGGGCCGGACGGCCTCGCTTCCAGGGGACCTTCTCTGGTCTGAGTACCCAGGGTCTCCGGGCTTCCCTCCCAGCCTGGAGGACACAGAGGTCTGGAGTGAGCATAGCTGGCCTGCTGGGGCCTGAACCACGGGCCTCCCCTTGCAAACGCTAGCTCCCAATATGGTATCAGGGCGAGGGTCCCATGAGAAATGGATATCCAGGGCCCTTCACAAGAGACAGAAGTCGCCCCAGGGGGGTGCGGCACGGGGGCTCCTCCCTGCAGAAGGCTCGGCCAAGGGCTGCTCGAAGGCCAGGGGAGAGGGGACCCTTGGGGTGAGAGCGATGCGACCCAGGCATCTGCAGGAGAGGAGGGAGGGATACGCTGAGGTGACCTGGAGCCTCATTCCAGGGCGGTCTTGCTGTCTCGCTGGTGGCGCTCAAGACCACTGGGCTCAGAGCCCACAAGTGCTGCCTCAGAGACATGCTCTCCCTGACCCACACGTTTTCTTACCAGTAACTCAAATACACTGCCAACACACAAACAGCAGATTCACACAGAAACTCAGGCTTCTGGCTTCTCCGGAACACGGAAGACCTGGCCGCCGTAGGGCCCCATTCCTGCCTCAGGACAGGCCGAGGAGAGGGTGCCCTGCAGGTCAGGCATGGACATGCTGCCTGGCCCGCCAGGGGGGCACCTGAGTTTGTGACGCCCTTCCCCCATTTTACAGATGGGAAGACAGAGGCCCGGAAAATTAGAGGCAGCTCCAGGGTGTGAGCCACGTCTCCTGCGTCCTGGGCCTGGGCTCCTTCCCAGCCTAAAGCCTCGGAGCCTCATCTTGCTGGGAAGCCTCAGCGTCGTCGCCTGTTACCGACGAGAGAGAATACCCACCCAGCTACCGTGGTGGGCGCTCTGCACCAAGCCAGGGCCTGCCATCACCCGTGACTGTCCTCTCTGGCAATGGGGGCAGCCTCCTTCCTCGGGGGCAGCCCGGCCGGGCGGAGGGCAGAGCAGGATGGAGCCCCTGCCGTGCTGGCAGGCCGCAGCCCGGAGCCTGTGGGCAGGTGGTTACTCACCCACGTGAAGATGGAGAAGAAGGAGAAGGCGATGGCGGCCCGGGCTGCGTCCGTCCCTTCGTTAAGCGGGTTGTCCTTGGGCTTGGAGACCTGCCACTGGTTGGCCAGGTAGCAGAAGCCCACGAACCAGAGGAAGGCCCAGAAGGCTGGGGTGTCCACCAGGGTCAGGCAGAACAGTCCACGCGTGGGGAGAGGGGGTACGTTGGGAGGAAATGGGGAACGAGGAACAGGGAGAGGTTCAGGAGCACATCTCCCAAGCCCTCCCCCCACCCCCGAGGGGGGCAGAGAGGGGGCACAGGGAAGGTGGGGCGAGAACAGAGAGGTCAGATGCAGCCGAGAGGTCACGGAAAGGATCCAGCAAAGGCCCAGGGAGAGCCAGGGCAGGGAGAGGGAGGGACAGAGGGACGGAGGCCGGGAGGGAGGGACAGAGAGAGAGAACATCAATCAGCCTGGGCCGGCCTTTCTCTAACCTCAGCCAAGCACACTTCCCAGCTGTCCCTGACTGTCCCCCATCCACCCCAAAGCCTGCAGCTTCCTGGGAGGAGCACCCCCACACCCCATCACCCCTGACTGCAGCCTCACAGAGATCTGAGCAGGGGGAAGGGGAGGGGGGCTAGGGCAAGGGTGTGGTGCAACCCCAGTGGGCCTGAGCCTCGACCTCTATAGCGATGGCCCTCTGGCGCCCAGGCCCGCCCACAGGCACTGCTGGGGCACCCTGAGGCTCTGTGGGACACAGTTTGAGAACTAGGAATTTTATTCTGGTTCCTTCAGGTCTAAGGGCCCCCAGACCTGCCGCCAGGCTCGTCCTGAGTCCCAGGCCTGGAAATGGAGGGAGGTCCCTGCCAGACCTCAGACCGTGGCCTTAGGCTAGTGAGGCTGATGTCTTTCTTACTGAATCTCAACCTAAGCCTCCACCAATCAGATTCTCCAAACTCGTGGGACGGAGTCAGGGTACCTCTGCCAAGGCCGTTTCTGAAGGGCAAGTGCAGCAGGTCACCTAGGCTGCCAGCTCCAGAGTCTGACCCGCCCAGGGCACCTACTGTGTGCCAGGGCCTTCAGTCACAGCGCTATTTAGTTCTCAGGGGCCCACGAGGGCGGTGGCACTGAGTGGAGAGGGCGCCCCTGGATGCTGCAGTCCCTCCTCGCTGTGGAGCTGTGGTCACTGGGGTTGCAGGCCAGCACTGGTCCCACGCTTCCCCGTGGCAGCCCTGTGACCCCCAAGCCTGTGCCTTCACCCGCCTGTTAGGTGTGCATGGGCATCAACGGGACCCGGGCCGGGACAGCCCTCTGCAGAGGCTGGGGGGGGCTCACCCGAGACACCGATGTCCGACAGGACGGCTTTCTTGCGGTCCTTCACGCTGCTGATCTGCGGGAAGTAGACGTCCAGGGCCAGGTAGAGCAGGCAGGTGATGAAGGTGAGCACGCCCACGGTCACACCGTAGCTGCAGGCGTTGGGGTTGCGGTTGTAGATGCAGAACTCCTCACCCTCCAAGGGGGTGTTGAGGTAGCCCTCGTTCACGATGGAGCCAAACACCACGATGGAGAACACCTGAAGAGGGCGGCGAGGGGCAGGGGAGGCATGAGACCCAGGCAGGCCCCACCCGGTACCAGCCCGGTGTTGGGGGGGAAGGGGTTGCCCACCAACACCTCTCAGCCTGATGCTGACTTTCTTCACCCCAAAAAGCAGGCATTTCAGAGGAAGGCCCAGAGAGGGAGGGCAACTTACTTGGGGTCACACAGCACAGGGCAGGATCAACGGCTTCCACCCTCAACCCCAGATCTGAGGACCCTCTCACTGCAGATATGTGTCCCTGCCACCCCTACCCCGCCAGCCAGGTCCTGAGAAGGCCTCTTGCACTCCGACACCAAGGTTCCTCTAGGACTGGACCCGGCCTCCCAGAACCAGTGGTCTCATGTGCTCCTGGGCAGGGGACCTGCTCAGCCTCCACCCCCATCTTGTGCACCCCTCCCCTCCACGGAAGCCTCAGGCCCCACCTGTCTGTCCTTGGTCCCACCCTTCCCTGTCGTGTAGGCCCTGACACGTGGAAGGAGTGATGGAGGGAAAAATAATGATCCTGCCAGTTACAGGGGAACCTGCACGACCATGAGCGAGTTCCCTGGGGTCCCTCACTTAACCCCCCAACAGGTCTCTTTCAGTCTGGCTGGCACCGGCTAAGATGGCCCCAGGACCCCACTTCCTGGTATTCACACCCTGGACTGTGGGCGAGGCCGAGTGGCTGCTACAGAATATGGCAAAAAGTGGTGGGATGTCACTTCTGTGAGAAAGTCTCAGGCTCTGGCTCCTGGCCCCTCTTGCCTGCTCACTCTGATGGGAGCAGCTGCCATGTTTTGAGCTGCCTCATGGAAAGGCCTACCTGGTTAGGCACTGAGGGTCAACAGCCAGAAGGGCACGGAGCCTCTCAACCCAACAGCCCACAAAGAAGTGAGTCCTGCCAGCACCGTGTGAGTGGACTTGCACATGGATCCACTCGCAGCCGTCAGATGAGCCCACAGCCCCCCACTGTAGCCTGTGACAGACCTGAGGCAGCAGCACCTCGCTAAGCAGATACCCACCCACAGGAACTGTGAGATAACAAATGTCTGTTGTTTTAAGTCACTGCAGTTTGGGGTAGTTTGTTACGCAGCAATAGCCGACTAATACAAAACCAGTGCCATCGGCATTTTGCCGATGAGGCCGTTAAGGTGCAGGTACTCGTGAACGTGCCCAGTGTCACACAGTGACGTTCGGTCAGTGGCAGAGCTGGCTTCACACTCAGGGACCTGACTCTAAAGTTCATGCTTTTCCCTCCGGCCTCTTGCCTGCCCTGAGACTGCGAGGAGGAGCAGGCCCCGACCCACGGTCACACACGCGAGAAGGCTGAGCCTCAGCCAGAGGGAGTGTGTACCATCCATTTCCCACTGCTCTTTGCTTTCCAACTGTTCCACAAAAACACTATAATTTCAATATAAGCCAGACTTATTCTCATACTCGGTTGACATCCAGGATGGCTAGTGACTCCAAGGCAGGTGTGGGGAAAAATATGAGAAGCATTATTATTTTGTTTATCTTTTTTATCTTTTTAAGATGTCTACACTTTACATGGGTTTTATAATGTGCTGGACACGACACATGGGCATAGTAGTAATATATATAAAACAAAAATGTCTACGTTGAATGGGAGGATTGATTTGAAAATGTTTCCTCAAGGAGTGTAGGACACCACTGGTTCATGACTCTGTGTTCAGAAGGATTCTGACCCTAATGTCCAGTGGATGAATGGAGAAGCAAGTGATAGCCTATCCATACAATGGAGTATTATTCAGCCACAGAGAGGACCACAGTTCTGATATATGCCACAGACAGATAACCTTAAAACAAGTGGAAAACGAAAAAAGCCAGACACAGAAAGTCGGTATTATATGGTTTCTTTTACATTCTGTATCTGTAATAGAGACGGAAAGCGGACTAGAGGTTCCCAGGGTATGGGGGGGGGGGGCGGGGGGAGAGAATGATTATTTAGTGGGTACAGAGCATTTTATGGGATGATGAAAAAGCTTTGAAACTAGAGAGAGATGGTGGTTACTGTAAATGCACTAAATAAACTGTATACTTTAAATTGTTTATTGTATGTTATGTGAGTTTTTATGCAACTAAAAAAAAAAAAAAGGATTATGGGGCTGTGTCCTGGTCCGCCACAGGCACACGTCGGCCAGTCCTGACTGGGAAGGGACACACACCCAGTCAGTCCTTCAGACCGGGCAGTCCTGGCTCACAGCTCCGCCTGTCACAGGGTCTGCGTCTTCACAATCGTGAACCAGAGAGGGCGACTGTACTGCCCTGACTTACAGACTAAAACACTGAGGTTCAGGAAGAGGTGACGCTGCTGCTAGCAGTGCAGGCTGAACCTGAACCCAGGTCTCCTGACTCTCGGTCCTGTGCTTTTGTCCACCTGACCAAGTGTTGGGGTCCAGCCCCAGCGGGTCCATGGGTTCCCAAAGGTGTGGACGGAGTCGGCGAAGAATAAATAACACGGAGACTGCGTTCAGTTGGTCAGCAGCCTACCCAGGTTCTCTAGCCAGGATCTCCAGCCAAGTTCTGTCTTTATTGTCTTGTTACACCTGTATTTATACCAGTTGATTTTAATCCTATCCATTCTATTCCAAAGGTTGGGATGTCCGTTAATCTAGTTCTGTTGAGTTTAATCCTGTCTAGGTTAATCTCTGTGTTCCATTATAAGGGCTATTCCAAGGTTACTGCTCTACTGATAAGCTACAAGGAAGTGACTGACTAGGGATTATCCTACCTGGTAAAGGTTATGTAGCTTAAGCGTGATTGTTCGTAGTTAAAGTGATTAATTACCCACCTGGCACTTAGTTAAGGGGTTTTATTCCCTCCCTATCTTCAGGGAAAAATCCCTACCTGGGGAAACAACCTTTCTCGGAGAGGTGACCTTGGTTAAAACACATAGCGCTAAGAAGGGGAGTAAACATATTAAGAACAGTAAGCCATATACGCCAGGTCCCTTGAAACATAAGCTGTGCAGATGTTTCTTCCCTGCAGCGACTGTGTCAAGCAGCAAGGATGGACCGGCTTCCGGCAACCAAGCTGACTCTCAGCTGCAGGAGGCAGGTCCAGAGGACGGAGTGATCTTTCCTGAGACCTGAGGGTCAGCAAGAAAGCATCAGTGTGCCTGGATCCTCAGTGAGTGACTGGATCCGCAGTGAGTGTGCCTGGATCCGCAGTGAGTGTGCCTGGATCCGCAGTGAGTGTGCCTGGATCTGCAGTGAGTGTGACTGGATCCGCAGTGAGTGTGACTGGATCCGCAGTGAGTGTGCCTGGATCTGCAGTGAGTGTGACTGGATCCGCAGTGAGTGTGACTGCATCCGCAGTGAGTGTGACTGGATCGGGCAGTGAGCGTGACTGGATCCACAGTGAGTGTGACTGGATCCGCAGTGAGTGTGACTGGATCTGCAGTGAGTGTGACTGGATCTGCAGTGAGTGTGACTGGATCCGCAGTGAGTGTGACTGGATCCGCAGTGAGTGTGACTGGATCGGGCAGTGTGACTGGAGGCGAAGTCTGGTGCTGGGGCACAAGAGGAATGCTGACTTCAAAGCACTTCCTGAAAGACACACTCCCTGCGGCTGCTGCCAGAGGTGGAAACAGGGTGGATCCCCCCCCCAAGAGCAAACCAGAGGAGGTGGGAGGGGAAGCAAGAGGGTGCAAGTCCCTGTGGGGACAGCAGAGGAGACATTAGGATGGGCCCCTTTGGGGGAGAGAAGCAGGGAGTCCTGGGAGAAACCAGGAGGAAAGTGCGGAGACCATGTGTCCCAAGAGGGTAAGGAGCAAGATCAAAACACCCTCTGAGGGAGGGCAGGGCCTGGGGCAGGGCGGAGGGAGGAGGGGGGGCAGGGCGGAGGGAGGAGGGAAGGAGGAGGGAAGGAGGAGGCGACACTCAGCTCCCGGCTGCCTGCCCCCCAGGCGGAGGAGGGAGGTGCTCAGGGGATGGAGCAGAGCCTGAAGCGTGATTTCTGAGCTGAGCTGAGAAGCCAGCCTTGCCAAGGTCAGGGGAACGCGTGTTTCAGGCAGAACAGAAAGGGCAAAGGCTGGACATGGGAGAAGGAGCGTGGCCGGAGTGTGGCCAGGGAGCTGGGACTTGAGAGGTACAAAAGGGAGGAGGGACAGGCCTGGTGGGCCACAGTGGGGACGCTGAATTTAAATGCAGTGAGAAGTCACAGGGGGTGACAAGCTCTCGTGGATCCCTACCCCCTGGAGCATGAAGGTCACTTAAGTGGCTCCCCACTGCCCTCTGGATACAATCCAAGCTTCTAGGCGGGTGGTCCAGGCCTCACCCCCTACGCTTCCCACCAAACACCTGCTCCCCCACCTTCTCACGGCCGTGGCCCTGTTCACTCGCTGGAAGCTGGTTCCCACCCACAGGTCCTGAGCTGTAACTGACTTTTCTTTCCTTTTTTTTTAAAATATATTTTTACTGATTTCAGAGAGTAAGGGAAAGAGAGAGAAACATCAATGATGAGAGTATCATTGATCGGCTGCCTCCTGCATGCCCCCTACTGGGGATCAAGCCCACAACCCTATTTTTGACTGGACTCAAACCCAGGACCCTTCAGTCCACAGGCCGAGGCTCTATCCACTGAGCCACACCAGCCAGGGCTGTAACTAACTTTTCTATGTTCCTGGAGGTGGAGTGAGCTGCCAGGTGGCCCCTCTGCTGGGCATGTGCTGTCGGGCCTGACTGCTCTGCACCTAGAGGGCCCCCTGCATCCACGGCCTGGGAGGTCTCATCCTGGAGGCCAGAGAGTTGGGGCTTGCCACCAGTTGTTCATTCCTTCAACAGTGTTTCCTGAGCACCTGGTACGTGCCAGGGCCTGTGGGAGAGGCTGAGAAGGTGGCCAGGTCCCTGTTCTCAGCAAGGGAGACAAATGCTCAGCTGACAAATATGTAGATAAGTCCTGACAAGTGTCCTGAAAAAGCATAAAGTGGGGCAAGAGGAGACGCACTAGGTGACTGGGGGGAGGGGCTCTGATGAAGTGACCTTTGAGTAGAAGAGCAATATTTCAAGAAGTTAACGACAAGTGCAAAGGCCCTGAGGCACAAACAAGCTTGGTGTGTTGAGGAGGTGCATGGAGGCCAGTGTAGCTGGAGCACAGTCGGTGAGGTGAGGTGACAGGCAGGCAGGGGCTGGCCCCAGCGCCTTGAGGGGCAGGGGGAATTCAGGAGGCACTTCAGGCTTAAGAGCAGGCCAGTGACTTGCTCTGACTTAGGTTTAAAAAGAATCACCCTGGCTGCAACGGAGAAAAAGGGCAGTAGGGCCCAGGTGAAAGCAGCGCCCAGGTGAGGGGTGAGGGATGAGGGATGAGGGCGGGGCTGGTGTGGGCAGCGTGATGCTGAGAAGTGGGCGGTGCTGAATGTATTCTGAAAGTAAAGCCACCAGAACCTGCTGGCAGGTCTGCTGTGGGGGGAGAGGAGGAAGAAGGGCAGGCTGGGAGGGGTTGACAATCAGGAGCAGAGGCATGCGCGCATTAGGTCCCCTGCAGGCTGCAGGGAGGGGCCGGACGGGGAGCCTCACCTGAACCAGGCCTGAGAGTCCACAGATGGAGAAACTCAGGCTCGGGGAAGGGAATGAAGGCTGCCAAGGGCACACGACCAGCCCGCTGTGGTCTCCCAGCCTCCCTCTAGGATCCTAAGCCCTGTTTAACGTCTCCATTTAGCTGCCATCTCCCTACTTGGAGTGGGAGGAGCACCCAGGAGCAGGCAGGCACCTCGGTTTCGGTCCCTCAGCCCCTTGGGGCCCACCTTGGCCAGGTAAAGAGGGACTCCCTCAGGGCCACTCAGGGACTTCATTAACCCCCTGTGGTCCACGTCCTCATTCTCATGTTACAGCTGCTTCCGGAACCTGCCCAGGTCACACAGCTGGTCAGGGGGAATCCAGCCTCAAACCCGAGTCTCTAAATCCAAGCCGGCGCCCTGTGGCCTCCGGGGTGGCTTGCTAGGGCCAGATCTGCAGGGCCAGCCAGGGGCACACAGCAGCCATGGAGAACCGGAAATTAAGCCAGAATGAAATTGTGCGGCTGCAGCAGCAGCAGTGAGGGAGCAGGAGTGGATGCAGGGAGGCTGCTGGTCGCTGGCAGGCATAGGAAACACCTTCCCTGGCGCTACAGAGAAATGCTCACACACACACACACACACACACACACACACACACACACACACACACGCCCCAAAACAAACACACGCTTCCCCGGTAAGCCAGCCAAGCCAAGGCTCTGTGCTCTTTGCCATCTTTATAATCCAATCCTGGGACTTTTTAAAAATGGATTCCAGATGGCACCTGGAGCAGAGCTGTGCCCAACGCAGAAGAACAAACGGGAAGGCATTGCAGAAGCTCAGAATTTCAGGATCTTGGACTATTGGACTCAGGTACCAACCGAAGCAGAGACCTGCCAGCCCCCACTCAGCCATCCCAGGGGCTGGGGCTGGCGCAGTTTGATAATTTTGTCCCTGCTGTTCCCACCTCCCCAGATGAATGCCCTTCCCCAGCTTTTTCATCTTTCAAATAGGAGTGAACCTCTTCTCTCCCTTCAAAACTCTATTGGGAGGTGGCGGCTACCAGCCACCTTCTGGCACCCTCCTCCCCAGTCACTCTCCCCAGCCCTGGCCCCGCACACACTCCTGCTTGAGACTCAGTTACCGCTCTGTCTCCCCATGAGCCCCGGAGACGGCCCACAGCCCCCACAAGGGCCTTGCGTCACTGGGACATTGATCAGCAAGCATCTCATTTAATCCTCACCCAAACCTCGAAAGGTAAAACCTAAAAACACCCCCACAAAACAGACTCACTTGGCCCATTTCACGGAGAGGGAAGCTGAGGCTCAGAGAGGCCTGGACTCTGGGGGCCCACAGCAAGTAAGTAGGGTGCCGGCCTCCTGCCCAGGCCTGCCCCCAGCCCCATTCCTGAATGGGAACCAAGCCACTCAAGGAGTGAATTCCAGGTTCCAAACTCTAGGATCAGCATGAGATCCAGGAGGGGCCACCTGCCCACGTCCGGCACCGTGTCACCACCCCACAGTGCGGGAGGGGCCGGGCCCGCCTTACTCCACGTCTGCACACAGGGCTGGCAGGCTGTGCGGCCACTGCCGGGCACTGGGCTGACCCCCGCTCCGGGGCGAGCTGGGCCCAGCCGTGTGGGAGGCGGGGGGAGTGGCAGAGGCCACTGCATTCACCCAGCACTTCCCAGAGCCCTGGCTTCCAACGTCTTTGGGCAGATGCTCAGTTTCCCCCAGATCAACTATAGAGGGATGATCTGGGCCCGCAGCCCTGGGGGCCTGCCAGCGCCACATGGCACCACCCGTCTCGCCCTGCACGGGACATCTGCCCCCAGGCCGAGCGGTGGGGAGGCGTCTCTGCCCTTGCCCCGTGCTGCAGGCACCAGCTGGCTGCCCTGCTCACTCCTCTCCACGTTGTCGTCTTGACGGCTGCCCACTTCCGGGTGGCAATGTCGCTCACCTAACCCAGCATGGCCCCCTCTCGGTGAAGATGTGGAGTGAGGTGGCCTGGCCCTCCCGCATGTGGAGTGGTGACATGGTGAGGGACAGCAGGCGCCCTTGTCTCCTCCAAGAAGCTCCAGCTCGTCAACCCCGACTCCCACCAGCCCTCTCCCGGCTGAGGGTATGGTCCCTCCCCTAGGCGAGCTCCGAGACCCCCCTACTGGGGCTACTGGTCTCATCTCGTCTCTCCCAGCCCCTCAGTGACCTCACGCCCCCCTCACTGGCTCCCACCCAGCTGCCAAGACCCCAAACTGGGCCCATCCTCAAATCCTATCCAGTCTGGCAGCCAGGCTGTTGCTCCCTCCTCCCCAGAGTAGCCCTCGAATCGCTCCACGCCTCCCTGCTGGCCCAGGCCAGCATCACCTCTTGCCAGGCGATGACAGCAGCTTCCCAGTTTCTATGCGTCCACTCCCGCCCCCTGCGCTGTCCCTTTATAGCAGCTGGAAAGATCTCTTTAAACCCACATCAGGTCATGTCACCCACCCCCTCTCCATCCCACCATCCACCCCACACTACCAGTGAAACCCACCCCTTCAGGGCTCAGACTCCTCTCCTACCGCTCTCTGGCTGCCTCCCCCGCTCATTCCCGCCTCAGGACCTTTGCGCTTGGCTGTGCCCTAGGCCGGGGAGACCTAGAGTTCCCCAGATCTCCCTGCTGGCTCCCACTGGTCCCTTCTCAACACCCAAATCTCAATGTGCGACACCTCCTCCGAGAAGCCCTCCAGACCAGACTCCCAGATCTACAATATTCTCCAATCACTCCGTTTATTTTCTTGATAATACCATTATGTGATTTAATTTTATATTTTGCTATTTATTGGTTCACTGATTGGGTATACATCTCATCCCCGGAGCCAGAGGGGAGTTAGGAAAGGCTCTGAGGGAAGCAATCAGTAAGCCTGACAGATGAACAGAGGCACAGGCAGCTCAGAAGGCGGGAGAAAGGAGTACTCTCTCCTCAGCACCCCTGGCTTGTGTCCCCCCACTTGTATACCTGTGACCACGGGGAGCTCACTCCCTCCCAACAAGCGGGCTGCCGAGTCCAGCTGAGCCTGCCTTCCACCAGTGTCCCCACCCAAGTCCTCAATCCTGCCTCCGGGGCCCCAGGGAAAGGCTGGTCAGGAAAGGAGCTGCTGTGCTTTTGAGGAATGAGTCAGGCTGCCAAGGGCCCCCCTTCCCGAGAATGGGGCCCTGCCTCCCCCAGGGTCATGTGAGGAAAACGGCTGAAGCCACGGCAGGGGCGCGTGACGGGCACTGGGCAACCACTCGGCTTCCTGGAGAGCTGCAGGGCTGAGCAGGGCGGGTGCGGCGCCGGGGTCCCCTCTCCTCCCCGCCCGGCACCGCGTTCTGCAGCCTTGGATGTGACCCGCTGGGGATTAAGCTGTAATCTTCCCATAAGCTGTCCGGGCCCCACTGGTTCTCGGTGGTGGGCGGTGGGGGCAGGGAACGGGCTCCTCTGGGCAGGGGACTGCCGAGCAGCCCCCTGTCCCCAAATGCTGACACTCAGCCTGGGTGACCTGAAGGCTCTCCCTTCCCTCTGCCCTGTCCGCGTCCTCAACCTCCTGTGGCTGTGTAACAAGGGGGCCAGTCGCCCCATTAGAGGGGGAGAAACTGAGGCCCAGAGAGGGGTCAGGGCTCGTGCTTGGTGGCAGAATTACTGGGTGCCCACCCCTCATCTACAGCCCCGGGCCTTGCTGTCCCTGCCCTCTCTGCGGGGGAGCAGGTGGGCGTGGCCAGCAATGCCAGCCCTGGAAAGGGTGTGACACCAACTGAGCACAGCTGAGCCCCCGCCTTACAGGGAGGGAAACTGAGGCTCTGTGAGTCCCCCGCTGGGAAGGAGCGGTCTGCTCTTCCTCACCGCAGTGCCTGCCCGCCTGCTTCCCCCGTGAAAGCTCCAGGTCTTCAGAGAGGGAGTCCGCTCCCAGGCCCTGCCTGGCATTCTATTTTTTAAAAAAAATATGTTTTTACTGATTTTAGAGAGAAAGAAAGAGAGAAACATTGCCTCCTGTATGCACCCTGACTGGGGATCGAACCCGAAACTGGGCATGTGCCGGGACCAGGAATCAAACTGGCGACCTTTCGGTGCACAGGCCCCTCAACCACCTGAGCCACGCCGGCCGGGGCCCTGCCTCGAGTTCTAGAAGAAAAGAAAGACACAAGGCGAAAGCCCTCTGCTTTGAGAGTTCTCCCAACCAGTCACAGAGCAAAAGGGAAGGGGAGGGCAAAGTGAGCTGGGAGGAATCCTGGAAGGCTTTAAGGGGGAGGTGATATTCGAGTTGGGCCTTTAAGGTGGGAGGCTGGAATAGGGATGGTGGGTTGAAGGAGGAAGGCAGAGCAGTGCACGTCACAACCTAGTTCACCCACATGTAGAGTCCTTACAAGATGCCAGGGAGCGCTGGGGATGTGACAGTGACGCCAACAGACGCGTCCCTGGCAGCCTCTCACTGCTCTCCCCGCCTCTCAGCCTTTCCATCTGCCTGGAGCTCCTCCCCCTACCGCCCCCCCACCCGCCCCCGCTGACCCCACCCCTCTCATCTTGACCCTACCCTGATCGCCCATCCTGGACCCAAGTGAGAGCTCCCTCACTCTAGGTCTTATGCTCACCTCCCTATTTTGCCTGGTTTCTCTGCAGCACATCTCCCTCACGGAAGAGCAGGTGTCCAGCATGTGCTCAATGTGAGCATTAAATAAAAGACGGCAGGGTGTCTGCGGCGGTTGGGCCCAATGGGAGGACATATAACCCCTCACTGCCTGCCAGACGCAGTGAGAGATCCATTAATAACAGTCAGCCAAGGGATTTGGCAACGTGAAGGTCACGGGTGACGGAGAGCTGGGGGAGAAAGCCTGGCGAACGCCTGTGAGAGAAACCCGGAGGAGGAACCCTGGAGATGGTGACCGGGGGCAAATCTGAAGGCCCCCAGGAATGGCGAGGGGATGGGATAGCACACGTGTCAGGTGATGGGAGAGAGCCAACGTGGGGAGGGCAAGACTGGGGTGGGGGAGAGGGCGGGAGAGAGGAAGATGGGAATGTTACGGAGTCCTTGAGTAGGTGAGAGGGCGGGTCTAGTCCAGGGAGGACCACCTGGGTGAGGGCGTGCACAGCAGGAGGGTCATGGCTCCCAGGCCCCAGGCCCCAGGCCCACTGGGATCGGGGTGGGCGAGGGAGAGAGCTGGGGAGGCAGAAGGGGCGGGGAGAGGCAGCCGCCTGCGTGTGTGCAGCTGCAGGAGATGGGCAGGCCCAGGGAACACCTGGCGAGTGGCTGAGGCAGGTGAGGACACGACGGAGGGAGGAGGGCAGCCAAGGAAGTGAGAGGCCAAGACGTAAGAAGGATCATGGCAGCGGACATCACAATGGCCAGGCGTGAAGGCAGAGGTGGTGCTGGAGGGCGCGGCACCGTGTAGGCATCGCGGAGGGAGAGGGACAGTGACCTGGGCTGGTTTACCGAGAGGGACTGGCCGATCCTGCGCTGGTGTGAGACTCAAATCTGGGGAGAAAGGTCGGGAAGCTGCCTCCGGAGCCAGAAGCACCCTGTCCCACCTCCAGGCCCAGCAGAGGAGGGGGAGAGGGGAAGAGCGGCCCCCACTGAGAGGAAGCAGGGTCCTGGGGGGAGGCCCGGTTACGGTGCAATTTACAATTAGGGACGCTCCGAGGGTGGGGACACAGGCCCTGTCCGCGTCCCCCATGAGTTATTGGAGGAGTTCCGGGTTGTCGGGTTCCTGGGCAATGAGCTTCTAAGCAGTCTGGGTCGGAGAGCCTGGAGCTGTCCCCATCAGCTGCCCCTTCCCAAAGTCCTCTTCCCCACTCCCTCCCCCCTGCAGAGAGGAGCTGAGCAAAAGTCCATGCCCCGGGGCGGGGGCGAGGGGCTCCCCCGGAAACACAGGGGCACGGCTGCCCCACTGACACTGCTCTGCTCACACACATGGGCCTGGGGCCCAGGCCCCCACAAAACCCTGGGGGGCGAGGAAGCAGTGTTCTTTAACGTCACTTCTTTAAACACCAAGACGTTCTAAAGTTCCCAACTAAAGCCACTAGGAGTGAGAGGGGGGCTCTCTGAGCATGGAAAGGCCGGGAACCATCAGCCCAATCCGGACCATCCTTTTCCGACCTGACAGGGGGGGAAACTGAGGCCCAGAGAGCATGGCATCGTGCTCAGGTCAACGGCCAGTCCGGCGGGAGTGGGTGCAGAAAGCGCCCTGCCCTGCCCCTCCTCCCCCTGGACAGACAGCTGGCTCCTCCTGGGTATGAGTGTGGCTCCCTCGCCAGTGCTGCCATCTGCCCTCTGCCTTTCCTCCCCCAGCCTTTGCCCTTTCTCTGCAGGCTCAGGCCAGCCTGACAGCCTAACAGCTTTGCCCAAGCAGACCCAGGGTGGGGGCACCAGGAAGCAGGAAGCAGGGACCACGTCCTCGAAGTCAGTGTGGGCTGTGACCCCGGCAACTCCGTTAACCTCTCCGCACCTCAGCTTTTCACCTAAAGTGGGGGCCACAAACCCACCTGGACCGGGATGGCACGTGCCCAGGAGGAGTGGATTGTACGGCAGGCCCTTTAAACGTTCATTTCTACAAACCTTTGGATCTGCCCCCAAACCCAGGCACCGCAATCCCACGTCACAGATGTCACGGAGGCTCCCAGAGGGCTGGGATTTTCCAAGGCCCCGTTCTGGGGGGCCTGCTCTTGATGCTAAACTCTCCCAGGCTCCCCGAGCTCCCGCGCTGCCCCCCTGGACACAGGAAATGCCAACACACCTGGCAGAATCCTATCAGCCAACCTCTCCAGGAGACCACCTTGCGGCTGGCCCCACCCTACACCTACCTGCAAGATGGACCAGCCAAGGCTTAGCCACAGGCAGGTGAAGAGGCGAGAAAGGTCCCAATACTGTTAGCGAGAAAGGTCCCAATACTGTTAGCGGTAAATGCCAGAGGTCACTGGCCCTATCTTTATGGACCCCACTCTCTAAGTAAGTGACAGGGACGTGCTGGGAGAGGACAGGCTAGATAAGACCACACATTTCCTGCCAGACACCTGCCCCAGAGCCCTCTCCACGACACGACGTGCTGGCAGTCACTGGGAGCTTCCGAAACACACCTCTTCTCTGCTTAAAACCCTTCTCATGGCTCCCCAGGGCCCTCAGCTACAGTCCGGCTTGTGTGCTTGCCACGCGAGGCCCTGCCTGGGCTGTCTACCCCTACTTGCCTTTTGACTCATCACTCGCGCTGATATACCGGGGCCCCCAAGAACTCACCATCATTTCTAAAACCCACTCAGACCTTGTGCACATTCTGTTCCCCCTCCCCACTTCTTTATCAGAATCAGCTCAGGAGTCACCTCCCCCTGGAAGCCCTCCATGCCTCCACCTGCAGAGGTAGCTACACCTCACTGGATCTCCTTGTAGCGTCCCAAGCCTCCTAGATTGTGCTTGTCAACTCAATTCTGTTCTCACTGGACTGAGAGCATCTCTGATGGGACACAGGCCGACACTGACAGGGACTTGGCACATGTGGAATAAACGAACCAAGGCCTGAGGCTCTGTCTCCACTGGGACCCCTTCCACACAACCTTCTGAAGCGCGATGACAACAGCGTGCAATCTAGTTGGGGGCTGGGACAAGGGGCCTTGTCTTGAAGCTGCTGCGTTTGCCAAGTGAGGTCAGCTTTTATACTCAGGGTTCACGTGTGATGATTAAGGGGGTGATGAAAAAAAGAGCGTGTAAAGCCTCCCCCCTGAGCTACCCCTTGGTGCCCCTGCAACCCGGACAGGGAAGCCCCTTGGTGCCCCTGCAACCCGGACAGGGAAGCCCCTTGGTGCCCCTGCAACCCGGACAGGGAAGCCACGGGGAGTGTGTCTTGAAGGAGGACCCCAGAGACCGGCTTCAAACTGCACCTCTGACAATCTGAGCCTGGAACGGGTAGACAAGTTCCCTCCACACTGTGCCTAACTTCTGTCTTCTGGGGGCGGGGCGGGGGGGCACACACACCCCACTTCCAGAATCCCGGTGTTACAGCCAATGCCCTTAAGAGATCAACCCCGAAAATGGCAAACTCTCAAACGTTTTATTGATTTATTTTGCCAAAACAGAGAATTAACTTAAAACACGCTCTCATCTACCAGCACCAATATTCTTCCCCACAGGTCACTTGAACCCCCTAACAGACAGGCTATGAATTCTAAATAGAAGGTGGTCCGTTACATCAAATCGGTCAGTTCCTGCTGGAGCTCCCTTTGTCCCCCTCGGCTCCAGCAAAAAGAAAGGAGTCCCTACAGGCTACAGTCTCGGAGCAGAGGGGGTGATCGTGGCACAAGGGGTGGGTACAGCAGGGAGTGGCAACAGATCTCCTGCCCCCCTCCCCCCAGCACAGCCCCATCTCCCCACAACCTGGTTCAGAGCCAGCAGCTCTGGGCTTGCCCTAACACTGTCCCAACAGCCATCCCCTCCTCACCCAGGGCAGGAGCTGCCAGAGGGCTCCCTGGCTCTCCCCACCTTTACCAACATGGGCACTCCCTCGATTCTTGCTGTAATTACCCTGACAGGTGGAGGCTGAGGGGTGGGGCGGGGGGAGCACAGAGGCAGAGGGGAGCTGAGAAGCCTCAGTCAAGAGACAAGGGGGTCCTAGGGCCTGCTTCTGCCCCAGCCAGGGCCTGGGGGCTCAGAGGCTCAGGCTCCAGGGTGGGTCCCGGTTTGGTGAGGCCCTGAAGCTTACATGGTTCGGGGACCCTCTTTCAGAAAAAGATTTTTTTACACATGTTAGAAAATTACCCGCCCACGGCTCACATGGCTGGGCGCCTCCAGAGCTGCAGGAGGAGTCAGGCAGCACAGGAGTCCTGGATAGAGGGACCAACAGGCTGGGTTTGTCCGAGGCTGGGGGCTCCCAGGACCTGGCACCTTCAATGCGAAAGCTGGGAAAGTTCCAGCGAACCAGGAAGAGTTGGTCACCGGAGCCCCGGAGCGCAGGCCTCGTTAGTGGAGGTGAAGCTCCCGCCCCGCGTTCTAGGGAGCGTGAGGGTGAAGGCATGCTCCCCAACATACTACAATGTCTCAGCGCACCACTAACGCCTGAGAAAGGCTGGAGAAGCCCTGGCCGGTGTGGCTCAGTTGGTTGGGCGTTGTCCGGTACACTGAAAAGTTCCCTGTTAGCTTCCTGGTCAGGGCACATGCCCAAGTGGCAGGCTAGATCCCCGGTGCGGGGTGTGCAGGAGGCAGCCAATCAATGTTTTGCTCTCACACCCTTCTCCCTCTCCCTTCCTCTCAATCGAAAAAAATCATTTAAAAAGGAAAAAGGCTGGAAGGAGACAGCAGCCCTCCGTAAGTGGTGGGATTTCACATTTCTTTTTTTTTTAATATATATTTTATTGATTTTTTACAGAGAGGAAGGGAAAGAGATAGAGAGTTAGAAACATCGATGAGAGAGAAACATCGATCAGCCGCCTCCTGCACACCTCCCACTGGGGATGTGCCCGCAACCCAGGTACATGCCCTTGACCGGAATCGAACCCGGGACCCTTCAGTCCGCAGGCCGACGCTCTATCCACTGAGCCAAACCGGTTACGGCGCACATGATTTCTTTTTTTCCAAAATTTTCTTTATTGTGCTAAAGAACACATAAAATAAAACTTAGCACCTTAACTATTGTTAAGTGTACCATTCAGTGATATTAAGTATATTTATACTGTTGTGCAACCATCACAAGTGATTTTTATATTTTCCAATAACTGACAGGTATCAATTTTATGACCAGAAAAAACACACCAAACTATATTTAGGCAGGCCGGTGTGGCTCAGTGGTTGAGGTTGAGCGTCAACCTATGAACCAGGAGGTCACGGTTCTACTCCGGTCAGGTCACATGCCTGGGTTGCGGGCTCGATCCTCAGTGTAGGGCGTGCAGGAGGCAGCCGATCCATGATTCTCCCTCATCATTGATGTTTCTAGTTCTCTCTCCCTCTCCCTTCCTCTCTGAAATCAACAAAAATATATTTTAAAAAATAATAGAAAAAAAATGTCGTGCATCGGGCCCCTAGTATTATATAATTGAAATCATATGCCCTGGAGTGGTATACAATGCAATTTTTAGAAATAAGTTCATACTCTCAAGGTCAGTTAAAAGAGAGTTGACTACATTCTTAAGAAACCATGTTCCATGGCTCTGGATGTCATCTGTCCGTATTTGAGAGTCTATAAGTGGGTAAAAGCATCCAGCTCCCTAGGACAGTGGCGGCGAACCTCTTGAGCTCGGCGTGTCAGCATTTTGAAAAACCCTAACCTAACTCTGGTGCCGTGTCACATATAGAAATTTTTTGATATTTGCAACCATAGTAAAACAAAGACTTATCCTTTGGATATTTATTTTATATACTTAAATGCCATTTAGCAGAGAAAAATCAACCAAAAAAATGAGTTCGCGTGTCACCTCTGACACGCGTGTCAGAGGTTCGCCATCACTGCTCTAGGAGGTCGGACAGGGTGGGACACAGAAGGGCGGTGAAACTATAAGGGTGAGGAGGCTGTGGGGGCAGGAAGATTTGGGTCCGGATTCCGCATCTCCCACAGACATGCTCCGTCACCGTGGCTTCTCTGAGCCCCAGGTTCTTCAAGTGGGACCCAGGCCCCTGCAGGAACCGGACCGCGGGGGAACCGCCACGGCGCCCCGCACACAGCGGTGCCCATTCAAAGTTACTTTTTCTCCCTCCTGCCTGGCGTGTCTTCCCCGCACCCCAGTGTGCACATCTGCCAACCCTCCTCATCCTTCAGGCCCACAGTGACATCGCTTTCTCCACGAAATCTCTCTGATTCCCGGGGCAGGCAGGGTAACCCCTCCCCTGCTCTCACCCCTCGGCCTGAGGGTGCCTGGCTCACTCCACGTGGGACTCAGGGCTGCGTCTGAGTCACGCCACCTTCCCTCGGGGCCAGCAGACTCCACAAAGCTTCGCTAAATGAAGCCATCACAGGCAGAAGTGGCCCAAGCACGAGAACTGCCCAACCCCCGCACAGAGCCCCCGGCTTTGCCCTCCCTGGCCAGTGGCCCAGGAGCCAGCAAAGGGGAGCAAGGCGCACAGCCAGCCCCTACCTGGCCAGGCAGGTGGCGCCTCGGGCTCTACCTTTGCCAGAGGCCTGCTGGGTCTCTGGGGAGCTGGAGGCTGGCACAGATGAATGAATTCAGTGCCACAGACCCTCATGGATGTGCCAAGGGTGCCAGGCCTTGTTCCAGCACTGGGGACCCAGAGGCGAGCAGAACAGAGCTCCCGGAACGGTGAGCAACTTCCTGTGACACCAAGAGGTTTGAATGGTTTTAGACCCAAAAAAGGCGGCTCCTTCAGACCCTAATATGGCCCTGAAAACCCAGGAAAGGAGGCCTCGCTGGCTTTAGGTGTGGCCCCCTGGCGTCACCCACAGTGCCACTGACCAGCATCTCCAATCCAGGACCTCCTGGTCTGGGCGCCCAGGAATTGTCCCCAGGCCTGGAGAAGCAAGACCCTCTAGTGAGGGCGTCTGGGCAATGGCCAGCCGACCCTCAGGAGCCCAGGTGCCTCCTCCCCAGACCACAGCCAGCCTTCCTTCCCTGGGGTGCTGCCCGAGCCAGGCGAACCCCATCCTGAGGTCCCATCCTCCTCTCCTCCTCCTCAGCTCTGAACAGGGACCCCACTCAGCCCTCTGTACTGGGGTGTTCGCTCCCCCCCCCCACCCCCACCAGGCTGAAAGTCCAGAAGAGGCCTTTCTGTTTTCGCTGTGGGGAGGGGACCTTTCCCAGGGTCTCCCAACCCCCAAGGGCATCCAGGTGTATGTTGGGGGGAGGCGATGTCAGGGATTCCCGAGCTCCAGGAGGACTCAAGGAGGCTCCTCCCCAAATCGGGAAACTGAGGCCGAGAGAGGAGGTGACTCTCCCTGCTCAGAATGTAACTGCTGGTTCCCCGTGAACATGTCTTGGGTGGTTTCCAGCCCAAGGTCACGCTGCGAAGGAGAGGCAGCTCCCGGGTGGCGGCCAGGTATCCGGCTCCCAAGGCATCGCCCCACACCCGCCGGACCAGCCACAGAAACCCCGTCCCCTCCTCCGTGCGCCCGCCAGATGCTCCCCGCCCCGCCCCGCCACCCAAAAAAGGCCCCTGGGCACCGGGCTCCGTCCCCACGGCCGCCGGTCCGCCCGGGCGGCCGCACGCAACCCGAGCCGCAAGCTGCAGGGCCGCGGTCTGGAGGTCACGGCGACGGCGGGGGGCGGGGGTGGGGAAGCGCACGGACTGGGGTCACCGGGAAGCGAGGGCCCCAGGAACGGCGGCGGGCGCTCCCCGCGAGCGTCGAGACCCCCGCCGCCGGGGCCCAGGAAGGAGGGAGGGTTGGGCACCGGTCGTCCCTAGGACCGCTCGCCCCCGGGTGCCGCGGCCCTGCCAAGGGTCCGATGGGGTCGGGGTCCGCCCGGGCCCGCCGCCCTGACCCGTACCCCCACCCACTCCCGGCGCGGCCGGGCCACCCCACCGTCCTTACCCAAGACACGACGCGCAGGATGGTGTGCGGCTGCCGGACCAGGGTGAGGGGGTCGAAGGCGCCCCCGGCTTTGCCCGCTCCGTACGCACCCCCTTCCATCGTGCCTGCACCCGCACGGTGCCCCTCGCTCGGCGCGCGCCGTCGAACCGTGCGCGTGCGCGGCGCCCCCGCCCGGTCTCCTGCTCGCGGGCCCGGCTGGATCGGCGCGGCCCGGGCTCCCGCCAGAGGGCGCTGTGCGCGGGGGGGGGGGGGCGGGGGGGGAGGGACACGACCGTGCGCGCCCCCGTGCGCCAGGCGCGTCTGCCGCGGAACCGGCGGGGGGCGCGCTCGTGGTGACCTCTTTGCGAGGTTGGGGGTTGGGGAGGAGGTGTGTGCAGTAAATGCGGCTTTTTTCCCTCCCTTGGGGGTGCCGGCCTACCTGGCCCCCTCCCCAAAAACAACCTCCCCCCGAGCCTAAGGCTCTGGCTGAAACCATCTTCCTTATTTATTGGCTGTGTCCTGTGCGCTCTCCACCTCCAATACAGGGAGCCGGCAGGACAGCGTTCGTCCTCCGCAGAGGGCCCGGCCCCCAGTAGGTGCCGCAGGACGATTTCGGGAACGAATGAATGAACTGCGCAGGAAGAAGCCTCTCTCAGAGCCGCCAAAGCCCGGCTGCACGGAGGACTGTCCACCTGGCTTTTACATGACGTCATGCGGGTCCCGGGGTCGGCGCCCCAGCCACCCCCAGCCCCGGGGGCGGCGCGCCGGGCGCAGAGGCGGAGGCTGAGGGAGAGCAATGCATTCTCGATCAGAGACATCTCCCCAACCCCAGCGCCCTACGCTTTTCCTTCACCCAGTAATTACATGTTATTATTTGTTCCTGGTTTTCCTCCGCTAGCCTGTGAATTTTGTCTTTCTTGCGCCCTGCTGTCTGTCGCCAAGGGCGTGGCACACAGTGAGTGCTCAGTAAATAGACCCTAGTTCCCATCACCCCGTCTCTGCCTCGGCTGGAGCTCTAGGTCTCGGGGAAACCGAGGCTGGTTGGCGCAGTGCTGGGTGCAGTGGGAAGAACCTCCATCCAGGGCTGGCCCTTCTGGCCTGTAGTCTGCGGGGCCTCTCTCTGTGCCCCCCGGGTAACCTGCAGTGGTCCCAGGAGCAGGGTGGACAGGGACGTCCGCAGAGGTTTTTGTACCGTGGTGATGACAGGGCATCCTGCGTTCTATGTTGTCCCGACACCAGAGGAAATGTGTGGTGGGCGTGAGAGCGCCTTATATACATTTAAAAAAATAATCCTCACCCGAGGGTATGTTTTTATTGATTTTAGAGAGAGGAAGGGAGAGAGAGCGAGGTGAGAAACATCCATTGTCTGCCTCGGGAATGAACCCTGATGAAGTACCAAACCCGAAACCTTTTGGTGCACAGGGTGACGCTCCAACCAACTGAGCTCACCGGCCAAGGCACAACTGGAACTCTTATGCTTTTCTGGTGAGAATACAAAAATGGTACAGCCACCTAGGAAAACACTTGCTTATGAAGTTAACTATACATTTGCCATATAGTCTGCCATTGTTCACCTAATTACCTCAGAGAAATGAGAAGTTAGGTTTACACAAAACTCTGTGCAGTAATATTTATAGCAGTTTTTATTTGTAATAGCCAAAACCTGTAAACAACCCAAATGTCCCTCAACTGGGAAATGTATAAACAAACTGTGAACAGCCCTATAGTAGAATACTACTCAGGAATAAGGAACAAATGATTGATACAACAACATGGGTGAACCTCAAATGCATTATATTCAGTGAAAGAAGCCAGACTCAAAAGACTACAGATTGCGTGATTCTCTCCATGTGACATCCATACCACAGCAAAACCATAGGGAGAAAAAACAGGTCAGTGGTTGCCAGTTGCTGGGAGTGGGGCTGATGTGACAGGGGAGGGTGTAGAATTTACTTCTAAGGAGCATGTGAAATTTAGGGGGATGGTAGAATCATTTTCTACCTTCTTTATGGTGATGATTACATAATTAACTGTAAATGTCAAAACTTGCAGAACTGTCAACAAAAAGGGTGATTTTCACTATAAATTATATCTACTTTTAAAAATTATTACATAGAAAAAAAAGTGTGCGAGTGTGATGGGCCAAAACAGTGAGTAATAGTCAGATCAGTAACTAATGGTCATTCATTTATTCATTCAATAAATATTTCTTCGAAGCCCATGTTGCACAAGGCTTTGTGCTGGGGCTGGGGGCATGAGACTGAAGGATTTAGGGACTGCCCCTCATCTTCCGAATATCTTCAGATATCCTTGGATGAAAGTCTTGTCTTCCCCCCACAGTCACTGTGTGACCGTGGGTAAATGGTTTCTCCTCTCTGGGCCTATTTCCTCATCTGAAAAAAAAAAATAGAAATAAGCATAGTAGCTACCTCTGAGGATTACTGTCAGGATTAAATGCATAAAATGTGCTTAGAATAGTGCCTGGTACAAAGAATGAGCTTAGTAAAACATCATTAGCCTCCCCATTCCAGTTGGTTTTCAACAAGGTCTATACAGCAAGATATGGAGGCATTTTCTTAAAAACATGAGGCTATAAATGGCGAGCAGGTTTCCAGGCTCCTCCGTGAACCCCTGCTTTATAGCTAGCACTGCAGGTTTATAGAAACATCTTCTCTTCTACCGTCTGCCTTTACGTTCTGCGTTAGCGGCAAGGCGTCAAGCTGTTCTTTGTAGGTCAAGCTTTTGCAAACCCAGAGCTGCCTACATCTTGCCAATTGGAATTCCCAGCCCAGGCAAGCGGCATCCTGCCTTTGCTCCCCCGCTGCCCCCTTGAGGCCGCTTTGGTATAGATTAGAAGGTGTTAGGTCTGTGTGTGAGTGTGGAGTTGCCTGGGCAGAGGGGAAATACATTCACTGTGAGTGGGTGAGCCACAGCACAATTAAAATTTAAAAATTTGCCTCAGGCACCTTTTCTTTTCTTTTCTTCTTTTTTTGTGCGTGTGTGTGAGAGAGAAAGGAAGGTAGAGGGATAGAGGGATGAGGGAAACATCGATGAGAGAAACATCTATCAGCTGCCTCTGGCACGCCCCTTACTGGAGATTGAGCCCGCAACCCGGGCATATGCCCTGACCCGGAGTGGATCTGGCGACCTGAAGCGCAACATTGTGACATAATAAAACGGCGGTTGTTTTGAGCCACAAAGCTATGGCGTGTTTGTTGCGCGGGAATAGATAACAACCATAACCACAGCTCAACAGAAACTTCTGCTCCATACACAGAGCCGCGGGAGAGGGCTGAAGCCAAGGGCGTTGGGCTCTGGGTCCAAGGAGGCACCACAGGAGCCAGGCCTCTGTCTGAAGCCAGCGACCAGGCTGCCACTCTGCCACTGGGGAGCAAAAAATTAAATGGGTCCCTGCCTGGGACCCTGGCTTAGAGAAAGCGGTGGGTGCAGGGCGGGAGACAGGGATTCAGAGCTTTAGCTGCACAGTGAATGCTGAAGCAAGCCTCCTGCTGGCTCCTCACCTGAGGCCCAGTGTCCCCAGTGTGTCCCTGAGGTGGAACCCCAAAATGCCACTGTGAGGTCTGCTTCTGGGTCGTGGGCCGGGGAGCCTGGTAGAGGCAACACCAATCCGAGCCTGGACAGAGAGGGCAAGCACAGAGGGAGAGAGGGAGAGAAGGACAAGGGAAAATAAAACCTTGCCCTTCCACGTGCGGCTGGAAACCCAAATTCCAACGCCTCCTTGAAACCCCACAGGCACAAATTCACCACTCCCAGCCAGCGGAGGATGCAGTTAGAGAAAGATAAGACTTTATCTTTAAAAAAGCATATCAGGAGGCCTCAGGGAAAGAATATTAAGAAGAAAAAGAACAGAACCAACAGTATGAAAGTCTAGATAGCCAAAAAAATTAAAATGCTAGAAAAAAAAAAAAAAAAAAGAAGCATGGATGGCAAAAAGGCCCAAAAAAGAAGGAAGGCGTGAACCCAGAGAGGCGAGCTTCCCGGACACGGTGTCTGCTCCCCGCTGCCCTGACATGGCCACAGCCTCGAGGTGGAACTGGCGACAGGAGAGGCCGCTGGGCCCACCACGGTGCGGTGCTGATTTGGACCCCACAGGAGGCCTCGATGTCCAGAGGCACATGCTCTTAGGGGTGGCCTGAGCCAGAGGGCAGAGGGCAGAGAACACAGGCTGTTGTGGGCTTCACACAGGATGGGGGGACCTTGACTTTACCCAGCCAGCACTCCTGCCCAAATTCACCCTTTCTGCCTACAATGAAGAATCCCAGATTGAGAATTTCGCTTCAAATGGTGCTGGGTTGGTGGCCCCCTCAGGGCCCAGGAAAATGCAAATCGTCTCAATACAAGCCGTGGAAAATTCTAGCAGATAAAATTTCCCCAAGTAAGAGCTCCAAGTTAAAAAAAATAAATCACAAAACACATGAATAAACAAGATAGCAAGATAAAATCAGCAGAAATAATAAGTAGCAGAATCAGGCCAGCAAAGGATTCAGATGTGTGGACGAAAGGGGCCACATGCTGACCTGAGAAGCTCAGTGGAGGCCTGCATGGCGGTCTTGCAAACTCAGAGACCTAGAGTAACCACAAAGGATGGTCTGAAATGAAACTTTAACTAAAGCAGTTATGGTGGGCAGTTACGTCCTAGGCCAGTATCTTCACTGACAAGGTAAACCTTTACCTTAACTGAGCCTATCTGTCTTTTTGCATCTATGATAACATACCCTTGAAATGTCCGGGTAACTTGTGACTTCCCTTTTTTGGGGGCCCCTGGGGCACAACCAAATGTGCTGGGCCCCAGGACAGATGCCACAAATTCCTTCATCATCATGTTAATTGTTCCTGCACCCACCTAAGTATGTGTCCATCATTTTACATTTTATCCAATCCCAGGGGTTTCCCTGCTTTGCTTATCCCTCCTCCTTAATCTATCACCAATGAGTTTCATGTAACCCACCTACCTCCCTCCTTTGATTGCAATGTATAAATGCAGAAGTAACCCCACCATTCTCCGGAGCATTATCTCAATTCGTTGAGGTTCTGCTTCCCGGCATATGTCGACAGTTTGGCTCAAATAAACTCACAAAAATTCTTTACAGGTTTCAATGGTTTTTTTACGTTAACAGATGTCATGATCCTGATATAAAACGGGAATATTTGACGTACTGAAGAGCTAATGAAGGAATCGAAAGGATGAGAAAGGAACCAGAGACTGTCAAAAACAATCCGGCAGAAATGAAAAAGAACCGCCCTGGCTGGTGTGGCTCAGTGGGTTGGCTCATTGTCCATATATCAAATGGCTGCAGATTAGATTCCTGGTCAGGGCACATACCCAGGTTGAGGGTTCAATCTCCGGTCAGGGTGGGAGGCAACCGAGCAATATTTCTCTCTCCCTTCCACTCTCCCTAAAAAACAAAATTCAGCTGAGGGACTTTGAAGATCTAATTGGCTTTATTAAATGATTCACAAAATCAGGCAGATCTCATCTACTAAGTAGAGATTCCCTGAGGAATCATTTAAAATAGAAAGTAGGGTGGGCCAAGGAAGTCACTAGCAAAGGAAAAATGAAAGTTCGTTGGAGGAAAGTAAGAGGTCAGGGTGAATAGCTTCTCACTGGCTGAGCTGTAGCATTCTCTTTCTTTCTTTTTCTTTTTTTTTTTTTAGCTGTGGCATTTTGTATTGTCTGGGCTTGTTGCAGGTCAAGAAGAAAACCTTGCTTCTTGCTGCAGGGCAGGGAAGTAAATGCACCTTCCATTTGGAGATGCCAAGTATGTCTCTTCCTGTTTAGGGTAATTGAGAGTGAGCGGCAGGGCACGGGAGCTCCCCCTACAGGCCTTCCTGACTGCAATTTTAGTTGCGGTTATCGATTAATCTTCACTATAGCAAAGAAAATAGATGCAAAATATATTCAATTAAAAATTAACAGAACCTTAAGTTATTCTGCAATATAATGAATGTACGTACCTCTCTCTGAAATGGAAAGATCAGCCCAGCCAGCGTAGCTCAGTGGTTGAGCATTGACCTGTGAACCAGGAGGTCATGGTTTGATTCCTGGTCAGGACACATGCCCAGGTTGTGAGCTTGATCGCCAGTATGAGACATATAAGAGGTAGCTGATCAATGATTCTCTCTCATCATTGATGTTTCTCTCTCTTTCCCTCTTCCTTCCTCTCTGAAATCAATAAAAATATATTTTAAAAATAGAAAATACTTAAAACTAAAAAAAATTTAAAATTATAATTTGGGGGATACAGTGAAAGTAGTATGCAGAAGGAATTTTTTAAATCTTAAATGCTTACATTAGAAAAAAGGCTGAAAATTAATGAGTAAAGCAACCAAATTAAGAAATCAGATAAAGGTCCACAGAGTGATCCACCCAAAATTAGAAACAAAAACATTTATAAAAATAAAAACAGAAATTAATGAATAGAAAATCCTATCTAATAACAGACAAACATGGTAATTGACCGTACCTTCGCTATGCCTCTCATTGGCTAATTGGCACGATATGCAAATTAACTGCCAACAAAGATGGTGGCTAATTTGCATACTGCAGGCAGGGCGGGACAGCGCCATCTCGCCTGCCCTGCCACCATCTGGGCCTGTTATCTGTGACCCGGGGCGGCGGGCATCCCATGTGCGACCCGACCTGGGGCGGCCAGGCGGGGCAGCAGCGATCGGCCGGCCTGTCCGGGTGTCCCGTGTGAGACCTGACCTGGGGCGGCTGGGTGGGGCAGCAGCAATTGACCGGCCCGCCTGGGCGTCCTGTGTGCGACCTGACCCAGGGTGGCGGGATGGGACAGCGTGGCTCCTCTGTCACCCCAGCTTCCTCATCACAGCTCCCTTGGGGGCCTAAGCCTTTAGTCGGACATCCCCCGAGGGCTCCCTGGCTGCCAGAAGGATGTCTGACTGCAAGCTTAGGCCTGATCCCCCGGGGAGTGGGCCTAAGTTGACAGGTGGACATCCCCCAAGGGGTCCTGGACTGCAAACGGGCGCAGGCTGGGCTGAGGGACCCCCCCAAGTGCACAAATTTTTGTGCACCGGGCCTCTAGTGTTATAATAAAGATAATAAAGCCAAAAGTCGGTACTCTGGAAAGACCAAAAACTTGACAAATTTCTTTTTTTTCCTTTCAGGTTTTAAAACTTTTAATTTGCATATTAAAAATTGTGCATTCCAATAATAAAAATCACTTGAACAACAAAAAAAATGGCACTCTGATTAAACTGCATTTTACAGCAGCAGGACACCTTGGACCAGCTTGGTTTTTACTCTAGATTTCACCCTCCTTTCACCCAGCTCGTTCCTTCACCAACATGCAAGTTCTCCCCTTTCCCCGCCAGCCAGCCAGGTGGAGGGGAGCAGCAGGTGCGGCCTTCGTTGTCAGTAGTTCTGATGTGAAAAGGGGCAGCACAGTCACTTAAACTGATCCAACTCCTTTCATCTTGCAAAGGTAAACACCTACAGGAAGTCAAACACCAAGGCAATGTAGGGAATGGACAGTGCATCAGGGCGGCGCGTGCCTCACTACGATTCGCCTGCTTACTTCTCCTGTTCAATCGTTTCTTTTGAAGGCAGTGGATTTTTCTCTTGCGTTTCTGTCCTCTTCAGTTTCGACTTAGCGAATTTCTCAACCTCAGCCATATTGGGTTTGTCAGGCATGGTTGCAGAGGAAGCTGAGAGAGGTGCGCGAACGAGAGGAGTCCGATCTGCCCAGTGACCGCCGCCAAGTGGACAAATTTCTTGTAAGATTGATATATAAAAAAGAAAGCTTGAATAAACACTATTAAGGATAAAATGAGTCCATACCTACTGCAGCAGAGATTTAAAATAATAATAATAAAATGATAGCAAGAGAATATTGTGAACAACTTTCTGCCAATAAATTTGAAAATAGACAAAAACGAACAATTTCTTATGTATTTATGGGAAAATATAACTTACCAAAACTAATCTATAGTGCTATAATCATTTAAGAAGCTGAAACAAAGATTAAAAATCTAGCCACAAATAAAATACAAGGCCCATGCCAGCAGAAAATTCGTGCACTTGGGGCGGGGGGCGGTCTCTCAGCCTGGCCTGCACCCTCTCGCAGTCTGGGAGCTCTCAGGGGATGTCTACCTGCTGGCTTAGGCCCACTCCCCCTGGGCCTAAGCTGCAGTCGGACATCCTTAGCACTGCGGAGGAGGATGGAGAGGCTTCCACCACCACCGCTGCGCTCGCAGCTGTCAGTCGGGCTTGTGGGTGAGCGGAGATCCCCCTGTAGGAGCACACTGACCACCACGGGGAAGCTCCTGCATTGAGCGTCTGCCCCCTGGTGGTCAGTACGCATCATAGCGACTGGTCATTCCTGGTCGATCCACCATTAGGGTCAATTTGCATATTACCCTTTTATTATATAGGATTTCACCAGTCACCCAAAATGGAGATAATTCCATTTTCACACAAATAATTTTAGAGTAAAAAAGCGGGAATATTTATTTTATGACGTCAGAATACTTTCACATCAAAATCAGACAAAGTTAGCTCAAGAAAGGAAAAGCTCAGGCCAATCTCACTCATGAATGTCGTTGCAAACAGTGCTGAGAAAATATTCGCAAGCTTAATCCTGCAACATATAAAAAGATGATAATATGCCTGTTGGCCACTGTGGCTTAGTGGTTGAGTGTCAACCCCAGAACCAAGAGGTCACTGTTCGATTCCTGGCAAGGGCACATGCTTGGGTTGCAGGCTCAATTTCCAGTATGGGGTATACAGGAGGAAGTGATTGATGTTTCTCTCTCTCGTTGATGTTTCTATCTCTCTATTGCTCTCCCTTCCTCTCTCTCTAAAATAAATATATATTATTTAAAAAAAGATAATATTTCACCCTAGCTGGTTGCTCAGTGGTTAGAGTGTCAGCCCAAGGACTGCATGGTCTCGGATTCAATTCCTGGTCAAAGGTAGGTACCTTGGTTGCAGGTTCCCCAGCCCTGGTAGGGGCGCATTCAGGAGGCAACAAATCAATGTGTCCCTCTCACATCGACGTTTCTCTCTCTTCCCCTCTTCCCTTCCTTCCACTCTCTCTGGAAATCAATGGGAAAAAAAAAATATCCTTGGGTGAGGATTGAAAAAAAGGGAGGGGGGGAGTTGGTGGACAAGATCTTTAGGAAGAAAGTTCTAAAACTTAAGGGCAATAAAGACCTAAAAAAGAGAGAGCGATTCCTAGATAACCAGTTGTGAGGACTCAATATTGGTCTGTAGAGTCAAAACAATTCCAACCCAGACATCAACAAAGTTTTTAGTGGAACTTGACACACTGGTTCTAAAATTCTTATGGAAAAACAAAGGGCCAAGACTTGCTAATACAGTTTTGAGAAAGAAGTGTAAGTTCTATCTGATAGATACAGCAGATGTAAGGGTTAAATACAAAGCTATAGAGCTGCGGTTCTCAACCTGTGGGTCGCGACCCCTTTGGGGGTGGAATGACCCTTTCACAGGGGTCGCCTAAGACCATTGGAAAACACATATATAATTACATATTGTTTTTGTGGTTAATAACTATGCTTTAATTATGTTCGATTTGTAACAATGAAATTATGGGTCACCACAACATGAGGAACTGTATTAAAGGGTCGTGGCATTAGGAAGGTTGAGAACCACTGCTATAGAGTAAAGATAAGAGACAAAAAGAACAATGGAAAAGAATCTCGAGCCGGAAATAGAATATCGAACATATAGAAATGTGATAAAAGCACAAATGACACTGAAAATGGATGGGTGGGCCACTTTGTAAGTTGGTAGTGCTGGGGCGATCAGGCAGGCAGGCAGGTGAGCGGTTAGGAGCCAGTGGTCCCGGATTGTGAGAGGGATGTCCCAGATTGGAGAGGGTGCAGGCTGGGCTGAGGGGAACCCCCTCCATGCACGGATTTCATGCACCAGGCCTCTAGTCTTTAAATAAATAGGATTATAGCATTTGTGTTGCTCCATATTTGCTGTCTTTATTGAGCCATGTGTCTTGAACATCTTTTCATGTTTCTGGATACAGAGCTGCCTACTGGTTAAGGGGCTGCGCACTATTTCCCTGTGCAGAAACATCATTGAAGGAAACTGGAATATGTCACCCCAAGATATGCCTGGGGGCTGGATCCCCTAGGGCAGTGGTTCTCAACCTTTCTAATGCCACGACCCTTTGATACAGTTCCTCATGTTGTGGTGACCCCCAATTTCATTGTTACAAATTGAACATAATTAAAGCACAGTGATGAATCACAAAAACAATATGCAATTATATATGTGTTTTCCGATGGTCTTAGGTGACCCCTTGAAAGGGTCGGTCGACCCCCACAGGTTGAGAACCGCTGCCCTAGGGCAGTGGTTGGCAAACTGCGGCTCAGGAAACCGCGGCTCGCGAGCCACATGCGGCTCTTTGGCCCCTTGAGTGTGGCTCTTCCACAAAATACCATGTGCGGGCTCGCATGTACAGTGCGATTGAAACTTCGTGGCCCACGCGCAGAAGTCGCAGTTTGCCGACCACTGGCCCTAGGGGAACGGATCGGATGCTCTTCAATCTCTCGCTGACAAAGGAAGCCAGGGACAAACCCGAGGCTGGTTCACACTTGATCATTTATTTTAAGATTTGCACGAGGAGCGACGCGGCGCAGACACACAGAAGAATGATGAGGACACAGGTCACCTTGACTTGCCGAGCCAGCGCCTGCTTGGGTGACGCCCCGACGGCCATCTTGCTCGTCCTATTGCTCTGGAACCTGCTGCTAATGGGCAGCTCGGTGGACCCCAAGCGGCAGCCTCCTTCTCCCTTGCTGGCCCCAGCCACGAGGCATAGGCGGATGGAAGCTGCCGAGAGCCTGCTCAGGGTGGCCGGGTCAGGTCCGGGGAAGAGCCGGCTGAAAGGGATAGGGGGGGCTGGGAGGATGCTGGTAACTGCATCCAGGTCTTTGGAGGCTGCCCAGCATAGCCTGGCCCGTTCCAGGGGTCGAAGGCCACTGCACCGCATGGCCTGGGCCCCCCGTCCCAGAGCCCCCCGCAGCTTGTCCAGGCAGCAGACCAGCAGGGACACAGCCACCTGCTGCAGCACAGCTCGCAGCAACTGCTCCAAGGCCTTGCCGTTCTCCTGGCAGGAGCTGACCAGGCTGCAGCAGGCCCACTGGGCCACGGGGAGCAGGAGTAGGTCCAGGCCGGCCTCCCGCTGCAGGAGCCTCTGGAGGCCACGCCGGGCTCTGTGGACCAGGGTGGCGAGCAGCTGGAGGCCCCGAGCCCAGGTGATGGTCAGCGGCTGCCACACGGCCTGTTGGACGGGTAGCAGCACCTCCATGCACAGCTTCCGGCTCAAGGTGAGGGCGAGCCCCGCGCCCAGCTGCAGGCTGCCGCACCACAGGACGCAGCGGCCCAGCAAATAGACCGAGAGGCCGTGGGCGGTGGCATGCGCCACAGCCTCCTGCAGCCCCAGCAGGGGCGCGTAGCCTCTCACCAGGCTGGGGCTGCACACCAGCAGGAACAGGAGGAGCAGGAGCAGGAGCTGCCAGGTGCCCGTGGGCAGCCGGCTCCCATTCTGAGGGGCATCTCTCCGGCAGCTGGGGGTGCAGAGAGTGGGGTCCTTCATGTCCCAGAGGCTCTGTGACCAGCCTCCTGCCCTGGGGACATGGGGCTGCGCTCATGCCACCAGCTCATATTAACTGGTCCTCCGGCCCCCATGCCCTGTCACCTGGGCCAGAAGGTTTTGCAACAATCAGTGACAGCACAAAAGATTAGAATGTGAGCTTATGTCAAAGGGGGGGGGGGGCCGTTCCTGCTTCAGCGGGGAAGGGAGGCAGCCTGTTCCAGCGGGGGCCTACTGTGCGCATGCCCTCCTCTGACCAACGTGAACCAGAGGCTTCTGTGTCAGGCCCTGCCCCGGGCTGAGCACGTGGGAGGAGGACACAGTGTCCGTGACGTGAAGCTTCCAGTCGGGTAAGGGATGACGAACACGGAAACACCCCTATGACTAAAGCGGCCGCTCTCGGCTCCTCTCTTGCCCTCCTGCCTCCCCATTCCACTCCCCCGCATGCCCTGCGACCCTCCGCCCGTCAGACCACACCTCGGGTTTACCTGGCAGCAGGGGACATCTGCCCTTCAGATATTCGAGCCAAACCTTGGGCCCTTTTCTGCTCCTTCCTAGAAGCTCCAGTTTGAAAACAATATTGATGGAGGACCATTTGTTTTTGTGGTTTTTTAAAAAATATATATTTTTATTGATTTCAGAGAGGAAGGGAGAGAGATGGAAACATCAATAATTAGAGAGAATCATTGACTGGCTGCCTCCTGCATGCCCCCTACTGTAGGGGATTGAGCCCGCATCCCAGGCATGTGCCCTTGACCAGAATCGAACCCAGGACCTTTCAGTCCACAGACCAATGCTCTATCCACTGAGCCAAACCGGCTAGGGTGATGGAGGACCATTTGCAAACAAAACCAATCCATTTCTTCCCAGACTCTGGATTTTATCTTTGGATTAAACACCAGCAATCCAGGGTCGGGTAACCCAACCTGCTCGTTTTGGCCCCTTGTAAACAGCTCCCACAGCGTCCCACAGTGCCGTGCGCTCACTGGTCCCCGCTGAGCGTGACCAGCCATTGTGTGTTCACTGTGGGACGGTGTTCAGGGCGTCAGCAGTGGCGTCCCACTCTGGCCCCTTTAGGGGAACCTTCTCCCCAGAGAAGTTTGTTTCAAGTTTTATTTCAGGCACAGGGCACTCTGGCCACTGGTTGGTTTGTTTTTGGGGGTCCAGGGGAGGGGGGAGGTGGCTTAACCAACAAGAAATTTATTTCTCACAGTTTTGGCGGCCGGGAAGTTTCACACCAGGTACCAGCATGCCCAGGTTCTGGCGAGGACCTGCCTCCTAGCCTGCAGACTGCTGCATCCTCACATGGCAATGGCTCCTTTTCATCATGTGGGTATCGTAAACCATGTTACTCTCGGAGTCATCGTTTATCTTTGGCCTCACAGACGCTCAGAACCGAATAGGAGGGCTCCTCTGGCGTAAACAGAGTTCTACAGTGTGTGTTTGGGTGGGATCCCGTCTTACTTCCCTTCATCACTTCCTTACTTTTTTCTTGTAGCCTTAGACCTGTTCTTGGGAGGAGAAAGGATACAGTTAACCCCATAAGTGATTCCAAACCCACACACATAAACTTATCTCTCCCTTCTAAAAATAACACTATCTAATATTCCAAAATGGATATCCTGACTTGGGCCCTTCCCGCCTCCTCTCCCCACCCCTAGCCCCAGTGACTCATAGGAGTCGTCTCCAGATCCCGTCCATCCTAAGTAGCTCCTGCTTCTGCTCCGTTATGCCCACCTCAGTGCCCCTTTCCAGGTCGCCCACCGTGAAAACCCTCTACCTATCCCCACCTCCTGGCTGGCTTCTCCCAGTCCAGTTGTCTCCTTAGAGTCATTCTTAGGCAGAGCAGGCTCAGGACACATGTGTTAAATGAATGAATAAATCCCTTGATTGACAGATGGGGAAGCGGAGACGCAAGGCAACATCCCAGTGAGCTCTGTGTACAACGGGCACGGCAGTGCAGGTCTGTTATGCTGTCCTTTCTCTTGACTGCAGAGGGGGAATTCCTTTTGGGGATGGTTTGCCCAGGACCTTCAGTGACATTGTTTGTTAAATATTTTTTTAAAATACTATATTTTTATTAATTTCAGAGATGAAGGGAGAGGGAGAGAGAGATAGAAACATCAATGATGAGAATCATTGATTGACTGCCTCCTGCACGCCCCCTATCGGGGATTGAGCCCACAACCCAGACAGATGGGGAATCCAAGTGTGACCTTCTGGTTCACAGGATGACACTCAACCACTGAGCCACATTGGCCGGATTGTTAAATCTTTTTTAACCTTCATCACAATTTTAAATACTAGTCTTATTTGGTCTGTGATGGTGGCCATCTCATTCCCACAGCCTGGTGCGGTACCTGGCACCGACAGGCTCAGTAAGAATTTCTTGTTGAGTGAATGAGGGACTCAGGACCCAGAGCTCCTTTTCCAGTGAGGGAGCTACCGAACCCCGAGTCTAATGGCGTGAAAAACTCAGTCTAGAGTCAGTCAGACTTGAGCTCTGTCCTTCATGAATTGTGTGGTTTTTACCAAATTATTTCCCCTTGGCCTGAAACCTAGTTTTCTTTCTATTTTTAAAAGTCTTTTAATATATATATATTTTTCTTATTGATTTCAGAGAGGAAGGGAAAGGGAGAGAGATGGAAACATCAATGATGAGAGAGAATCATTGACTCGCTGCCTCCTGCACGCCCCTTCTGGGGATCAAGTTCCCAACCCGGGCATGTGCCCTTGTCCAGAAACTGGGACCCTTCAGTCCACAGGCTGATGCGCTATCCACTGAGCCAAACCGGCTAGGGCCACCTAGTTTTCTTGGTAAGAGGGGACAACATGGGTCATAATCCCCTTTCCACAATTCTGAAATCAAAAAACTTCCTAAGTCGTTTGGTGACAAAAACCAAATTGATCTGTATTTTTTAGGCAGCTGAGTCAGCCTTGAACTGGTTGGTGGGAGGCTATTTATATTTATCCCACTTCATGTGACTATTCATGTATCTTTACAGAATTCATGTGTCTCATCAAAGAGTTTTGGGAGGATTACATAATATACAGCATGCACACCATGTTGCATATTATCTAAAACATGGTAAGGACTGGATTTGGAAATACATCTGGCAGCAAAGATTTTCAAAATAAGGGACTGAGGACCTCTCAGGGCTGCCTCTCAGGGGTGGTGTCAGCATTAAATGAAAATTTTTTTTCATTAATTTTTAGGGAGAGAGACAGAGAGGAGAAACATTGATGTGAGAGAGACCCATCGAGGCCGGGCCAGACCCGGGCTTCCCTCGCAGCCCCAGCTTCTTCTGGAAGATCGCCCCTTTCTGGGGATCGAGCCCCCAACCCGGACCGGTGCCCTTGACTGGAATCGAACCGGGGATCCTCCAGTCCGCAGGCCGATGCTCTCTCCACTGAGCCAATCCGACTACGGCCCAAGTCAGGACATATTAAAGGCAAGTTGGTGTGGTGGAAGCGGCTCTCGGCTGGAAGCCAGAAAACCAGGGGCGCAATCTTTTCTCTCCGACTTATAGAGCCAGGCAACGCTTTCCACCTGTGTGCCTGCAAAATGGCAACAAACCCGATCTACTGGGTGGGACGGGAATGGGTCCCATGTGTGACACGGTTTTGGGCAGGAGCCCACAGCTGAGTTATTCAATTCCAGAGGTGACTGCATTCAATGTGCAAAGAAGCGACGCAGCCAGCTATCTTCCTTCGGCGGAACGGTGTGTTCAGATCTGGCTGCCGCCCATCGCTGCAGCGGTAGGTTTCTTGCAGCCAAGGCCCTCGCCACATTTCCGCGGCGATTCACTAAGTTTGAACCCAGCCGCTCGCCGTAGCGGTTCCAACGCCAGCTCCTGAAACTCACTTCTCGCTGGGAACAAACGCTAGGCGAGGGCGCGCATGCGTGGAAAGGGCCATCGGTACTTGCCCCCTGACCCGACGTCCGCCGCGGGTGCGCGCTCGTACGCCGGAAGAGGCGGAGCCAGGCGGGGCTTTATATATCGCACGCCGAGCGCCGACCGATCTCTACCGGCGGCGTTGGCGGCAGGATGGTATGTACCCTCTTAGCGCCTCCCTCCTCGGCAATGGCGGCATGGCTGAGTCCGCGGCGCATCGGCGCCATCTCGGCTGTCCGAGCGCCGAGGACCTGCTCTGGGAGCACGGGAAGCTCGGCGGGGTCCGCAGTCAGGCCTATTTTCGGGAAACTCCGAGGCCTGTGGTTGGCCTTGGGCCTACCGCTCGGCTGGCGAGAAGGCCTTGCGGCGGGAGCTGGGCTAGGGTGCCCGGGGCCGACCGTTTTCAAGCCGTGGGTTACTTCTGGGTCTCGGCCTTAGCAGCTTAGTGCGAATCGAGGTTGGAGCCCGCGAGCACTTCAGCCAGGAGGACCTAGACGTGGGGGCCCAGGCAGGGTAACTCTTGCCGGTTGGGAGGGTTAGGAATCAGCAGGAGGCAGGCGGGGAGACGTGGCGGGTGTTGAGTCCTCTTCCTGAAGCTTCTGGGACGCTTGGGGGGACAACGTAGGCCGCTCGAGTTCCCAGAAACCACAGATGATGAACTTGTTGACGGGCGGACAGAGAGTCTGTGCTGATTGTCACGTTCTGATTTGGCTGTGAGTTCTAGTGGCCTAGGTGTCCCCGCGGGCAGAGGAGCCTCCAGGACCATTACCTGCTCGCCGCCCACGTGTCCCAGAAGTCTCGGTGCTCAGGGTCTTTATGACCATAAGGTCACCTGTTAATCTGATTCAAAGTCTGGCGCGCTTTTGTCTGATTTAGGGAAAAGGGGTTAGTTCATTTTGCTAAATTGTAAAGTGAGCGTTTGAGATGAATACAGCAGGATGTGTGACCCTACAAAAAGCAAACCCAGTTTAGCTGGGTCTGTTTTGGATTCAGCTTTGCTGAGACTCCTCATAGGACCATCTGGTCAGCTGGGGATCCGGAAGTGAATTCCAAGTTCAAGCACTGATGTTGGTCACTTTCTTCCAGTCTCACCGGAAGTTCTCCGCTCCCAGGCACGGGTCCCTGGGCTTCTTGCCTCGGAAGCGCAGCAGCCGGCACCGCGGGAAGGTGAAGAGCTTCCCCAAGGATGACTCCTCCAAGCCCGTCCACCTCACAGCATTTCTGGGCTACAAGGCCGGCATGACCCACATCGTGCGGGAGGTCGACAGGCCAGGATCCAGTACGTACACGCTGTGTCGTCCTCCAAGCTGGTGGGGGGGTTAGGAATTGAGGGTGGGGACTGGACTGGTTGGGGCCAAGCTGTAAGGGCAGACTTAAGAAATCAACAGAACGTCTCAGATGATGTTCTTAGTATATTTAAGGACTGTTAACATTCCCAGGCTGTAGATGGCTGGCACTGCCGTTTGTGGGAGGAGGGATATATTGACATCAGGGAGCACTGTGGATAAATTTGTCAAGAGCCACAGCAGGGAGAAGTATGCTGCCCTAAAAGGCTTGAAGACGACCCATGGCCTTGGTTTGTGAGTTTCGAAGTGGAAAAGTTGCCAAGTGGGACACTATCCTGATTACTTAACCATGGTAGCTAATGTCTACCTGACCGTAGGGATAGTTTGACATCCCATTATACTTAGAGTGCTTGTATTATCCAGGCAATAAGAAATGTCTGTCTATAGAGATGTCTATGATAGAAAAGAACGGAAACCAGGCTGTTAATTTGCTTTATTAGGGTCATAAATATATTTGGTTCCAAAGAGGAAGGGAAAGGGAGAGATACAAACATCAATGCTGCCTCCTGCACGCCCCCTACTGGGGATGGAGCCTGCCACTGGGGCATGTTCCTTGATGGGGAATCTCCTGCTTCATAGGTTAATGCTCAACCACTGAGCACACTGGCCGGGCAGGTCCTATATTTTTTGAGTGAAAAGTTGCCAGTGTATGCTGACATGGGCCCTGCTTCTGTAACCTGCGTTACCTTAAGCAAGTTGCCCTCCCAGCCTACGAGAGGGCTTAACAGTTTCTATAAAACACTACCTCTTGCTGAGGATTCTAGTTAGATCATTTAAGTCTGACGATCTGCTTTCTCTGCAGAGGTGAACAAGAAGGAAGTTGTGGAGGCTGTGACCATTGTGGAGACCCCGCCCATGGTGGTGGTGGGCATTGTGGGCTACGTGGGAACCCCCCGGGGCCTTCGGACCTTCAAAACCATCTTTGCTGAGCATATCAGTGATGAGTGCAAAAGGCGCTTTTATAAGAACTGGTAAGGGAGGGGACACCCTAGCTTAGGGTGGGGAGGAGCACCTGGGCAGGGCTTCTCAGCCGTAATGGGAGGGCTGCTCTGGTGTTGGGGTTAGTTGCCTCCAGAACAGAACAAGTTTCCTGAGCTGGGAGCAGCTTAGTGGGTGTTGGCTGAGGACTCAGTTTTCAGTATTTTCTTGGTTTCTGGGAAGTATCGAGAGTCCCGAAAGAAACCAAGAGGCAGCAGTCCTGCCTGGGTGTGTGGTCTGGGTAATGGCTAGACCGGAGCAAGAATGAGTGTGTGCTTGGGTGTTTGTGACTTACATTAATCTTGTGGACCTCTGCTCAGCTCCGCTCGGCTTTGCCCGATGAGCTCCATCCAGGCTCCGCTTGCCGGTGGAAAAGGCTCCTTAGAAGCCGGCAATGAGCCCCCTCCCCACGTGGTGCCCGTGTGCCTTCCTCTCGCCCCTCGGAGGGGTGATGAAGGCCTGCACCCGGCCCCCCGCCCCAACTCTGCTCTGCTCCTGAAGGCATAAGTCCAAGAAGAAGGCCTTCACCAAATACTGCAAGAAGTGGCAGGACGACGATGGCAAGAAGCAGCTGGAGAAGGACTTCAACAGCATGAAGAAGTACTGCCAGGTCATCCGGGTCATCGCCCACACCCAGGTGAGCACTTGCCAGTGTGCCCAGGAGGCAGCTGTGCCTGCCGCTCCCTGCCTGGAGGTGGCCGATGATCGCGTGGGGCTTTGAATATCAGATGCCGCTTGTTTGGGAGGTTCAGTTACCTCGGTCCATCCTCAGTGGTTTGGTGCCAAGCCTTGGGGACTCCGGGTGGTTAGGCTGCTTCAGGTTCCTCAGAACTTCTTTTCTGGTGTAGGAGAGAGGCCAGTGAGCAGCCTGGGGGCTGTTTGAAGTTAACACGGCAACTGGCCAGACACTGGCCTGCCCTTGAAGCCTGGGCTCCTGGGGCCAGGCCATGGCCATTGGACAGCGGCCTGAGTAAGACACCCAGTGCCTCCACTTGTAGGTTGGTCTTTCACTTGTCAGCAGAGGGCACTGTGTCCCTTTTGGTTATTAGGGAAACGATACCCCATTTTAATGAAAACTGGTTGAAGGAATTGGTGACTCATGATTAACATTGTCAAGTGCCTGACAAAGTAGTGAATAGTCAGTGGTGGAATAATGCCTGTTGGCATCTCAAACCTGGCAGGAGGAGCCCTTGCCTGGCTTGGACAGGGGAGTGCCTCCTTGTGCTCTGGCCACTCCCTGGGTGTGTGCCCTGTTCCCGAGTGCTGAGTTAGGGACCACGTTAGCACAGATCGACAGCAGTCCACGGAGTTCTGTAGGGGTAGCTACAAGCTTTAGGCCTGCATTTGTTTCCTTTTCTAATGCTTGCAGTTTATACGGTGGCTGTCGTGCCATCCTGCTCTCCAAGGTACAGGTGAGTTGTTGGTAGTAATAGAGCGAGGTAGGTGGGCAGGCAAACTAGGGCAGTACCCCAAAGGCACTGGCCAAAGGACAGTCAGTGGTCGGCACGTTTGGCTTGTTGGTGCGGGGATCTGGTTAAGTGACCTATCTTGGTGCGGGCCCTGTGTCGAGGGTTGGCCCATCAGAATTGAAAGGGGAATTGTGCCCAGTGGGGAGTCACGACACCACGTTCCTCCTCTGCTGGGGAAGAGCTTGAAGCGCAGGGAGCTGAGCTGCTTCCATTCCCTTCCAGATGCGCCTGCTCCCTCTGCGCCAGAAGAAGGCGCACCTCATGGAGATCCAGGTGAATGGAGGCACGGTGGCCGAGAAGCTGGACTGGGCCCGGGAGAGGCTAGAGCAGCAGGTGCCCGTGAACCAGGTGTTTGGACAGGACGAGATGATTGATGTCATTGGCGTGACCAAGGGCAAAGGCTACAAAGGTGAGCTTTGCAGTGGCCGGGATTGCTGGCCTTAGACTCAGGAGAGGGGTCTCCAACCTGCTGTTCGGTGATGAGGCTCTGGAATGAGCGCTGGGCACAGCGCCCGAGTCACGCTGCGGAAACATTCCTTGCTGCCTTCCTTCTGAGAACAGCCCTGCGGTCGCGGACGGGGGGCATGACCTCTCACTGAGGTCTCCAAGGCCTTGGGCTGATATGGCCATTAGAGGGTAACATGCAGGTTAAACCCACCTCTGTCCTTGAAATGCACTGTCATTGGGTGTTAAAACCAGTGAACTCAGGTGGGCCTTCCCGGGAGAAAAGGGCCAATGTCATGAGTGCCGGACTCCCCAGTAACGGCGTGTGTCCATTCCAGGGGTCACCAGCCGCTGGCACACGAAGAAGCTGCCGCGCAAGACCCACAGAGGGCTGCGGAAGGTTGCCTGTATCGGGGCGTGGCATCCTGCCCGGGTGGCCTTCTCTGTGGCCAGGGCTGGGCAGAAAGGCTACCATCACCGCACTGAGATCAACAAGAAGGTGAGGTGCTTGGGGTGGAGTCATATGGGGGGGTGGTTCAACCCTGGGAGGGGAAAGGTGACCCCATTATAGAAAGGAGAGTTATAGTCTCTTGTCACCGCCATTGGTGGGGGGAGCTTCTGGGCATCACATGGAGTTAGCTCTCCATTTGATGTCCATGGTTTGTGTGTGATATGATTTATAAGGTGCCATCCTCAAAGGTGGTTCTGGTGCAGCTGATTATTGTGAACTATGGGAGCCTGTCCTTTCTTCCCAGGAAGGGTTGGAGTGGCCTCCGTTCACTCTGTTGGATAGCAGTGTCTTTAATGTAGAGTCAGCCAGCTCTTTATAACTTCTGAGCCTGGGGCACCCCATCAGGACTGAGTTCAGAGCTGCTTTCCCAGAGTCCTTTGCAGGCTGGGCCCACCGCTCAGTGGGCATTATGGTCCCTAATGGCCACCCTGCCCTGTGCATGGGAGTCTCCTGCCTGTGTCCTCTTTCCCAAGTCTTACTTACTCTCACTCCCTTGTGCAGATCTACAAGATTGGCCAGGGCTACCTGATCAAGGACGGCAAGCTAATCAAGAACAACGCCTCCACCGACTATGACCTGTCTGACAAGAGCATCAACCCTCTGGTGAGGAACGGAGCTAGGAGCTAGCTGTCTTCTCTGGCCTCTGAGGCCTGGGGTCTGGCAGATTTCATGCTCCTGTGGGAATTTGCCCCAGGCCTCGCAAGTAGGGCTGGGGCCCTGATGCTCTTTGGGCCTGTCTGACTCATGAGGTCAAGTTTGCAGTCAGTTACTGGTCCCTGCATGGCAGCCAGCTCTGTTCCCTGTAAATGGCCTGTCATCGGTCCACTGGTTGGGGTTGGCTGGAGAGAAGTGGGGTCTCCAGCCCAGCTGTTGGGTGATGAGGCTCTGGAATGAGTGCTGGGCACAGTGCCCGAGTCGGGCTGCAGAAACATCCCGGGCTGCCCTCCTGAGAGCATCCCCAGGCGGGTGGCTGGGGACAACCTAAACCTGAAGGGTCCTGTGTGATACGTGCTAACCTGATGGCCTTGCTTTTTCCCAGGGTGGCTTTGTCCACTACGGCGAAGTGACCAATGACTTTGTCATGCTGAAAGGCTGTGTGGTGGGAACCAAGAAGCGAGTGCTCACCCTCCGCAAGGTGAGGCTTGGGCCCGGGTGGCACCCTGCACCAGGAACCTGTGGGGAGGAGAGAAGCTTATTAACATAGGAACAGTCCACAGACAGGCTGAGCCGTTAGGGAGGGGAGTTCAAAGGAAAGGGGGGTTGCTGCTCCTTCAACATGGTCTTTGAAGTCCCGGAGGAGGAAATTCCAGTCTGGCCCAGCTGTTTGCTTCTGCTTTCATGTGCCAGGCCAGTTCTTTGGATACAACCAGCCAGACATGACTGCCCTCCAGGGAAGGCTGGGAAGTAAGATGGTGCAGCGAAAGCCCTGCTCTTCATAACTGACCTTTTCTCCTCTTGGCCCACAGTCCTTGCTGGTGCAGACCAAACGGCGGGCCCTGGAGAAGATTGACCTTAAGTTTATCGACACCACCTCCAAGTTTGGCCATGGCCGCTTCCAGACAGTGGAGGAGAAGAAAGCATTCATGGTGAGCACCTACCTGTCTGGGGCTGGGGAGGCTTGCCCCCCCAGAATCTCTGGTCCCACCAGAGTGTGGGCTGTTCTTACTGACAAGCTGCCTTCCTCCACCTCTAACCTCACCTTTCCCAACAGGGACCACTCAAGAAAGACCGGATTGCAAAGGAAGAAGGAGCCTGATGTCAGGAACAGATGGTGCAACTGGTGGGGCCTCAATAAACATTATTTTCCAGTGATAACGGCCTTGGATTTGACCTTTCCCGTTCGTGGCTGCTTCCACATGACCCTTGTGCTCCCATTGGCGTGCTGCCCATGGCCTCATGGCCTCCTACTTCTGTTTGGTCTCCTTTGCCCTCCCCCCTGCCTGGCCCAGTACCTGGAGTCTGGGTCTGCCCCTGAACTTTGAAGCCAGCCTGGGGCAGTAGGCTATGTGTACAGTGTGTCGGGGTGAGGCGGCTGGGGCTCAGTGTAGAAGTGTTTGCACAGCTTGGGTGGCAGCTGTGGAGATGGGAAGGAGGTGACGGGCGTTTGGTTGCTGATGGGTGCGGCGCGGCAGGGCAGACCCTGGGTCTGTTGTGCAGAAATGAGTGATGTAGTTAATCTGCAGGAGCCGGATCCAGTTGAGGCTTGTTTTGGTCTGTGGCCTGCAGCCAAGTTCTGGCGGTGGGGAGGGGTGTCAGGCAGGAGGCCTGCAGCGCACCTGGAGCTGGGAGGAAACGCCAGTGTTGACTCCGAGAAAGGCCCTGCCCTGGTAGTTTTACTTAGCCAGCTTCACAGGAATGTGGCCATGCAGAGGTTAAACACCTTGTCCAGGCTCCCCCAGCTGGGTGGTCACTGGACCCTTTCGGGCCTTGCTCTGCCCTTCCCCCTGCAGGAGGTTCTTGGGCTGATCTGTGCTGACCATGTTGAGCACCTATTGTTGACCAAGCTTGGTACCAGAATGCTGGTGAGTGTTTTGGCTTTAAGCTCAAAACAGCCAGGCCTATGATCCCTGACCCCTCTGGCCTACCTTTCAGGGAAGGACTTGGCCTCAGTGAACCCCAGCTGGCATGTCAAGGCTGCTCCCACATCAGCATACTTACCAGCCGAGGGCAGATGAGGCTGGCAGGACTTCCAATTACCTGGGCTCTGGCTCAGCCTTTCGTCTGAAAAGGGGTGGCGGGGGGGTGTGGTGGGTTGAGGTCCTGTACTAAGGATGCTAAGGTGGTCCAAGTTGTCTGGTTTCTAATGAGCATGGCACCCCCCATGAGTGAAGGCCTTAAAATGTAGGTCAGGGTCCAGAGAAGGCTGAGGTCCTGAGGCAGAGGCAGGGTAAGGCTTGGTGTACACTGAGCAAGTGTCTACCCTGGGGCCCCCATGTGTCTGAAGCCCCTTGTGAACTCTGGGGGAGCAGTTCTCAATGGCCACCTCTGGGCTAATGCAGATGACTGCCCCCTGCTAACCCTGCATGAGCCAGGGTTGAGTGGCTGGAGCTGCATTTCAGGATGGAGCCACCAGGGGGTGGGAGTGAGTGGCACCTGGCTGGGCCAACCCCTCAGCCCCACAGGATGGCCTTACTGGTTTTTGGGGGGCGGGGCGGGGGGGACAGGGAAGCTCCACTCCTGGGAGTCCCGCTCAGAGCCAGGCATGGGGCCTATGTCCAGTCAGGTTTAAGGGAGGATGCTGAGCCGGCCCCACCTAATCCACTTGGTCATCTTGCCGGGCCCCCCCAGTTAGGCCAGCCCTGGAGCCCAGCAGCCCTGGAGCCCAGCTGCCAGCCCAGCTCCGGTAGGAAGAGCTTTGCTGGCCTGACATCCTGGTAGGTCTTGACCCCTAACCAGGATTCTGTCCAGTTGCAGATACAGTAGCCAGGATGGTTCTGGGGATGTAGAGTCCAGAGAACCCTCCTCTTCCCGTCCCTCCCTGCCCCCCCCCCCCCCCCCAATAGTCTGCTCCCTGGCTGAGAACATGCACACGCATCCAGCACCACAGATACACCTCCAGGTAAGAGCTGTTACCTCTCGTGTTCCCACACATGAAATATGCATAGAGTCATTTTCAGGGACAGGCTTGCTTGACCTGGGGGCTGAGCCCTTGGCTGCTGACCCCCACATCCCCATCATTTCTGCCTGCCCCTGGCCAGTGCATGACCTTGGGCACATCCCAGCAGTTCCAAGCCTCAGGCACATCTGTTGGTGACTCACAGCCTTGGTGGTGGTTGTATGGGGAGAGCAACCCACGCTGCGGAGATAGGTGCAAAGGCCCTGAGGTGGAAATGAGGCTTCTGGGCTCAGACTCTTGAGAGCTCCGGGAAGGCAGCACTGGGTCCCCCTTGCCTCCCTAGCCAGGGCCTGGCATATAGTAGGTGCTCTAAATGTTACTCCCTGCACCTTGGCCCTGCAGTCGCGGGGAGCTGTCTCAGTCTCTTGCATCCTGTGGCTGTGCCTGTCACTGAGGGTGCATCTGAGTGCCTGTTGGCCTGTGCTTCCTGTCACCAGAACCCCCAGACAGGCCTCGCTGGAATCCTGCGGTGACAGAACAAAGAGTCTCATTCCATTCCCCTGGAAAAAAAATAAAATAACCTGCTGGGAATTTCTGAGCAAGTGGGAACAAGGAGGTGGCGGGAGCCATCATCATCGCCTTAAAAGGCACGACAGCCAGTGGCTTCGCTGAGCTCACCTGGGGATGGCCTTGGGGGATGGGGGTTGGGCAGCTGGCTGCCACCTTGTGGGCTCACCCCAAAGTGCCTTCCCTTGGATCCTCCCTGACAACCTTGACAGTGGGGGCTGCCTGCTGGGCCCTGTTCCATTCCCCCACCCCACACCCCTAGGTGCCTAGCACCCTCCCATCGGCTCTCAGCACGCAGCTACTGTCTGAATCTTCCTGGGTCCCCTGCCCGCCATGGGCTATGTCGCTGTTCAGGCTGGCACTCCCGGTCTCCAGTATCATGCCTCCTTCTACCAGGCCCAGACCCCTGGCCTGCTCCCAGGATCCCAAATAGCACTCCCTGCCCTGCCAGCAGCAGGCGCAGAAGCAAGGCTGGAGGCCGACGGGCGAGGCCTCGCCCAAACCTCACTGGAGGCGGGAGAGAACGCCCATGAGCCTGGGAGTGAGGGAAGTAGCACCGGGAACCTTCAGGGCCTATTAACACATCAGAACCTAAAATGTCAGGATCTTCGCTGTGTCCTCCACATCCATCAGCCCCCTGGGCCACCAGCACAACATGCCCAGGGTCCCACTTCACAGTCCCTGGCCCACAGTACCAGCGCCCATAATGACTTGGAATGCCTCCAGAGGGCAGTGCCCAAGCCGGCAGGTAGAGGTATTGTGAATACCTTACCCTGCCAGGCACTGCCCGAAGTACTGTGTGTATAGACAGTACATTGGTGTATTTGATCTACCCCTTGAAGCAGCGTCTATTATCCCATTTCACAGATAAGAAACTGAGGCTCAGAAAGGCTGAGCAACTTGCCCGCGGGCACACAGTGTCTGACTGGTAGGGCTGGAATTGGAGACCGGCACCCCTTCACTCTGACCCTTCTCATGCTACTAGGGGTCTGTAACGCATCGTTTAGCTCAAGGGAGGATGGGGCGCTCATCCGTTGGGCCTTCTGTTGGCCCTTTCAGAGTTGCTTTGTCTAACCCTACAACTGCTATCTCCATTTCACAGATGGGGAACCTGGGCCCAGGGAGTCAGAATCCTCTGAGGTCGCAAAGCCAGAATATGCCCTGCCAGGTGTCTTAGATGCTGCATCTCAATGAGTGGTCATCACAGGCCCGTGAGCTGTGAGCTGTGAGCCGTGAGCTGTGAGCCGTGAGCCGGTGCTGCTGTTGCCACTCCTGCTTTCACAACGAGGAGACAGAGGCAGGGAGCAACAGCTCCTTAGGTCCGACTCTCAGGGGCGGCAAAGCAGGGATTCGAGTCCCAGGATCAGGAACTCCGTGTTAACCACTCAACTGTGGGGGCCTGACGGCTCCTATGAGATATGGGGGTGGGGAAAGGAGGCCCAGCAGCCACTGCGGCCCCAGAGTTCCTCGGCCCTCACAGGCTCCCATGGGCCCACTTGCTTGACGGACGGGGCAGTAGGGGGTGCTGCGCTGAGAGTGCTAGCAGACAGGTGGGGTGGGGAGCCACAGCCAGCCCCACCCGCCTCGGGCCCTGGCCCTGCAGCTGGCCTCCAGGTCACTGGCTTCATGTGACTGGAGAAGTGGCGCCACCATGCCCCAGCCCCACGCAGCCAGGCAGAGAAAAGTGCTGTGAGAGAAGACGCTAAAGATAGCCGGCCGCCGACTTCCCCATCCTCACGGGCCACCACCTCGTCCCCACGGCTCCGCCAGCACCCCCACCCCACGCCGGGCCATCCTTGGGGCCTGGGGGCCCTGCCTGGGCATCACACAGGGACCCAGGCACCACCCTCGGGGCACCCTGCCCGGCAGGGATGTGCCTTGTGCTGCTGCTCAAGCAATTCCTGCCACGGGGCAGGAGTGTCATCACCCCCAGCTTATGGGGGAGCCCGAGCAGAGGGGACACCAGCCCATTCACACACCAGTGTCTGAGCACACCTTGGCACGGACACAAGCACTTCATTTTTCATCGTGGCCTGAGCCCTGAACATGCCAGCATGGCAACGGCAAGGCCCATTAAGACATCATACGATCACCCATTCATCTGTGAGCCCATCTCCTCCATGTGGAAGCATTCACACCAGGGCCGTCGTGACACTATATCCGGGCCTTTCTTCCGGAGAGCTGGCTGTGAAACACTTACCAACACCACTGGCTGCCCCCTCTGATCTGCTAGAGACTCCCCGTGGCTGAACCCACCTGGGAGCCCGCAAAGGAGCTGGGCTGGTGCAAGCCCTAGAGGGCAGTGCCCTGGGGCACAGAGCAGGGGACAGACGGTGGATCTGGTTCGGAGCGGCAAGCCCAGTGCTCCAGCACCATGCCTACCACCTTGCTCGCCTCCTGGGGCCAGGCACGACCCTGAGCTTTGCAAAGCCGTCAAAGGCAGGCCCTCCCTGCTCCGGCGCTTTTCGTGGCTCCGCATGGCACATTCATGGACTCATATTCGCAAAACGTTTATTAAGCACTCACTCTGCATCGGGCACCTTGGGGTGGCATTCAAGGCTTCTCACAATTTGGCCCCAGTCTACCTACCAGCGCATCACAGGCTGCTGTGCCTCCACCATGTGGGGCCACCAGAGTTGTCCTTCCCAGGCCTCGAGGTTGTATTGAGGTGGCTCCATGTGGTGGCGGAAGAGCCGGCAGGGCTAGGTCCTGGCTCAGTCTCCCCCAGGGCCGTGACAGCACTCAGGCTGCTGGAGGGAGGATCCTGCAAGGGCTTTGCCCACCTGGCTCCTGGCACAGGTTCACACTCACGTGTGGCCCACACTCTCCATCAGTAAATACTGAGAGATGGCAGCCATAGGAGACAACATTACTCCCATTTCACAGATGGCAAAACCAGGGCTCGGAGCGGGCAGCTGACTCCCAGGCTCACACAGCCCGCTAAGCCCGAAGCACCAATCAGCCCCCGGCTCTTGGTTTGGCTTTTGGGGTTTGGGCTTGATTTACACGAGGCTTTGCATTTGGGAGTTTGCAGCTTTGCTTTTGTCTTTAAAAGCCCAGTCGGCCTTGGCTGGGCAGCTCAGCTGGTTAGAGCATCGTCCTGATACACCCAGGTTGGGGTTCGATCCTCGGTCAGGGCACATACAAGAAGCAGCCAGTGATGCGTAAGTACGTGGAACAACAAATCGATGTTTCTCCCTCTGCCTCTCCCTTCCTCTCTCTCCCTGGACACAGTGTGAAGGCCCATGGACCCGAGCGTGGCTGCAGGAAAGCCAGGTCCCCGCAGCCCGGGGTTCCTTCCAGCAGGCGGACGAAGGAACCTCCTGGCAAACGAGCGTTTTCTGGAGGACTCCTGAGGCGTGGACGGAGCCTTCACATTTCCCCGTAAGTGTGAGCACCCACGTAAGTCTGGTCTGCGCGCTGGGTGCTGTACCGGACAGGGCCTGGGCCGGGCGTTGGCATGGCTTGGCCCCGCCCCAGCTGCCCTGAGAGCTCAGCGCGCCGGCCTCCGTTTTCTCGTTGAGGCCCGGGGCCCGGGGGGGCTGAGGTTGAACAGTTTCTCCCGCCCTTGCAGCTCTGAGGTTGGGGCTCTGAGGGCCCGAGGCCAGTGCAGGGTGAGGAGAGACAGAGAGACGCGGCGCTGCAGCCATCAGGAGGCTTCCTGAAGGAGGGAGGCTGGAGCTGAGCTGTGAAGGCTGAGAGACCCTGACTGGGGCTCACCTGAATAGGAATGGATGGTTCTGGAAGGGCGGGAAAGCACAATTCAAGGGATGAGTTTGGAATAGAGAGAAGGAAGCAGGTGGGGAGGGGGTTCAGGGTGGGCGGCGAGAGGTTCCCTGAGATTCTCCCTTGCACCTCATCTCTGGGGAAGGGGCCCCACTTCCCCGACCAGGATGGGGTGTATGGGGCGGGGACATCGTCCTTGTGGCCCCCGTAGAGCGCGTGCCAGGCGCCACACCTGGTGCTTGCCCTGCGCTGGCTCATTCACTCCTCATCGCGGGGAGGCGGGCGCTGAGAGCCCCCACTCACGGCAGGGGACCTGGGCTTGGCTCCCAGACTCCCCTGGTCCCGTTACCTCTGAGGGGCGGGAGAGGAGCCTTTCCTAGAAGCAGAAGGCCAGCGCCTTGGAGCTTCTGCGCAGACGCCCCCCCCCCCCCCCCCCGGGATGCCTGTCCTTTTCTGCGGTGGGAAACCCCAGCTCGCCCTCTGGGCTTGGCTCCAACGTCACCTCCTCCTGGAAGCCCCTCCTGATCCCCACCTGTGTCAGGGTCCTCTGATGTTTGCTGTTTTTTTTTTAACCCGAGGATATTTTCCCATTGATGTTCTTAGGGAGAGTGGGAGAGAGAGGGAAAGACAGAGAGAAATATCGATGTGAGAGAAACACATCGATCGGTTGCCTCCTGCAGGAGGTGCGTGCAACCAGGTGCAACCGAGGTGCGTGCCCTTGACCGGAATCGAACCCGGGACCCATCAGTCCTCAGGTTGACGCTCTATCCAAACGGGCTAGGGCTGATGTTGCTCTTTCTGTCCTCTCTGCTTCTTACCTACCACGCGCACCAAGACTGTCACCACATGATCATTTTTTGCAGTTTTTGGCTCTATCTTCCCAGTCAGGGCTGTATCTGTTCAGTTATTTTTGTGCCTTCAGCACTCAGCATAGCGGTGAGCACACAGTAGGGGTTCAATGCTATCTGTTGAAAGCCCAGGGGACTGAAGGCATGAATAAACACAATTAAGCATGAATGAAGTGGTTTTTCTGAAGTTCACGGCTGGCCAGGGCAGCATGGGCGTGGGGGAGCCCGGGGGTCCCGCTCTGGGGCTGTGCCCCACCCTCTCTTGCCTTCTGCCTGGTTTCCCTGCTTCTGTTCTGGACGCTCATGTCTGTTCTCCATCCAGCAGCCAGAGCGATCCCGTGAAAACTCAAGTCAGCCCGCATTTCTCTGTATTGAGTTTCAGTTTTATGAGATGAAAAGGGTTATAAAAATGTATATATGCATTTACCACCTCTAAAATGTACATGTAAAAGTAGGAGTACGTTTCATGTTATGTGTATTTAACCACAATAATAAAACATGCACCCCTCCTCTGCCCGGAACCCTGACGCGCCCCCCTGGAGGCAGAGGAGAGCCAGGGTCGGGGCCGGGGCCAGTCTCGCCCGCTCTCCACGCGCCGGGGCCAGCCGTCCTCTCCGCAGTGCTCCTCTAACAGGGCGCTGGCTCCTGCCTCAGGGCCTTCGCACTGGCTCCCCCTCTTCCTGAATGTCCCTCCTCTAGAAGTTCACACAGATGCCGCTTTCTCCGGGAGGCCTCCCCTCACTCCCCTGTTCACCCTGCACCCTGCGCCCGGCCAACGCCCCGCGGGGCTCACCTTGCCTCTCACGGCGCGCCCACCTGCCACCCTCTGTGGATGAGCGTATTCCTCGTGGCTCCTGCCTCTTTCCCACTCCCTTCCCTTCCCTCCCATCGCTGCTCTTCGGCTTCCAGAGAATCGGGTGGGAGGATGTGGTTGCAGCGCGTGAGAGAGGGGCGCGCTCCCAGCTTCCTCAGCGGTTTTAGGAAAAGCTGAAGTGAAAACGCTGGGGCAGCGAGTGCTTCCTGCAGCCGCCCCAGGCCCGGGGCGGGTGCCCAGTCTGCGTCTGTGTGTGTGGTGCTCGGAGGGGAAGGGTTTCGGCCCCTCACGGCCCTGGGGTTGCGCTGCGGGCCTCTGGCTCCTGGCTGCTCCCGGACGTCCTGGTGCCGTGGGGCCTTCTGTCCTGCCCATCCCTGGACGGTGTGACCTACCGGCTCCGGAACCGGACTTTCAGGGTCCCGATCCCAGCTCTGCCACCGACTCTATGACCTCGAGGAAGCAATTTAACCTCCATGTACCTCAGTCTCATAATCTGAAAAATGGGGATGATCAGACAGGAATCCATTTCCTATCCTCGTGGCCAGGATTTGAAGGGTGAAGGCGGTGAGGGCTGAGACCAGCGGAGGGTTAAATACTCACGGTTGGTCATGGCCTGAGATCCAGCTTGTGGGAGAGCCAGCCCGGCCTCAGGGGCTGGGCTCCGGGCTAAGGTCACCTGCCGCGGAGGCGGGGCTGCAGCGGAAAGTCCAGCGAGGTCCAGGCCGGTGGTCTCAGAAGAGGCCTTAGGGATGGGGATGCTCTGACCAGGGGAGGAGGGAGGAGGGGAAGGTGCCGCAGGGGGCGGGCAATGGCCTGGTGGGGGCTGCAAAAACCCCATGAGACCCAGGGATGAGGCTGGAGCGCAGACACAGGGCCCTCCTTACCTGAGTGCGAGGCTGTGTTGGACTTTGTCTGGGGCAGTCGGGAGCCATGGGAGGTGGTTGAACAGGAGCATGGAGGCTTCTGCCAGGGCTTCTGGTTCCAGAAGACACCACGATAGCATAGGCTGAGAAAATGAGACATTTTGGCACAAAATACTTAGAGAACACACTGCCTTAGGTAGACTGATCGTCTTCAGAGGCGAAGGGTCCAGGGGACTGCAATCCATGGAGACTTCCTGGAGGAGGTGGCCTGGAAGTGAGCCTTCGAGGAGGCAAAGAGAGACTGCCACAGTGTGCTGGCTGACTCTGGGCAAATGGCTGCCCCCTCTGGTCTCTGCCCTGCTTGGGCTGACCGCGGCCCCGCCCCTGCGACGCTCGGCTCTGACATTCCGCGGTCGGGGACGGGGACCACTGGAATCTGCCTGGGCACCTTCAGGTGTTTGGTTTAGAATGAGCCTCCACCTGCCTCGGTTTCCCCTCAGCACTGAACGGGGGGCGGGGGGTGGAGGTGAGGCAGGGAGGGTAATAATGCCTGATTGTTTAAGACCTTGCACACCTCCGGGGCCAGATGCCAAGGATTGTTTCCATTCATGGGAGGGTGGGCCCTTCCTGCCAGGAGAAAATTCCACGCTCCTGAAGCTGGGTGGGGGTGGGGGTGCCCTGCCACCCCCTCTGACCACATACCCGCCGCCCAAACCTGTGGCATCAGCGGGTGTTTTCCTTCTCTCTCTTCCCTCTCTTGGCAAAGGTAGCAGCCCAGGACCCGGAAGAGAGGCCCTCAGCGCCTTCTGTTTGCTCCGGAGCGCCCCCTCTCTTCCCCTCTCCCTTCCCATGTTTGCTGTTCCAGGCAGGGGCCAGATGGACCGCCGCCCCCAGGGCCTGGCTTGTTCCATCCTGATGGTCCGGGTGATGGGAAGAACGCAGGGCTCACGTCCTCTGGGACAATGGGATTGTTGTTTGGGAACTGGCTGCCTCTGAGAGCCTCGCTCCCAGCATTCCCTAAATCTGTTTCGGTGGTTTTGATCTTTGGTCGCAAGATGCTGCGTTTCTGAGATGATTTGGTTCTAAGAGTTCTCGCGCCTGGAACGAAGCATGTTCCGCTATGTGATGGTCCTGGAATTTTCTGGTTGTAAGAACCTACTTCAAAGGCACTGACTCGGGAGGTTTGGATCCAGTTGTCTGTCGTCCTGATGCCACACCTTGGGTTGCGGTGCCACAGGGGCTAGGGGGCGGGAGGGGAACTGAGGAGGGACGGTGGCGGGGTGCGGTGGCGGCCAGGTGTGCTGGTGTGGGCGTTGGCGGCAGCTCTGGCGCTGACAGCTGGGCAGGGGCCGCTGCCGGAGCTCATGGCACCTGGCCCTGCCCCAGGACAGAAGGGGATGGGGGGGGGGCAGGCCAGGCTGAGGACCTTCATAACCTCCTCCACCTCCTTCTCTCCCTGGGACCCTCTCCTGCTGCCCATGATTCACAAGTCCCAAGAGTTCTGGGCCCACCTGGGGCAACCGCCCATTGAACAAGTGGGGCCTCCAGGTACAGCCAGGGAGGGGGGCTTCCTGGTCCATCCCAGGGCAGGGGCTTCTCAAGACCCACCCCCTTCCCCCCGGCCCTCACCCCCAATTCAGAGCTCTTTCCAGGGGGCCTCATGTTAATAGACCCTCAGACACCCCTTCTCTGGATATTTGGTTTCTGGTTACAAACTGACTCCCCAACCCCTCTGGCCCCCACAACACCCCTGTTCTCCAAGATCTTTGCAGGAGCTCAGAGTTTGACACCAGGGGGCCTCAGTCTTCCCATCTGGGCTCTGATCAAGGCCATATCAGCCTCCGACCATGGCCATGCTGATTGTCTGCTTCTTCCATCCCTGGCCCTTCCCAAATCCCCTGTGCCCTCCTGGCTGTGAGCGGGGCTCCCTGCCCCTCCCCGGCCCCGCTTGGCACGCTCCCAGCAGGCTCGTGGGAGCTGGAATTCGGAGCGGTCCCTGGCGTGTGTGTGCTGCCTCCCGCCTGCCGGGGCACCTCCCCTGACTCGGGGCCAGAAATTCCTCCCGCTTCTCCCAACAAGCTCCCGGGGAAGGAGGAGCTGTGGGAAGGGGCAGGGAGCATGCTGGATGTCAGACTGTGAGGGTAGGAGGGAGCCACAGGCTGGGGACGGCGGGGGAGGACAGGGGTGGGGGCAGAGGGAGGGCGGAGGTGGGTTCTGACCACATCCCCAGCCCTTGTTTTCAATCCCATCATGTGCGTGACGAGGAGTTTTAGAGTTCCTCGCATTATGGTTTCATTCACTGATTCAAGCATTTATTGAGCACCTACTATGTTTTTATCTTATTTTTTATTTCAGAGAGGAAGGGAGAGAGAGAGAGAGAAACATCAATGATGAGAATCCCTGATCCGCTGCCTCCTGCACGCCTCCTACTGGGGATCGAGCCCCCAACCAGGGCCTGTGCCCTGACTGTGATCCTGGTTCATAGCTTGATGCTCAACCACTGAGCCATGCTGGCTGGGCAATGAAGATTTTTTAAAAATTAGAAAGTGATGCATGCAAGTTTAAATACATTAGTTTTTCATAGTGACCGTGTTCAAAAGCCGGCGGCAACATTTGTGAGCATTTAATGGTGTCTGAGGAGCCAGCTCCCTGCTGTCGCAGGTGTGGGAGCCAGGAGGGGGGCTGCATGCTTTCTGGGCAGCGGGGACAGAGCACGGAGACGAGGTGGTGGGAGGAGCCAGTGGTGGGAGAAGTTTGAGTGGTGCCTTCCTCCACGGGGAGGTCCTGAGGGGCATGGGCCACGGCCTGGCCTGGCCTGGCGGCCTCTGGGCCCCTCTTGAACACAACCCCTGTCCCCATGCCTCCCCTAACACCCTACCCAACAGGGTGTTGGGAAGGGTGCCCTCAGCTGGGCACCATATCCCAGGGAACACGCTGGGAGGGCAGAGACTGTGCTGGGGGTCAGGAGGGCTGGTTCCTCCCTGCATCTGCCCCTAACGGTTTTGTTTTTTAAATATATTTTTATTGATTTCAGAGGAAGGGAGAGGGAGAGAGAGATAGTAATGATGAGAGAGAATCATTGATCGGTTGCCTCCCGCACGCCCCACACTGGGGACCAAGCCTGCAACCTGATCATATGCCCTGACCGGGAATCGAACTGTGACCTCCTGGTTCGACAGCCAACCACTGAACCACGGTGGCCGGGCTGCCCCTAACTTGCTTTAAAACCATGGGAGGGGCATTGGCCTCTCTGGCCTCTGTTTCCCTCTCTGTAAAATGAGGCCCTTGGCCCGGAAGTGATGGGCACGTTGACGGCCTTTCCTCTCGTTTCCCAGGTACCTGGGGGCCAGTCCTCTTCCAAGGCCTTTGCTGCCGATGGGTTGGCCCCAGGGCCGGTGACATATTTCCAGCCGCCCACATGGCCCGGCCCCGCATACCTGGCCCTCAGCGGTCTGACCAGCCAGTGATGTCACTGTCGGGGAGACAGCGACGTCAGTGGGGTTACCCTGCCCCAGGCTCCGCAGGCCCAGCGCCAGGCCTGCTTCTGTGGGGAGCCTTCCTGGGTTACTCTGCTAGCCCAGACCCTCACTGTGGGCGAGGTCCTTTTTGGGGTGGGAGTTGGGCTTCCCCAAGCCGGCTTGGTGCGCCCAGAGGACAGGGCAGGGATCTCGAGGCAGAGCAAGGGCTCCTGGCTCAACCTTAACCCTCTGTGTGACCTTGGGCCCGTCACTCTCCCTTGCAGGGCCTCAACGCCTCTCCTGAAATAGGACTAGGTTTCCAAACCAAGTCCTTTAATTACCTCCCGGCAGAGGGATCTGTGGCATCAAGATAGTCTGGATAATTCTCACACTCGCCTACTCTCCTGGCTCCAACATCGCTGATGCGCTTATGTGGCCCGACTTTCATCTCCAGCCTAAGTCCTGTGCCCGGCTGCCTGCTCCACTCCGACACCCCAAAACAGAACTCTGGATCCCCCCAAACCCCTCCTGTCTGGCTGCCCCCGGCTCAGTAAATGGTACCAATGCTCACCTACTTGCTTAAGATACAAATTCCCCCGTCACACGGCAACTCCATGCCTCTCACTCGGAGAACAAAGAGCCAGGGCATGCAAGGGGCACCGTGTGGCTCCACGTCTGTGAAGGTCAAGAGCAGGCGGAGCAGGAGGATGGTTCCCCTTAGGCAGGGGCAGGGGAGGAATGACCAGAGGGAGGACCAGGGAACGTCTGGGGCCGGAAATCATCTGTGTCTTGATCTTGGAGCTGTTTTGGCGGGTATGCTGAGTTACAAACCTAATCATCCATCTAGATTCTTCTCTTCCCTCATCTACCTCATACACAGGAGAGAAAAAGACACAACTCGCACATGCCTTTCATCCTAGCGGGGGGCGGGGGGGACAAGAAAAACAAGTAAATATGTCATGAATCCGAGATCGGGAGGAGCCAGGAGGCACAGGACGAGGTCAGGCAGACGGAAGGATAAGGGTTGGGGAGCTGGGCCCGAAGGATGTGAGGGAAGGAGCCATGAGGCTCTCGACGTGTCCCAGGAGGGAAATCAGGACCATGTCCTGATAAGTGCTGTCGTGGGCTAGAATAGGTCACCATGACAACTGAGGAGAACTAGGAACTGGGGGTGGGGGCAATCAGAATTGTCATTTTAGGGGCTGAAATTTGTCGTGGGTATATTCAGGGGTTGATGTTTAATGCCGTTTTATTGCCTGTAGAGCACTCATCGGACTTGATCTGAGTCTGCTTTCTCTCTAGCTGATCCCGAGTCGTCCCTCATCTCAGCCTCAGCCCTGCCCGCCTGCCCCGTGGGCTCGTACACGTGCCAAGGACGCGTGAGCCAGCGGGAGCGGAGTGGCCTGCCTTTGTGGTCCGGGCACATGTCCTCGAGGCGAGTTTGGTTTGGACATGGCCTTGCCCCTGGATGCTCTCTCCGTGCCGCCCACCAGGGCCGCCTGTGCCGGCTGCTCCCTGCAGGAGCGCAGGGCGTGGGCCAGATCTCATCTCATTTGCCTCCTCGCTGGGTGGCCTTGGCAAGCTCCCTCCCGCCCTCAGTCAGCTTCCTGGACTGCAAAATGGGGCCATCACAGCCCAGGCCTGGCCCCCTGGAGGAGCCGGGAGCTGGGGTGCCCCGCAGCCCACCAGATATAGGGGTTCCTAGGGAGAGTCATTAATTGGGGGCCCTGGGATTTGGATTTTGGCCCATGTGACTTGGGGCTAGTCACCGCCCCGCTCTGGTCCTAGCTTGGTTCCAAGGTAAATGCCACGGGTGCCTTTCGGGGCTGGGCCCGGGACAGGGGCGCTTCGGCTGGTGGAGCCCCACCTGGGAGCGGGGTGGGGGAGGGTGTGGGGCGGTGTCGGAGGCCGGGGGCAGAGGCAGCGCCAAGCGTCTGGGGCAGACAATGCGCACTGTGTGCAGGGGCACAGGGTGGGGTTTGGGGATGGCACGGTGGCACCCCAGCAGGAATGTGCTGGCCTGTCTGGGAATTCAAGCGCACGGCTCCCCTCGCCGTCCACTCCCCCGCGGTGGGATCCCTCACTGGCCAAGCCCACCCTGCCACACGGGGTTGAGGGCCTGGAATGGCCAAGGGAGGCGCTGACGGGCCGGAAGTTCCTGGGTCCACCCCCTGCAAGCCTGAGCATCCCTCTGGGGCTGGAAAAATGACAAATGACGGGGGTGGGGCGCAGGGCCTTCCCATGACGCTGACGTGCTGGTGACCTTGAGCAAGTGCCTGCCTCCCTCCAGGCCTCAGCTTCCCCATCTGTGGCCTCTGATCACCCTCTAGGGCAGCGGTTCTCAGCCTTCTGGCCCTTTACATACAGTTCCTCATGTTGTGACCCAACCATCAAATTATTTTCGCTGCTACTTCATGACTGTCATGTTGCTACTGTTATGAATCGTCATGTAAATATCTGATCTGCAGGATGGTCTTAGGCGAAAGGGTCATTCGATCCCAAAGGGTCGTGACCCACAGGTTGAGAACCGCTGGCCTATAGGGACTTCCTCGGGTTGAAACACCTCTCATGGCCCAGCCACCTCCCTCACAGCCTCGTTCTCCCCTCCGTGGAGAGGGGTCCTGGTCTGTCTTAGTTACCAGCCTGTCCTCTGGGCCCAGAGCAAAGCCTGGCCACGGAGGTGCTGTAACCACTTGCTGAAGGAGGCGCCTTCATTACTATTCACAGTACTTTCCGCTCGCTGGCTGCCCTCCGGGCTTTCTCTGCCTGCTCCCTGCCCTGCCCGCCTTCGTGTAGTGGTGCTGGGGCAGTGGGTGCTGGGGCAGTGGGTGCTGGGGCAGTGGTGCTGGGGCAGTGGGCGCTGGGGCAGTGGGCGCTGGGGCAGTGGTGCTGGGGCAGTGGGTGCTGGGGCAGTGGGTGCTGGGGCAGTGGTGCTGGGGCAGTGGGCGCTGGGGCAGTGGTGCTGGGGCAGTGGGTGCTGGGGCAGTGGGTGCTGGGGCAGTGGTGCTGGGGCAGTGGGTGCTGGGGCAGTGGGTGCTGGGGCAGTGTTGCTGGGGCAGTGGGTGCTGGGGCAGTGGGCGCTCAGCCGGGAGGCACTGGCTGATGGGAGGGTGGGAGGAGACAGGAGGGGGTATTTCTTTTTCTTTTTTTTCAGGTAAACCAGAAGTTTAATAAAAATGGGGGGGGGGAGATTACAATACAGTGGGCTGGCACTGGGCTGCTTTAGAAGGTCTGGTATGTTGGTGGCTCCTAGGAAGCTACAGGATTGATCCCTCACACCCCAAGATTTTTTAAAAATATCTTTTTTCTTTTTTTAAAAAATATATTTTATTAATTTTTTTACAGAGAGGAAGGGAGAGGGATAGAGAATTAGAAACATCGATGAGAGAGAAACATTGATCAGCCACCTCCTGCACACCCCCCACTGGGGATGTGCCCGCAACCAAGGTACATGCCCTTGACTGGAATCGAATCTGGGACACTTCAGTCCGCAGGCCAACGCTCTATCCACTGAGCCAAACCAGTTAGGGCTAAAAATATCTTTTTATTAATTTCAGAGAGGAAGGGAGAGGGAGAGAGAGATAGAAACATCAATGATGAGAGAGAATCATTGATCGGCTGCCTCCTGCATGCCCCCTCCCCTGGCGGTCAAGCCCACAACCCAGGTACGTGCCCCTGACCGGGAATGGAACCCTGACCTCCTGGCTCATAGGTCAGTGCTCAGCCGGTGAGCCACCACAGCCGGGCTCACCCCAAGATTCACTTCCTCACTTGGCCAGTCCCCATGGGGAGGCCTCTGTCCTCCTGGTGTCACCAGGCTGGTTCTGAACTCCCTCATCCTGGGAGAAAACCGCCTGTCTGACCTTCACCTTGAGTACAAGGTTCGTCTACGTGCTGTCTTAGGTCCGCACCTGCACCGCAGGCTCCGAGGTCGGCAGACAGGCCAGAGTCCGGAGAGTAAGAGCTTGGGGAACGCTGGCACCCAGAGGGGGGCTTCTCCCTGCTCCCTTCCTTGGTCCCGGCGGCAGCTACCCAGGCTCCTGTGTGTGGCCTTCCTGCCCGCCTCCCTCTCACTGGCTCCAGGCCCCTCGGCCCCTCCACGCCCCTCAGCTCGGCGGATAGTCATAGGCAGCCCCCCTCCCCTCCAGGGGCTCCACCCCCCTCCTGCCCACAGCTCAGAGCGGTCCCTCCCAGGATTTCTTCTCCTGAAACCCCTGACGTCTTTTCTTGCCAGGATGCTGACCCTGCCTTTGGGCCGGGTAGCTTTCTTATCCCCATTTTACAGATGAGAAACTGAGGCCCAGAGCCGGGCCGTGAAGGGCTCCGAGCCTTGCAGCGGGAATGCCGGGGTTTGAACCTCGGCACTGTGTCTGGAGCCTCTGGTCCTGGGCAGCACTGGATTTTCGCTTTTCTGAGGATCACGTACTGACAGCTTGGAGGCTCAGGTGCAGGGCCCAGCGAGCAATGAAAACAACACAGTCACGGTTCCAGATTCCCACTCGGGCAAGCGCTGGGCCCTGGGCCAGGGGCTGGTCCGAGGTGTCTCCTCTCCGTGAGGAGGGCGGTCTGGGCAGGGGGAGCGGAGGGCTGGGAGTCCCTGTGGCTGGTCCCCATTGGTCAGCCAGGGGAGCAGACGGCTCCCTTCCAGGGGAACTCCCCGGCTGGCGAGTCCAGGGGCCAGACAGACTCCGAGGTGACCCGGGCGCTGGATGACTTCATGGGCCTTTCCCGCCCATGACTCACCTGTGCCTCACTCGCTGACCCCTCGGGGATCTTTGAGGGAGGGAGGTGTGCTGAGTGCTGGTGGCAGGGCTGGGAGAAAGGCCCTGGCGTGGCCCCTGGGTGCGGTGTGGGGGCGTCCCAGCCCCCTCTGAGCCTCAGGGACCGTGTCACCGCCTCTGGGGCTCCATCTAGAACGCACCCCCTGTATTCCCGCTTGGTCGCTGGACTTGGCCAGCTTGGGACTTTGGATGTGGCTGCACCCTAAGGTGAAGGAATCCGTCCCTGTCTGTCTGTCTGTCTCCTCCCCGCGCCGCCCCAGCACAGACGTGAATCAGCGCAGGTGAGAAAATTGACTCACCTGCCCTGCCCTGGAGAAAGTGCTACTTTCTCTTCCCGTTGGGTTGGAATAGAACTTGAACTTGACTGTGACTCTCAGAAGAGACTCTGCCGTGAGGGTGGGGCGGGACACGGCGCCAGGACTTAGGGTATCAGGCCCCTAGAAGGAAGACACCGGGCACCTAAGAAGCTCCAGGCTCATGGCCTCCATGTCATCTCGGAGAATCACAAACCAGCCTGCTGTCTGGGCCTCATTTGCAGAGGAGGAAACTGAGGCTCAGACGGGAGAGCGACCCACCCAAGGCCACGCTGCCCAGACACATGCTGTGGAGGGAGGCTGACCAAGCCGAGGACTCTGGTCCTGGGAAGAACTTCCTTGTCCCATCTTACCCTCCAGCTCCCAGCCCCCCTGGAGACCAGAGGAGGCGGAGAGGGGCAGAGGCAGGGAGGGCCGGGTGCAGAGCCCGCCTCCTTTACACCCCCACCCTGTCACAGGGCCCAGGGGTCACCAGGGCAGGGGTTAGCTCCTCCTCTGGGCCCCCGTCACGGGTGACCCTGTCTCCCACGGTCGACTGTCGTTAATCTTTAAACGGCCTGATGATGAATGAATTCCCAAGGCCCAGGGGGCTCGGTGGAGTGCACCTCACGACTGACCAGGGCCCCGTCTCCCAGCCTCACGGGGTCTGTTTGAACCCACAGGGCACCCTGGGAGCTCGTGTCCTGAGTCCGGCACCAGTGACCGACAGGATGGAGCGAGGCCGAGCCACAGCCTCCTCATCTACCTCACTGCCTGCCGCCCCCGGGCAAACTGGGAGGATGATCTCGAGTGGGAACGCCTGCCGCGGTGAGTCTGGGTCGGGGAGACCTGGGGACAGGGCTCCTGCTGAGAAGCCGTCGGAGGGGACAGAGGGCGCCTAGTGCAGGAGGGGACGTTGGCCGAGTCCCTTCTTCTCTTTGGGCCTCGGTTTCCCCGCCTGGGAGAGGAAGGGTGGTATCCGTGAATGCCAAGCCCCGGAGGCCGCTGCTGGGCGAGTGGGTTATTGGTGCCACGCGGAGTGCCAGTCCCCTGCTCCCTCTGCCCCACCACGCTCCAGGGCGCCCAACTCACACCCCAGGGAGGTGCTGGGCTGTGCATGTCATTGGGTCATCTCCAGGGACCGGAAGGCTCATTGTCTGGGGGTGGAGGACCCCAGGAGACTTCCGGCCTGGCCAGCCGGGCAGGTGTGGGAGGAACGCTAGCCCTGCCCGCTCTGCCCATTTTCACCTTGTCCCTGAGGGGACCAGCGCCCAGAAAACCCGAGACACTGCCCTGGGCCAGGAGGGCTCTTTGGTGACATCTGGTCTTCTGGGAGGTGAGAATTTTTTAAAGTTGAAATGAAATAACAGAAGTAATACCTAAATTCATAACGTACTTTCATTGTTAGAAGGCACATTGGCCTTCCCACCCTGGAGGGGTTGAATAGTGTCCCCCCGCCCCCCCCCCAAATTCAGGTCTGCCCAGAACCTCAGAATAAGACCTATTTGACATAAGGGTTTTTGCAGATGAATTAGAGTAAGGACCACACTGGAGTGGGTGGGTCCTAAATCCAACGACAGTGTCCTCCTGAGAGAAAGGAGAGGGGTCCCGGCCGGTGTGGCTCAGTGGTTGAGTGTTGACCTATGAACCAGGAAGTCACGGTTTGATTCCCAGTCAGGGCACATGCCGGGTTGGGGGCTTGATCCCCAATGGGGTGCGTGCAGGAGGCAGCTGATCAATGATTCTCTCTCATCATTAATGTTCTATCTCTCTCTCTCTCCCTGTCTCTTCCTCTCTGAAATCAATAAAAATATATTTTTAAAAAAAGTGAAGGGAGAGGCAGATGTGAAGACGGAGACACAAGAAAAGCCATGTGACACAGAGGCAGTGATGGAGCGACGAGGCCACAGCCGAGGGTGGCGGGACGCACCAGCAGCCGGGAGAGGCAGGGAGGATTCTCTCCACCGCCTTCGGAGGAAGTGCGGCCCCGCTGACACCTTGTTCTGGACTTCAGCCTCCAAAACTGTGAGAGTAAATGTCTGTTGCTTTAAGCCCCCCCGTTTGTGGTTTGTTACCAGCAGCCACAGGAAGCCAACACCCCCTCCCCCCATCCCAGCCTCCTCTGTGCACCTACAGCCCCTGCTCTACCCACTGTGTGGTCGTGGCCTGTTTATTAGTATGGGAGCTCCACGCAGGCATCGTCAGCAGGGCCAGCCAGTGGTGAAATGTCTGCAGCGAGGACAGGGTCTGTGTGCACACAGGGTCCTGGGGTGCTTTCGGAGCGATGATCCTCACCCGGCCTGTGCACCCGGAGTGTACACTTGGGGGGCCTGGGGTGCAGGCCTCTGTGTGTTTGGGCGGGCCTGTACGAGGTGCGTGTGTGCAAGTCTGTGCACACCTGAATACT